>NC_059436.1:56181536-56513668 GCF_021028975.2 Sphaerodactylus townsendi | reverse complement strand
TGGGGGCCTCATCAATGTTGCAAAAGCCTGTGATCAGATTTCCATTTTTGTTCTATAAAGATGATATATATCAGAATTCATTCTCCATTTCCTGGTCTGTCTTTGTTCTAAAATGCTCCTTTGGTCTGGAAGTGCCTACTTAGTTCTATTCCAGAGGCACTAGGACCCAAGTGGTGGATTCTGGAACAAAGACGGTCCAGAGTATGATGGATGAATTCACAAATTTCCTGTCATCTTTATCTTTAAAAGGGTATAGTTAGTGTTCATCTTGACATAGTTTAGTTTAGCGGTACAACTACTCAGATGCAATATGCCCAGGGGCGTACCTGCCAGAGGGAAAGGGGATATCCCCTATCCTCTAAGTGCTGCTCATCAGGTCACTTCTAGTCTCCCCCACAAAATCGTGACTTCCACACACTGAAGTCTGCTATGAGCTCCGCTTCTTGGTGGCTTCCCTGGAGTCGAGGGGTGCCTGGCAGGCCTGCAGTAGACTTTGGGGGCGGGGCAATTTTGCACACCCCCGCGTGACCTGATGGGTGGCGCCTGGGGATGTGGAGAGGGCAGAACATGACAGTGAGAGGAATATGCAAGTGGTGAGGTGAGTCAACACTCCTTCTCTCATGCTGAGTGAGGCTATCTTCTGGGATGAACACCACAAATATTAACTCCAAACACAAGGGCCCCTTCCACACACGCAAAATAATGCACTTTCAAACCACTTTCACAACTGTTTGCAAGTGCGATCTCGGCCATCTCTGCACAGCTTCAAAGAGCACTGAAAGCAGTTTGAAAGTGCATTATTCTGCATGTGAGGAATGAGCCAAGGTTAATATCAGGTCACAAATCCCAAAAGACAAACCCCACAGAATCCTCTCCACACAGACAGCTTTTTAGGGACAGGAATCTGAGCAATGTAAAACCAATATTACGCACGCCAGCATTTGATCTTTCGCTAAAAGGGCCAAGTAAGAGATATCTACCTAAGAAATCATATTGAGTTCCCTCTTCTATTTTTTTTTTGAAGTGATGTAAGTTAATTGACACAATGGTCTACCCTAAATTAACTTTTGTTTCCACCATATGACAGGTTCGGCACAGAAAACAGAGTCTTCCAATTCAACAATGCAGCCACATGTCCATCCAGGGAAATTGTGCAAGGAGCGGGTGGAATGTGACTCATGGCAATCCCCAGAGTTTCAAGCTTCGGTGATGTTCAGAGGTGGTTTGTCATTGCCTATCTCTGTGTTTCTGTCTGGCTGAGAGAGTTCTGAATGAACTGTGACGGGCCCAAGGTCACACAGGTAGCAGGCTATAGGTGGATTAAGGGGGGGCTATTTTCATGGAAGCTCTGGCATTTTCTGGTAGCCCTCCCTACATGGCCATTTCAACTTGGGAAAATGGAATGGGAGGGAAGGCTCTGGTGCCTTTTGGGAAACATTACTTTAACATCATGTCTGACGGTAAACTTTGCCCACACAATAGATTCAGGGGAAACTCCCATTTATGTCAGCTGCACCTCTAGTCTGGGCCCCCAGGCAAATTGTTTAAACTGGTGGTTATAAATATGACTGTACCTTGAGAACATCTACAGGTTCAGAGGAATAATTCCTGTTGAAGTGAAAGAGCTACTGTGTGGGGTAGTGATTTGGACTAAGATTATACTAAGTGAATGAGGGGAAGGAAAAGAAGGTTTAATAACTCTTTCAATCCAGCCTGTTTTTTCCAGTTGAAACGCCTCTGTCTGTCTGTCTGTCTGTCTGTCTGACACACAAACTATTTGTAGACCTTGGAAGAAAAGTTAGCGCCTACAAGATATTAATACCTTTCTTGCCTTTGAAGGCTAATAAATAAGCATGGGTGAGGGTGATTCACATATAGTTGCTTCTCATTGCCAAAATCATAATGGGGTGGAAGAGTTAAATATTATCCATCACCCTCCATCATGGCCCCAATCTAAACTGGGATCCCAGATAACTATTTCTATTTTTTTAAAATGCTGGGGAAGTCTTATCATGAGTTTCCTATTCTCTTGTCTACTTAAATTCCATTAAATATACTGTGTATATTCACCAATGGTTCCTGGTTCCGAATGATGGAACAGAATGGTGTTGAAGTAATGTTAGAGACAAATTTTTGCCCAGAAATACCCCCTATATTTTCAGTTATTTTAGCCACATAATTAATTAACTGCATTCCTTTTCTGGGAGCAAGCCCTACTGAACAGACCTGAAGGGATCCTGAACGGATATAGTGCCAAGGATTACTCTCCAAATGTGGGTATATGGGATCCTTTAAAATATAGGAAGGTTGTGGAATGAAAACCACCACATTAGACTGGACATGAAAAATGGTGACAATAAAACATATGCTCAGTAATAGAAGTAATATGAGAAATATGATTATTCTTACTTGAATGTTTTCATAAACCCATACAGTTCTGATGAAGAGAAATTAATTTAACCAGATATAGTGACAATGAACCCTCCCTGCCCCATGCTCTGATCACAACAACAAATAAATAACAACAAATAACAACAAAATAATAATAATAATAATAATAATAATAATAATAATAATAATAATAATAATAATAATAATAATAAATAATAAGAATAATAATAATAAGAGTTTGGATTTCTATCCCCCCTTTCTCTCCTGCAGGAGACTCAAAGGGGCTTACATAATCCTCCTTGCCTCTTCCCCCCTCACAACAAACACCCTGTGAGGAGGGCTGAGAGAGCTCCGAGTAGCTGTGATCAGCCCAAGGTCACCTAGCTGGCGTGGTGTGGGGAGTGTGTACAGGCTAATCTGACCCAGCCCCCCCAGAAGCTCCTCTCCACAGCCTGTGGGCGGCAGAGCGGGGAATCAAACCCGGTTCCTCCAGATTAGATACACGAGCTCTTAACCTCCTACGCCACTGCTGCTCCTGCTGCAAATCATTCACTTTCACAATTACATCAGATTTGTTTATATTATAGTTTGAGAAATGTTCTAGGCTATTGGCTGTTGTGGGCTCCTGGGCTGTGTGGCTGCAGCCTGATAGTTTCCCAGTTTCAACACATCTTACCATGGTGCTCTTCTGGAAGATGCCATTCATAGATATGGGTGAAACATTAGAGAGCAACATTACCAGACTGCAAGCTGCCACAGTCCGGAAAACCTACAAAAGCCAGTTGATTCGAAGCCATGAAAGCCTTTGAACAATGCATAAGTCCAGGTTATGTCTGGAAAATAGCTCAGTGGTGCAATCCTTAGCAGAGGTAACATACTTCTGAGCCCATTAGAAGGGATGACGAAGATGAAGGCATAGGAATGCATTGACCACCACCTAGGGACGGAGCAAGGGGGGAAAGCGCCCGGTGTACTGGTGCCCGGTGTACACCACCCCTGCCCTGTCCTCACTCGAGTGCCCCTCACCTCGCCCCCTTTGACATGCCTGGCATTCACCACTCCTTCTCATTTGAAAGCCCTTTGCTGGGGTTGTAACAAGTTGGCTAAAGTGACTTGATTGAACTTTATTTATTTCATTTAATAATTTATTATGTCTGATTGATAAATCGCCCCATCCCCTAGGGGCTCAGCCATACAGCATTCACACATACAATTAATTAAAATCAATAAAAGACAATATAGTACACATACATGCACAATTTCATAAGCTGTAATGCTCCTCAGTAGTTCCTAGCTTATTACTGCCTTGGAAGAGACTGTAAAATAATAACTAGAGCTGCACTAAGAAAAAAAAACAAATATAGAAGGAAAAAAAACTTTCAAAATGATGACACAATTCTATATAATTCATTCTCTATATTTCTCGGTTTTGACAAGAAATAATAAATGCTTATATGCTGCGGGCAAGGAGAGAGATTTTTCAGTCACTGCTGGTGGACTTAGTAAGTAGTTGCACAATATGCTGCATTTGTGTAGCTGTAGTACAGGTGTTCCTTGCCCTACGCAAGCTCTTTTTTGCACTGGGTCAGTGGGCAGGTTGTATGCCTGTACAGGTACAAGGTGAAATTAACACCCTGGCACCAGTCAAATGTCACTTCTTAGTCAGTAAACTCCAACTGCCTCAGCCGGGTCTTAGATATCAGATAGTGGCGAAGCCTAAATGCCATTTTCAAAGTTTGGGATACATCTGGAAGAGAATGAAGCTGAAGGCAAATGAGGGAGCGTCATGACGGAGTGAAGAAATAGGCTCTGGGGTCACCTGGTTGAAGTTCCACACCATTTTCTAATGTTGTAAACAGACTTGTAAAGGTAACTCTGACTCTTGATGCAGGTGATTTCAAATGCATCTTCTAGAGATTCTGAAGATTTGAATACTTAAAATATTTCTTGCTTTCCCATCCCCAAGAGGCGCAAGCTCGCTTGTGTGTGCGTAAAGTGCCGTCAAGTTACAGGTGACTTATGGAAACCTAGCAGAGTTTTCAAAGCAAGAGACTAACAGAAGTGGTTTGTCATTGCTTTCCTCTGCATAGCTAATTCCTGGATATTCCTTTGGTGGTTCTGTATCTCCAAGCAATTTCCAGCTGGTGGATCAACCTGCCTCAGTTTCTTAGATGATCTGACAAGATCAGGATATCATGGGCCATCCAGGTCAGGGTCAAACTGGTTTACTACAAAAATATAATCAAAATGTCATAGGAAAAAGTACAATTTAAATAACACAGACATCTCATGATGGTTCTGGCATGAATGGGCCAGCTCAATCAAGGCCACAGGGCACAAGCCAGGAACTTACAGTCAAGCAGTGGTGTAGTGGTTAAGAGCAGGTGCTGTAACAAACTGAGTCCACACAGTAGAATCTTCATGAAAGCAGAAAGATCTTTATTAATATGGCTAGATCAGTCATAGTCCTTGAGAGAACTAAACTTCAAAGGTACAGACAGACATGAAGAGAACTTTTGGTCCGCCTTCTATGATACTTTCACACACAGGCTAGACCAGTCTGGGAAAGGCACCAAGCAAGAGATAGCACAAACTGAAACAGTAAAAACAGGTGCTAGCAAAACCCATCACATTCCAATCCTCTCTTTACAGGTGCATTCTAATCTGGAGGAACTGAGCTTGATTCCCCGCTCTGCCGCTTTGAGCTGTGGAGGCTTATCTGGGAATTCAGATTGGGCCTGTGCACTCTTAACACATGCCAGCTGGGCGACCTTGGGCTAGTCACAGCTTTTTTTTGCATTTCTCTCAGCCCCACCCACCTCATTAGTGGTGTTTGCTGTGAGGGGGGAAGGGCAAGGAGACAAGTCCCTTTGAGTCTCCTGCAGGAGAGAAAGGGGGGATATAAATCCAAACTCCTCCTCCTCCTCCTCCTCCTCCTCCTCCTCCGCCTCCTCCTCTTCCTCCTTCTTCTTCTTGGGACTAAGAACCTTTTATCTCCAACCAAGGGCTCATGCAATGGGCTATGTCCAAACTTTGTACTCGGAGACCGAAGGGACAAGCTTTGATCGCCATAGCTTCCATCTCCTGAACTGGAATGGAGTGAGACTTCATTGGTTTATCTAGCTCTGTGGTTTTGATGAGTTGGCCCATTTATGAAGTGCCCCTGTAGGTCTCCCACTCTCAGCCCTGCTTTCAGGAGAGAACGGAGAGAGAAACACGCAAATAATCAGCTCTGCTGCTAAACTACCCTCAGCCCCAGAAGATATTGGCCACAGTAGATGTGAAGTTCTGGCAGTCAGTCAGCTCTTTCTACAAAGCTACCTTCAACAGACTTGTTTTATTGCTGCAGAATGATGTGCTACGGTAAAGACTAGCTATGGCCATTTCCGCACGGGCAGAAAATGACGGCCTGGAGACGGTAAAAACGCCGTCTCCAGGCCGCCATTCGCACAGGGGGCGCAGCTGCAGCGCAGCCGCGCCGCCCTCGCGTCGCCCAGCCGGCCCAAAGCCGGTGTATTCCCAGAGCGCTGGGAAGCGCTCTTTTAGGGAATACGCGGCCAGAAGCCGCCGTCGGTGCTTAACGGCAGCTGCTTCACGAAGAAGGTTGCCAACCCAGGACATTCCTGGAGGTACAGGTGGAAACCTAGGGTGGTGGGAGGACAGGGTTTATTGAGGGATGGGGCTTCAGCAGCGTACAAAGAGTACATCTTCCAAAGCTGCTGTTTCCTTCAGGGGTGCTGCTCTCTGTCATCTGGAGCAACAGTCTGGGAATCTCTATCACCACCCCACACCTGGAGGTTCACCATTATCATAAAAAAAGATTTGCAGAATTGGGCGATGGGGGTGTTAATATTCAAACTTCTATTACCAACTGACTAGGGGTGGCTGTTTTTGTAGATTTTTTTAAAAAAAAATTCTCAACGCAAGAATATACCTTTCACACTATTATTACATTATTACAAAGGAAACAAAATGAAATACAAAGAAGCTTACAAAGTTAAGACATGGATCCTAACGGTAACTAGGCTCAACTTATTAAAGAATGATTAAACTTCTTACGTAACACCGATAGGCTTCCAGAAGCTGTCTCATTTGTTGAATTCCTAATCCATTCTAGGTTCGGGCATCTATTTAAGTGACACTTTATCAATTATGCACTGTATCATTACTAATATTCTAATTCAATCTGCTATTTTCTTTTAAATTTCAACTCCTGCAATTATTTCTCTTCTACAATATTTTTTCAATGGACAGTCTGTAAAATGTTTCCAGTTTTCTGCAAACTTCTAGGAGTACTTCAATACTCACTCTACTCCTCAGTTTTATTGAGAAATATATTTCAAACAATATCTGTTTCCAAAAAAAAAAATTTTTAGTCTCTTTACATTCTATAATATTAACATAAACAATTTTTACAGATTGTATTGTTACAAAGTCATATTTCCATCACACACACTATTTTTTCCAAAAGCAATCTCCCATAGGCTAATTCACCTTTAAAGAAAATAAGTATGAGTGAGTATTGAAGAATTTGGATTTATATCCCCCCTTTCTCTCCTGCAGGAGACTCAAAGGGGCTGACAATCTCCTTGCCCTCCCCCCTCACAACAAACATATAGCCAGGGTGGGTGGAACGGGGAGAGATCTGAGAAGCTGTGACTAGCCCAAGGTCACCCAGCTGGCATGTGTGGGAGTGTACAGGCTAATCTGAATTCCCCAGAGAAGCCTCCACAGCTCAGGCAGCAGAGCTGGGAATCAAACCTGGTTCCTCCAGATTAGATGCACGAGCTCTTAACCTTCTATGCCACTGCTGCTCCTTGAAGTACTCTTAGCTGTTTGGTATAATAAAGATTTAAATGTAGCTAACCTACCTGGAGGTTGGGGACCTTAGATGGGCGGGGGGGTGGGGGGGGGGGGGTTGTTCAGTATTTTTTCCGATGTTTTTCGGTTTCAAGTTTAATATGACAAAAACTGTTTAAAAAATAAAAACACAAACATCCCCATTTTTTTGGGTTCAATCAGGTGTGTGTGTGGGGGGGGGGGCGGATATTTGAAATTTAGGGTATCTGTTAACCTGAAGACTTCCACCTTCAATGGGTTTAGTTTTGTGTGGCTCTGTTTCAACCATTTCACCACAGCTTTGAACCATATGGCCAGATCTTAAAGGAGAGCATCCATCTGGCTATCCATCAAAAGGTACAGTATGGCAACCCAGCCCAAGACATTTGATTACCTGGTGAGAGGGTGCATATAGAGGTTAAAGAGCCGTTTCCATGGAGGAAATAGCTGTTTTGTGGGGGGTGGGGTTCTGAGGTTTCTCTCTTCCCTAGGCTCCACCCCAAATCTCCAGGAATTGACCAATCTGGAGTTGATTCTGTGCAACCTCCATTTGGGGAGACTGCCTGTCCCCCCTTTTGGCTGCCATCTTGGGTCTAGTGCTACTTCTCTAAACCTGGTAAATTTCATGTGAATTTCACTGAATCGATCATTGCAGCAATAACTGTGCTTTTTTCAAAAAGAAAGTCCTGATTATTTTGATATGGTGGCCCAAAGAGGAGAAGGAATTACTGCGGTGTGTGCAGGGAAAGACGGGAAGGAGTGAGAACATCGAAGGCTTAAATCCATATAGCTCTCAGCCGGCTTCCCTGCAAAGGAAGAGGGAAAAGTCGCATTTTGAGAGTTTTAAGAAACCACAGTGATTCTCTGATCTGACAGCATGGGGAATTTTGAAGAGGGAAAACATATGCACACTGAGAACCAAACCCAAAGGGAATGTAGCCTCAATGTGAAGGAGACCACAAGTGATGAAGCTAATGGCCAAAGGTAGTGAAGTGGAGGAAAATTTCCTTGAAAGCCAGCATGGTGTAGTCATTCAGATTTCACCTTCCAAAGCAACCATTTTCTCCAGGTAACTGATCTCTGTGGTCTGGAGTGGCAATTCCATGGGATTTCCTGGCCCCACTGCTACCCAAAGTGGTGGGTTTCTCCCTTCAGTGGGAATTAGCGAGAGCAGACTCTTAGCAAAAGGTTAAGACAAGCTCAAGTTTTGAAAAAAATTCTGTAGGAGAACAAAATAATGTTTCACAAATTTATTTAGGGATACTTGAGGTTGTATATAAGTACACAGTAGTCTAAGCAGCAGAACACACACACACACAGTTCTAAGCAATGGTGGGATCCAAAAATTTTAGTAACAGGTTCCCATGGTGGTGGGATTCAAACTGTGGCGTGGCGTAGTAAGGGCTGGGGCCCGAGGGCTACAATGTGGGCATGGCGGGCATTCCCAGGGATGGGGCATTCTTAGGCGGGGCTGTGGCAAAGGACACAGCAGCTCATGTCCTTAGGCCCAGGAGGCAGTACAGCCATGAACTGCCATGCAGCTGGCTAGTTGCACCTCCTGCTAGACTACTTCAAGTTCTGCATGCTACTGCTGAAGAGGAGAAGTAACTAAAGGCAAAATGGCGTGGCAAATCACCCAGTAAGTAACCCCCTCTCGGCACACACAAATAATTAATGCCCTACTCTTGGGAACCTGCTTGAGAACCCTGCTGGGACCCACCTCTGGTTCTAAGGTTATAAGCAGTGTTGAGGAGATAGGTTGGGAATAGCAGGAGGTGGGGGGGGGGGGGCTCTTAGGGGTGTTTTATATATACAGGTGGAAGTGGCTTTTGGTCCTATGAAGCAGAGTTCAGTTACCTGCACTGGGCACAAGAAGAGGGGTGAAAGCAAGGTGTGCCAGCAGGCAACTGTGAATCCCAAGGCAAGCTCAGAAGTACTGGGCAGAACAATGTGTGAACCAGCTGTCCAAACACACTGAACACTGGCTGGGCAAGGGCCTTTTATAGGGAAGATCTGGCCCCTCTAGCCATGCTAAGGCATAACCTCCCAGGACAGAGGAGTCATGCCTTTTCTGGGGAAAGATGAGGCAGACATCTTAAGATATGGGTGTATCAATCCTAATGGGTTGAGACATTAGCTTGATGAGCCAAGCTTGGGAGTTCCTGAAAGAGGGAAGGTAGCTGATTGAATTACAACCATAGAACAATGACATTGCAAATGGGGCAGTTGGTAGTGAGAGATTAGTCAGAGGAAGAAGTTCTTGGGTTAGTACAATACTCGGCAGGAACACTTGGGGCAAACACATTAACAAATCCTTTGCCTCTGCAGGCATGTATGGTCCAAGGCTGGAGATGGGAACGCTCTCTGGGGCACTGTGTTTGTGAGACAGGCATTATGCATGGCTGATTTGGCAAGGGCGAGTCCAGACAAGCTTTTACTGTGTCCTTGTGGGTACACTAGACAATGCAGAGAATGGGCTCCCCATTTTGGCACTGGAGTGCTAGGAATTGCAAGGGGTTGGCAGGATTAGAAGAGGCGCCACTTTCTTAAAACAGAGCTCCTCCCAACATGGGTTGGTTGGTCTGGTAACACCACTTGGACGCTGGCAACCCTAAACTATTTCAGCCTTGCCGGAACGAAGTGGATCTGCTCGAGTCTCCTGCGTGAGAGGTCACATGGAAATTGATAATCTGTAATTAAGTATTACAGTCTGAGGAGCTGCCATAATTTTTTTTTTTCAAATGGTTGAAAGTATCTGTAGAAACGTCCAGTGGCGATGTTCAAAAACACGTTGGAAGGCAGCCATCTTAAATTATTAAGGCTTATTAAAGCCAGGAAGCATGTCGAACAACGAGACGACGTATTCCTCTTTAGAAGTATTTTCTTGCTGAGGTGAATTCCGTACAGTGTAAGTTGTTATAAAATAAGCCATTTTCTCTTTCCCTTTCACGTGTCTGCCCTTCACTTGTTCAGGCAGTGATTGGAGCCCATGGAAACATGGGAAGTTTGTTTGTTTGTTCGTTTGTTTGTTTGATTATTACACTTGTATACCGCCCTCCCCGGAGGGCTCAGGGTGGTGAACAACAAAACATATAGAGCACAAAATAAAATCAATAAATATCAGAATTAATTAGGTAAATCATTAGATAAATGGCTCTATACACATTAAAACCAAACCCCATTAAAATGCAGTGCTCTTTCGCGCCTTCGCACGGAGACACTGCCCTTTTTTTTATTTTCTGCAACACGTGCGTGGTTGAGCAGGCATACAAACATGAACCCCACAACCATGCGGTCGTGCCACAATATGATCAAGCGTCACCCGTCCTACATGGTGCAACGCAAAAGAGGAAAAAAGAAAGGACCTCCCTGCAATGGCGATAGAACGTGTTGCTGAAGGTCAGTCATAATCAGTGGCGTACCTAGGCAAACTTGAGCCCGGGGCAAAAGCTGAGTTTGATGCCCCGCAGTGACCCCACCCTTGACAAACAATGATTTTTCCACCCAGGTCGTTTCAAAGTCACCCATCACGGTGCAGACATGCACAACTCACAAATCCCCAGACATAGCAATGGGCCGCCTTACACGAAATAATATTCGGAAAACATCTTCAAAATGCTTTCAAACTGTCATATTACCCCTATGAAAACATCTTATGGTGTTGTATCCAGTCCACTTTTGTTGGAAACAGCATCACTTTTCAATGTTATTTAAACTGGGGGGCCAGACTCTCCCTTTAAGGTGGATTTAAAGGGAGAATCTGGGCTCCCTAGTTTAAACAAGTGATGCTAGGAATCCACCCAAACAGCATCATTTTTAAATGAATTGTTTAAACTGGGGACCTCAGATTCTCCCTTGAAATCCATGCCGAAGGGGTAGGTGCTGCAACAACAACAACAACAACCTTTATTAGGCACTGAGAGAATAAAAGAAGAAGAAAACAAGCATTGGTGGGAAGGTGAATTTAAAAGAGAATCTGGGGAAATTTAGGGGGGGTGCCTGTTGTCAGGGGGGTGCAATTATTGAATGGCAACGCAAAATTTCAGAGTGTCTTCATTGAGACTACTGATACCGCAGATTTGGTGAAGTTTGATTCAGGGGTCCAAAGTTATGGACCCTCAAGATTGTAACCCCATCTCCTATTAGCTCCCGGTAGGAAGCAATGGGGGGATGAGAACACTCCCCTTCTAGAGGAGTCCATAACTTTGAACTCTAAACAAGCTCCACAAACCTGGGTGACATCATCAGGAGAGTCTCAAAAAATCCCTGAAATTTTGGTGCTGCTGGCCCTGGCTCACGCCCCTGCAGGCCAAAAGCGGAAAAACCCTGAAAATACAAAATCCCTCACAAACCTGCAATTTTGTAAGCCCACCACAAGGTGGCCGCCCAGGGCAACTGCCCACTTTGCCCAATGGGAGAGTGCGCCTCTGGTCACTAATCACTGCCATGGGGGGGAAAATGTGCTTGGGGACTTGTACCCTGTCGAGGCGCTCAGAGAATCCGTCCCAACCTACTAAGGAGTAGCAGTGGTGTAGTGGCTAAGAGCAGTGTCTAAGAGCAGGTGCACTCTGGTGTGGAGGAACGGGTTTGATTCCCAGCTCTGCTGCTTGAGTTGTGGAGGCTTATCTGCAGAATTCAGATTCTGTACCTCCCACGCCGCGCCAGCTGGGTGACCTTGGGCTAGTCACAGCTTCTTGAGTTCTCTCAGCCCACCACCTCTGGGGTGCTTGTTGTGAGGGAGGCCGAGGTATCCAGCCCCTTTGAGTCTCCTGCAGGAGAGAAAGGGGGGTATAAATCCAAAACTACTACTACTACTACTACTACTACTACTACTACTACTACTACTACTACTACTACTACTACTACTACTACTACTACTATTCTTCTTCTTCTTCTTCTTCTTCTACTTCTTCTTCTTCTTCTTCTTCTTCTTCTTCTTCAAATTGGCCTGCACAGGCGGGTCTCTCCTGACAGATAATGGTACCTAAGAGTGAATGGGTGGAAGGGAGGAAAAATAAAGTTCTCCCTGCCTGTTGTTCTGTTTACTTGCAGGGGGCACCCTTAACCGAGGGTTGTGCAAAGGATCTTCCGGTTTAGTGATCTCTGAAAGAAATCCCAGGTTGAGAGATAAAATGGGTCAAACTCATTTGAGACAGGATCTGTGTGGCGTCCCCACCCCAAAGCGGTTTATATAGCATCCTCTATGTGTGATATTTGGTCTGTGGAGTCCTAGTGAGACTGCATAAGTCATCATTAAAATATTTTCTTATGGGGCAAGGGAAAGAGCTGCCGGGGCTTTCATCACAGGAGTTGGCACCTCAAGTCACTGAATATTCACTTAAATTGATGTATGATGGATATGTTGTGGGGTTGTTTTACAGATGTCTGGCTTTCAGAATTTAAAAGTGGTAACCCTTTGAAAAACATTAAGGACAATTTGCCTTCTTCTCAAGCGCAGATATATGTTGCCTTATATGGAATCAGACATTTGGTCTATAAAGGTCAGTTTTGTCCACAGCACAGGTGTCAAACTTCGCGGCAGCTGGCAAGGGGCTGGGGAAAGCTCCTGTTTATTACACCTCCTTAAGAGGCAGGGGAACAAGCCAGTTGGAATGCCCAGCGAAGGACTAAGAACATCATGCTGGCAGGATGATGGAAACTGTGGTCCATAACATCTGGAGGGCCTTGAGTGTGCCATGGTCTACAGACTGGTAGCAGCTCTCCAGAGTCTTAGGAGGAGGTCTTTAGCATCACTTACTGTGTGTGGTCCAGGTGCCAGAGATTCAACCTGGGACCTCTGTTGTGCTCAAGAGATGCTCTAGCTAGGCTCACAGGTCCTTTCCTTTTTAAAAAATAAAGTTTATTATATATTCATAGTTACAAAAATCATCACAAACACACACTGACATACAAACAACAATGTAATTTTACCATTTGTCAAATAATTAATTAAAGCGTTTCCAGTTTGGCTTACAACATTTATGAAAGGTAAGAGATTAAAACAATTTGCACCATTTTCTTGGCTTCCCGTTACTTCTGTCTTTCTTCTATCGTTGAACTATTTTCCTTGTACAATCATGTATTAAACAAAAGTCCTATTCTCTCAATAAAGATTATTTTAAATCATTTTATACTGTTTTTTTTAATTGCTTTTAGAAAATTAGAATTTAGGTTTCCTCATTTGATATACATTCTCTTTTCCTTAAGAAAATAACTATCATTATTGTTTATTGAAAAAAATTACCATTGGCTCTATGGGAAAGGATATGTGAATTCTTATTTGTTTATTTCTAATATATTGGAAGCTGTTTCTAACCCATATCATATTCATATCTACTCAGGGTTTAACTATTTCATTATATTAAAGTTATTTTTTAACTCTAGTTTTAATGGGTTTCCATGTTTCTCCGAATTTCTCTCTGGTTTATCCTTCAACCTCCCAAGGTTAGTTTGTCCAATGACATCATTTCTTGTAGTTTTCTTCCCAGTTCGCCATCGTAGGGACTTCTTTCTTCTTCAGAGCTCCAGGCTCTCTCTTTCCCTGAACAAGGGGGGGTGAAGATAAGGATTCTCATTGTTTAAATGGTGGCTTCTGCAGAAAATACTGGTACCTGCCAGATGGCAACTTCTTAACCTAACAGAGAATTCATTGCCTCCAAAAGAGCAGTTATGTAAGATCGCTACCCACTCCATAATGCTGTTTAATTCCCAGGCTGCAATAGCAATATTTTCCTTCATGCAAGATAAATTGCTAGTTAAAGGGTAATCTCGGCTGTTTTACATGCTCCCTGGTTTCAATAAGCATAAAAAGACTTGAGACGGTTGCTTTTCAGCAAGTTTGAAGCATCTTAACTGGAAATATCTAGGGGAAGTGCCAGCCATTTTGGGAGGGAGAAACATTATGGCCGGCTCCCAGACTTCCCATTCTTTTTCCCCTCCTGGCTACAGCTAGTAGCTGGTTTCCAGGTTAGCAGCCCAAAACAGCTTGATTTGTTTCAAAAGCAACCCTCCATGATATAAAATAAGGCTGGTGCCTGGGTAGACTTAGCTGTTTGCACTGGTTTGAGAGAGCTTGAAGCCTTTATTTTGTACTATTCTAAAAGACCCAAATGTTTCTGGGGTTTTGTGATGAATGCTTAAACCACAACCTTTTTGAGCCTGTGGACACCTTTGGAATCCAGGCACACAGAGTGTTCAGAATACTTACAAAATGGCTGCCAGAGGAGGCGGAACCAACAGAAAATGACTGCCACAGGACGCAGAGCTATACTAAGGTGACCAGACGTCCCGCTTTTGGCGGGACTGTCTGGCACGAGCAATGTGTCAGCGTCTGAGGTTTTTTAATTCTCGATTAGGCAGCAGCTTGGCGCGGGAGGCATACTTGACCTACAGGAGCACATTGCCTTTGTGGCTCCCCGGTCAGGAAACGGGGAAGTGCCCCAGAAGGCAATGGCGGCAGCGGGGGGGAGGTGCCTTGACGCGGGGCTACTGCCTTTTGTGGCTCCCGGTTTCCACGCCCTGAAACCAGGGCTGCCAAGGCAGTGTTGCGGCAGCGTCTTCCAGCACTCTGGGGCGGCCTGTTTCAGGCGCTCGCACTTTGAATTGCAAAGGTGAAAATCTGGTCTGTAAGCTATACACATGGGAAGTATAGGGAAGGAAAGATGAGTAGTTTTAACAAATACACTGGAAACAAAGTGTGGCAGCAGCTGCAGGTGTTTTAATATGCCCAGCCAATCAGATTCCCAGTGGCCAATCAGAAATCTGCACGGTAGTACTTAGCCCCACCCACTTTCTAAAAACACTTGATGGGCATCATGTTGGCTGACCTGCGGCTTGAACAATATTCTGCAGTCGGACACGACAGCATCTGTTTCTTCAAAAGCAAATGGAACTCCCTTGTCTCTGCTTCCATACTGATCTCATCTGCAAAATTCAATCTTGCTTTTGTAAGGGGGGGTGCATCCAATGGCTAGAAGCCACCAACACATACTTTTCTTTTTTCCCTTCCGCAAAGTATGTGTGAATGTGGATTGCATGGGGGTATAATCTTCATTGGTTTGTCTATCCCTCCAAGGAGGTTAATGGTGCTGAGGTATAGGTGGTTATGTTTTATTGATGTTATTGTTATAACCAACATTGTAAGCCACCCTGAGCCAGAGTTTCAGTGAAATCCTACATTAAGTAAGGATGCCAGCCTCCAAGTGTGACCTGTATCTGCCCTGACCAAAATCCATCCCTAAATCCCCAGGAGTTTCCCAACTTGGATCTGGCAACAGTTCCCTCCCCATCCCCACTAGTGGCCAGAGGGAACCTGCCAACCTTAACATGATGACATCACATCTGGGTTCATGCCAGAAGTAATGTCATACCGCTAAACAAAGCTGATTTACATTTCACTGACCTCTGAACTTTCCACCAGTTGCCAGTGATTGGCTGGCAAGCCCACAATGGATCATACAGTTCAGTGTGAGAGCTATACATGGCATACATAATGCTCGCCAGGTTTAATGTTATGCCTTCTGCCTTGTTACATGGCAGATTTAATAAGCAAGAAAAGGCTAAAAGATTGTGCCCATGTAACGATGGCTCAGTTGAATCTCTGGCCCACCAATTACTACACTGTCTCAGATTCAAGGAAATCAGATCCAAGTATGTGAATCTCACTCCTTTACATTTACCCCATCTCCCCGATTTAATATTTACACTACTTGTTGGACAATCCTGATCCTTCTCTCTGTATGATAGTGGCAGACTTTCTCCTGGAAATTACTAAACGCCAGTAGATTTCCTTTGACCTAACATTTATTTCTTGTATTGTATATGCTTTTTAATCCATTTTTTATTATTGTTGTACTGTTGTCTATGCCAATAAAGGCTTGCTATGCTATACATGGCATATAGAAGATCCCCCATGATTGTCTATCTATTGGACAGCCAACAGTAAGTTCTCAAAAAAGCTCACCTGGAAAGTTCAAAGAACAAATAGGTCAAAATAAAACGTTATTAAGCAAGGCTAACCAGCAGCCTCACCTGGAATCACTCGTGCAAATTAATTCCATTGCAAATGCTGAAGCACCTTCGAATATCCCAGGCCCACGTGCCGGATTATTACTCTAAACTTGCAGTTTTATGAATTATTAGTATGGGGCCACAGAGAACACTGCCAAGTAATTGATAACCAAACCTGTGCAAGGCTATAATTACATTAATATGGCAGAGAAGATTAATATTGTATGAACTGTGAAGTACATTCACTCCCCTGTGTAAAACAATACTTTTTTTAGAGGATGGATACACAAACCTGAGGCCTACATTTATTGTTCAGGTAATAAACTGTCTGGGCTATACTACTTGGAATTTTAGGTAAGAGAGTTCTTCGATGATGGAATGTCGAACCATACTAAATGTATTGATTTTTTCCAACTTTTGTAAACTTTTTTTTCCTCTTGAGACTAAGAGCATCACAACTGATCAAAAATTACAGTATAAAATATGGAGCCTAAAGGCCACTTTCGCTTCAAAGTAAAACCATAAATTGTCCATAAAAACCCAGATGGTGATTTGGTATTTCCTGCAGGGGTTAATTTGTGTATGCCAACACACAGCTCATGTGTTGCAGAAGGTAAAGAAGTAATGCTCCGTCTTGAGAGAATAGAACTACCCCAAATTGTTTCCATGAAACCAATCACTGTGGCTGAACAACACACATGTGAGCAGGGAAAAATGAAAACAAATCCCTTTATAATGATGTGAGCCATTATACATTTGCTGCATGGAATCCACCTTACAGAGTCATTTCTGGCAGGTACAATGGGAATCACCACTATCTTTAAGAAGAGTGCAATGTCAGCGTTAGCCCAAATAAACTCCAAAAAATACACCGCGTTGCACTCTGGCTGGGGTCTAATCTTATATATTGATCTTACATATAATTAAACAACTTAACACTTCTATATGTATTTACATTTCCTTATTTCTCTGACAAAGTTCTTAAAGATACAGCATAAGTCTTCCAACTCTTATAACTGAACATAAATAATCATGATCCATTCAATTCTTTTTCTTCAGAAACAAAGCTTCAGTGCCATATAGTCCATATTCCAATTCTGTTAGATTCTGCATAAAAGCGTCTTGGTAGCAGAGGCGTTTTGTTAGTCTCCCATCAATGTGATATGTTCAAGCAACTTCAAACAGTTCTTTGAAGCTTCCTAATGGGTATATTGGCTCTCTGTCTGGCCGAGGCAGAAGAGATAGGGCGAACGGCACTCTTAACAGAGAGCCAATGTACCCATTAGAAGCCTCAAGAGACATTTGGAAGATGATCGAACTCTGTATACTGAAAGAACACGTAACACTTCTATCGCCAATTTTATAACCAGAAGACAAGTGAATGAACTAAATATGTTTAATATAAAATCAGGAAGACTATGCTATAACTAGAACTTTAATCAAAATGTTAACAAACAAGTGTTAAGTGACTAATATTATCTTAAGATCAATATAAAAATTAGACAGACAAGAATACAGCGTGTGTGTATTACAGTACAATAGGAAGCCGTGTTGTGACAGTGGGAGGTTTCCTCTAAACTAAATACAACATCTTTAGAGTGATATAAAAGCATTCTGGGGTTGAACTTTGCAGCTCTCTTCCCCAAAGGCTTCCAACCTGTTATGTTTCTGCTCTCAACCTGGGTTTTCAAAGATGGCTAAGCGAGCAATCTTATTCCCCCAACTTGGGTTGAGGATGATTCCTGCCAACTCAGACACCAGCAGGCAAAAAACCCTTTATTTCTCCTACACAAACTCCTTGCTTTCACTTCCTCCCACTCCCACCCACCATTTTGTGTCCTGCAGAAGATATCGTCTTCTTGATAGGCATATTAAAATAGGCTATTCCAGAGCATTATAGATATTTCTTGAAGTACAAATCAAAAGTACATTCACAAAACACAGACAGATAAACTGTATCTAGCATTGATGTTACTTAGAGAATTCTGTCACTTGTAAAAGAAAAAATTTTGGCTACTTTTTTCCAAGAGCATGGCCTCTGTGCTATTTTAACAAAAGCTCCACAACAGAGTTGTCAGAGTCTCTTTCAGGATTTGTCTAAGACCTGCCCAGGGAGAGAAATCTCTAATAACACATTTCCGGACAGTCAAGAGTATAATGTGAGCAAGAGTCTCCACTTGGTTTTACAGTGGGGACAGACCCG
This sequence comes from Sphaerodactylus townsendi, assembly GCF_021028975.2. Lineage (NCBI taxonomy): Eukaryota > Metazoa > Chordata > Lepidosauria > Squamata > Sphaerodactylidae > Sphaerodactylus > Sphaerodactylus townsendi. The sequence continues at coordinate 56,495,226 of NC_059436.1, read as the reverse complement.
ATCCTGGAGAGGGATAGATAGGAAGCGACCCTTTGTAATGGCCGATGGAAAAGTATTGCATCTGGCCCCTTGTAATAATCCATCTCTGTTGGGGTTCAGTTAATAGTTCAAGAGATTTGGCTATGTTCCCCTGTTCTGGTACTATTCCGACAGTAAGGGGGGTGAGCATGGATTTATTTGCTTGGCCCAAACAAGATATGGTATTCCTGTTCTAGGAAGTCTGCTTCATAAGGTTTGGCAGAATCTCTCTGGGTGACATCATACAGAGGTCTTCAAGTATTAAACCTAGAGAGTGGATTTTTTATTTGAGAAGTTGATACCATTCAGAGGCAAATAGGTCTGGGTGCACAATATATGTTAAACTGCGCTCATCAGAGTTAAAACATAGTTTGATCCAATACTTGAATGTATTCAGCCATGCTCTTGTTTCAAGTAGGTTCTGACCAGTTTCTAAGCATAGTACAGCATATGGTACAGAGTGTGGTACCCCAAGTATTTTGTAGAGGAAGCCAGATTGTATTCTTTCAACTGAGTTGTTCCATGCAGCTATCCATAGGGGAACTCCATAGAGAAGTTGCTGAACTACCTTGGAGTTGAAAACCTTTAAAGCTGCGGGGACATATCCCCTTCCCTTGGAATGAAAAAAACTTACCACCCTAGCAAGGGGTTGAAGCATCTCCCTCTGCAATCAGTTTTCGTGGCGTTGCACCAGCCCCAACCCTTCCTAGTGGCATGCAACTTGCCTGAGTCTGGTTCTGTCACTCGGGGATGGGAGAGGTGTGCCTTGCTGTGGGTGGGAAGGTGAGGATAGGGGGAAAGTGGAGAGGAATGGGTTGGGTTGGGGGGTGGGCAGCAAGGTGAGGGTTAGGGGTGGGTTGAAAGGTGTGACTAGAGCTGTGGGAGGGTGGCAAGGTGAGTTTTGGGGTGGGGAGGGTTGAAAGGTGTGGTTAGGGGTGGGAGAAAGTGGCAAAGTCAGTGTTGGAGTGGGGGCAGCAGTGTAGGGGTGGTGGAGGGTTGAAAGGTGTAACTAGGGGTGTTGGAGAGGGTAGCAAGGTGAGTGTTGGGGGTCGGTAAGTTGCATTTTGAGGTATGGGAGGGTTGAAAGGGGAGGGGAGGGAGGAGTGTAGATGGTTAGGGTGGGAAGGGGTGGTGGGATTTGTTGGGCCCTCTGTGACCCGGCTTGACTTGGGGTGGGTGGTAGGGGGTAGGGGGCGCTTGCCAGGCCCTCTGTAGGCCGATGAGCTTGGGGGTGGGTGAGAGGAGGCAGGGGTGCTTTTGCTGGGCCTTCCACGGACTGGCTTCAGTTGGGGTTGGGTAGTGTTACCGCTGCCCCAATAACTTAAAGTGATTTCAAGTGATTTCAGCTCATGGCAGCAAAGCAAAGAGGAAAGGTGCAGGAGACCGGAGATTCTTCAAAACAGGAGATTCTTTGTTGGCAAGTGATTCCTCGAAAACAGCTCAGCAAAGAACCCCCATATGGCTGTGCATCAGCCCCTTTTATACCTTTCCCCAGTAACCCAGAAAAAGGGGTGTAGGGCAATCCCACAGTGTAAAACCAGGAAGGGGGCGGTCCCCTTCCATCTAATACAGAGAAAATATCCTAAAACACCAAAAGGGAGAAAACAGTCCTTTTGCAAATGCTGATGAGATCCAATCCCAGAAGAAAAGGTTGCACCCTCTTGCCTAAGGTGCTTCCTTGAGAGCGTTAGACAAAAAAAGTTTAAATGATCCAATGTATTCCTGGGTCCTGAAAGTAAGAGTGTGAACAGTCCAATAAGCTTGTGGATCCTGAGAGTAAGATTTCAAATAGTCCAATAGTCAAACAGGGTGACATCTTCCAACAGCCAGTCCACACCCTGAGTCCATCCTTTGTAAGTCAAAAGGTCCTTCTGTTGGTGATGATGGGATTACCTGAGGGGCCGGCTGCTGGCTGCTGATGGATCCAGGCCCAGCCCCTGCTGATGAGGAAATACTAGTGCAGAAAATAATCCTATACTATTTCTCAAATGAATACATAAGACACATACAAAAATATTACTTAAAAATATAAAGGATCTATGCCAGTGATGGCGAACCTTTTTGAGACCGAGTGCCCAAATTGCAACCCAAACCCCACTTATTTATCGCAAAGTGCCAACCCGGCAATTTAACCTGAATGCTAAGGTTTTAGTTTAGAAAAAACTGGTTGACTCCCTTTTCCTCCGCCCCACCTGCTCGAGCAGGGGCCAGCCTGTTCTAGCCTCCAGCAAGTTCCGCACGCACTGCTCTGTGCCTCTCTAGCTTCTCTGCCTCCTCTGTGCCCGCCCCGGGCAGCAGCCACCTGGAGCACAGGCACCAGACCTGCCAGCCAAGTCCTCCCTGCTCACCACAGTGTGCGCATGTCGTGCTCAGTGGCCCAGGCCAGCCAAGATGTGTGTGGGGTGTGTGTGTGATTTTCCACCCCCCACATGACGAACTCTGTGTGCGCGTGCCCACAGAAAGAGCATCACTGATCTATGCCAATATATTAAACATTATTAAAATCAGACCAATATTAATGTGACACCAAAGAATTTACATCGTAATAAAGAAAGCCTACATATATGTTAAAACAAAAATAAAGGAGAGGAAAGGATTGTTTGAGCAATGTTTGTTTCCAATGAGTGGTTTTGCCACTGACACACACACCCTTTCATTTTCTGGCTCCATGGAGGGTGTCGTGTGGTGCAAAGAGGTTCATTTATCTAACTTTATTAGAAAGCATAATTTTTCAATTTTTCCAGTGGTAACAGTAGGATGGGGCGGGGGCACATGGCCCAGTGTGCTTGAAGGTGGGAGGGGGTGGGGCGGCCTTTGCCAGATGGCAGCAATGGCCAATAGGACCCGGGCCAAGAGGGGTGCATCTCCTCTGTCACAGCAGAGGCTCCTGGTGCCTGGCAATCGGCTGCCTCGCGATTCCGGCCCCTAGAGGGTCAACGAAGGAGCGAGGCTGCAAGGAGTTTCCCACCATTGCGGAGGACGATCCGCCCCTTCCAGGTGGAGCTGATGCCAGATCCAAACAAGATCGGGGCGTGGGGGGCCGGGAAGGTGAGTTGTCCAGTGGGGAGGGCAGAGAACCATCCCCCAGAGCCCAGAGCAACCCAGTCCCTGGAGGGCAGAGCAACCCCGGATCCGGAGGGCAGAGCAACCCCCAGCTGGGTGGCCAGGGCCACCTCCCCCATTCTTTCCTCCAATTCAAACGGCCAGGAAAACAGAGCCTTTGGAGCAGGCTCATGGAGGGACGCTTCCCCAGATGAACTCATGAACAGTTTGGAGAGGCCACGGGGGTCACCACAACATCAGGAACTATATTAAAGGCTCGCAGCTTTAGGAAGGTTGAGAACCACTGGTATAAACTTTTTAAAGAAGATTATGTTAATATGCCTTTATTATTTACAAATCTAAGAATTTCTTATAATAATTATAATCAATACTACGAATGAAGAATTATACTTTATAGAGGGTTGGGTCCTATGAATCTTTTCCACCAAGTCTTTGTCCCATGGAGAAAGAGTTCCTCCTCTGTGTCCTCTACGAAGACTTGTCCACCTCCAAAGTCAGTTTCCATTGAGAAAAATCCATCTCCTCTGGAGGAAGACTTGGCCAGAGAGAGTCCAACCTACAGAATCTGTACGGCCCTGCTCATAACCTGCTGAACTTGATACACTCAACTGAAGGCTATTTCTTACCTTAGGAAGGAGGGGCAGTGTTGTGAGAGAGAAGAGGCTTTTTTTCCTTGCTGCCATAAACAAATACTTTTTAACAACTTGAAGTAGGTGTTGCTCAGGTGCTCCGCCACCACTTTCTCCACCCTTCAGCAGAGATCAAGAAGAACTTCACGGTGCAAATGAATCTCAGTAAGTTTCTCCTGATGCTTCCAATGCTTGTCTTTTCAGAGATAATTCATTTGGGGTGTAAATTCTGATTTGGGGTGAAGAACCACATGGAATTCAGTATGGTCTGGAAAAAGATATTTTCCCTTCAGATCACGGAAGGACAATCAATGCATGATTATGCAGATCTGGAGAAGAGCAACAGAACTCCTGTGCTCAACTAGTTATATGGAAATCTGAAACTCCTGGGTCTTATATCAAGGTTGTGTGCCTTGAAGTGGTGTGCTGGGGAGCATTTGGCCACCAGAAAACTGTGTTAATTGGCTCTGTGGTAAAGTTCAGGAGTGCTGCCCTGAATTTTGTGTGCAAACTTGTGAAATGAGGAAGAAAAAAACTGTTTATACAATCAGAGAGGAGTTGCATCCACCGCTCCTTTTATGTGCTCAATTGGTATAACAAATTATAAAGTGCATGTGTACATTAAAATCACAATACAATGTATGACGACAATGCAACATTTAAATCATATAGCCATTAGCTGCAATTGTAATCATAAAGGTGTCCGTATTTATACGTTGTAACGTCACTTTCCTTATCCGCGGTTCCGCGCTGCGTTCTCTCTTGGCGATACAAAGTCCTTCTGACTATATGGTATCCAAGAATCCAGCAAACAATCTGTGTGCGTGGATAATGAACGGAATGCGCTATTTAGTGACCGTTTCCGAATAATCTTCTTCTGTTTTATATCCTAGTAGCCATAAGCGGGGTCTATACAATCAATATTAATATTAATAAGTCATTCTTCTATATTTTCATGTAAGTATTGTATACATTCCAAATAGTTTAAACAATAAATATTTTATAACCATTTCATATAAATATCTAAAATCTCATTCCCAAGATCCAAAAGTTATATAAATAGTAATAAATATTAATAAATACATACTAATATCTATAAAAGCTCATAATAAAATTACCATTTAATATCATACTCACAATAAATAGTGGTGAAACCTTCACATTCATGTATCTCCCCAGCAGGCTCTCTAGTGTATGTGGATTCTTAAGTAGATCATTAAATACATTACTAAATGAAGCTTGGTTCTCATTCTTATCAGCTATGCTTCCTACATCCAACTCTTAAAGGTGTAAACTTATCTGGGATTCACAAATAGCATGAACAGTCTATTTCTCTATTGAGCCCATTTTCCTTGATGACTTTTAAATCTGTAAATCCATCTAGTTTCCCATTGCAATAAATGCTTTTTTATGTCCATGGATCCATAGGTTGGAACATCGCAGTGATATAGTATTACAAATGTAAAATCCGTCTCATCATGTCCTGCTTGTACAAAATGTGACACTAAAGGTGCTTCCATTTTTAAAAGTCTGATGTTCGATTTGTGTTCAATAATTTTCAATTTCAAATTTCTGGTCGTCATCCCAATATAAATAAATTCGCATTTGCACTGTATTAAATACACGCATTTTGGGGTAGCACAGTTGGAAAATTGTTTCAATTGCCACTTGTCGTTGGAATTGGGGTCAATAACTATTTTAGTATTTTGGGACTGATGACACACTGCACAATGCCCACATTTATAGTGCCCAACAGTAGGCGGATTGTATCTCAATGGTGGTCTATAATCTGATTTAATCAGTTTATCTTTCAGATTATCTGTTTTTCTGTATCCTATTTTTGGCACCATGTGGCAACCAGGTATATCTGACACTAAATGCCAATGTTTAAGTATCACATTTTTTATTCCTGGTGCTAGGGGTGTAAAAGTTAAAGCCCAATTAATAGGTATCCCTTAGATGTCTAGGATGATAAGAATTGTAATGTAGGGCATGATTAGTGTCAGTAGGCTTATGATAGGGAGTGAAGTGAATACATCCATTCCCATCAATATTAATGTAAGTGTCTAAATAGTTAATCTTCTCTGTATCACTGGTTGCTGTAAACCTTATAGAGGGATGACAATTATTCGACCATAACACAAATTCCGTTAGTTCCATGCCTGGTTTAGCAATAATAACTAAATCGTCTATATATCTTTTGTATAAGGCAATATATTTATAGTATGGGTTGACTCCATCTTGCATGATGAACGTTGTTTCGAACCAGTGCATAAAAATATTGGCTGCACTTGGAGCGAAGTTGGACCCCATACTCAAGCCTTTTATTTGTAAAAAGAAATCATTGTTAAACCGAAAATAATTCTTTTCCAATATTATTTCTACTAGGCATATAAGAAAATGAGATGGTGGAAATGGATCCTGCCTCTCACTTAGTCTTTGCAGGATAATATCTCGTATTTCATCGTGGGGGATGTTGGTATACAGGGACTCCACATCTAATGTAATTAAGATGGACCCCTTATCAAATTGTTTTCCCTCCAGTTTATTAATTAAGTCACCCGTATCCTTAATATATGATGTCATCATTTTTACAAATGGTTGCAGAAACATATCAATATAGTTGGACAGAGGTTCCAAAACCGAGTTTGTAGCCGAGACTAAAGGGCGTCCTGGGGGAGGACGGATGGTCTTATGTATTTTTGGTAGAATGTAGAATACAGGAACTCGAGGGTATTTGTTCATTAAATATATTCCTGTTTTTTTCATTGATCCAGTTCATTGTTATTGCTTCCTGGATTACAATTTTAATAATGAATTTAATATGTTCAGTTGGATCGTTCCCAATTGGTCTATAATAGGTGCGGTCCTGTAATTGTCTGTGTACTTCCTTGAAATAGTCTTCCCTGTCCCAGACCACCGTCGCTCCTCCCTTGTCTTCCTGTTTAATAATTATGTCAGGATCCTTCATGAGATTCTCCAGAACCTGTTTATCACGTTTACTAAAGTTGTTAAATGTTCTATTTTGATTCTGTGTTCTTTCTAACTTTTCTATATCTCGTAAGATAACCTTCTCAAACGTGGTAATTGCAGGATCTATGATGTTGGGGACAAAAGAAGATGGAGGTTTAAAGGGATTAAATTCTTCTGTACCCTCATTACTAGTGCCAAAAAATGCCTTCAGTTTTAGAAGCCTAACTAGCTTAAAGATGTTGATACCTTGTTCACAGCCAGGCAGATCCTGCATAAGAGGCCAGCACTTATGAACTATACATTTTTATTTTACTGCTAATGGATGTATACAGCAAAGAACACACAAGTCTGTCATTGCTCACATTTGGGAGTCATGAGATCTCATCTATCTAAAGAATCTGCTCTTATTCTAGAGTTTTTAATCACATTCCAAGGATAGTCCCAATTAAGTAACTGGGTCTCTGTAGATCTGGCAGGTTTCTTATAATCCTTCATAAAGGTACTGTTTCTCTTGTCTCTGAGAAGCAGATCATAAGAAACATTGTTCCTGAGATGTGTCCAGCAGAAAGAGTTAAAACATTGGTAAGAATTCCTGTCAGTCGGTGTCTTGTGCATGCAGACTTATAATTTACCATCATTGTCCACCTATACCAAAATGTGAAGAAAAAAACTGCTCTGTTGTCTGCTATGCCAGCAAACTTAATAGAGAGGCACAAAGTGTTTAGCCAACTAATGAGCCACTGGGCCTCCTGTGAGTTAACAAAACTCATAAATAAATACTATATAAAACATATGAAAAAAATAATATTTTTAAAAAAAGAATTAACGTGAGAACAAAAAATAGTTATGTTCCAACTGTCACTAACAAATTGACCACCGAGGGGTGCTAAAGGGCTGCTCATCGGGACACCTCGATTGTAAATAGGAAGTGCCATGGAATCTAAAAAAATTGTTCCAACACTAGGGCAATAATTCAATCAAAAAATGAGATGCGGGTGATAGATCCTTCCTTCCTGTTGACCTTAACATAGACATTTAAAGACAGAGCATGAACATGGTATATAACTACTTCCCTTGTGAGTGAAATGTTATTGGAACAATCCCCATAGTTATCAACAAAAAACACTGCCCTCTCCAGTGGCACCGTACAGGATTCTACCTTTATTGGCTTCAGAAAAGGCTAAAGCTCCCTTGAGCCAGCTCCAAATTAAGCCTAGCAGTAGTGACTATCAGGTGGGGAGGTACATAGTGAAGTAATCAGTACAGAAAAGAATTATACCCATGGCTTCCAAATCACAAAATTATTTGGATCTCTCCCCATATGTACAAGTGCACACAGACTTGGTAATGTGGTGACTGATTTCAGCTGTTGTAGCAATGGCTTGAATCTTATTAGAGTAATGCAGAGGTTTCTCTATTAGGACATATGCGGGAAAGGAGGAATGCTGTAAGCAACGCTGTCCACATTTAAGTTATTCATATTTGATGAATAAGAGATAGCTCGTGAACTGAGTTTATCCCATGTTGTGTGTTTTATTTTAAACTAGCAGCAAAAGCCCTTTGCGGGGGCGGGGGGAGGATGCAATGGGCTCCAGTTTTCCCTGGCAACGGAACATTCGCATGGATGAGCATTCACATCTCCTTATCTCAGCACTCCATGACAGCCATTTTCTTGGTGCCATCGGAGTGTTTTTTCTGGTTTCAAACATTTGGAAAAAGCTAGATCACTGTAGCATTGTAGTGCTATAACAATCCATTGCTATGATCTATTAGCTCCCAGCTTTCTTTTAAAAAAAACCCAACAACCACACAGACAAATGAGCCTCTGGCCCTTTTCATTGTGGATTTTTAAGGGGAAATATTCAGCCCGCATCTTTTCACTTATAACTCACCCTAAGGTCTAGAGATAAAAATGGAACATGCAAACTACTATATTGTTGCATAATGTAACTTTACTTTAAACTTTAAAAAAATCTCTCAGGGGCTGGGGAGAAAAGGCAGCCAAGGGTTAAAGGTTTTAATGTTTAGTGCCCATATTTATTTTGTATTTGGATTTAATTTATGAAGGCGCTCTATTTGTTCAGTTATGTTATGTTGTTGTGTTGTACACCGCCCAGAGCCCTTTGGGGGTGGGCATTATAAAAGTTTAATAAATAAATAAATAAATAAATAAATAAATAAATAAATAAATAAATGACCAGGAAAGGTTGGGCATCTTAGTTGATAGTTCCGTAAGACCATCAATACTCAATGCATGGCAGCTGTGAAAAAAGGCAAACTCTATGCTGGGGATAATTAGGAAAGTCGATGTCAAAGCTGCAAAGGATTGTCATGCCCTTATATAAAGCAGTGAATTAGGCACTGGAGTACTGTGTTCAGTTCTGGTGTACATCTCAAAAGGATATTGAAGAAATAGAAAAGTGCAGAGAAGGGCAAGGATGATTGAAGAGTTGGAGCACCTTCATATGAGGAAGAGCTGGCGTTTGGGACTCTTTGGTTTGGAGAGGGAGCGTCTACGAGGGGGGATATGATTGAAGTCTATAAAAATTCCATGCATGGGGTAGAAAATGTTGACAGAGAAATTTTCTCTCTTTCTCTGTCTACTAGAACCAGGGGCATTCATTGAAAATGCTGGTGGGAAAAGAGTGGTTAACAAAGGAAACACTTCTTCCTTAGCGTGTGATTGGTGTTTGGAATATGCTACCACAGGGAGGTGGTGATGGCCACCTGGATAGCTTTAAAGGGGGCTTGGACAGATTTATGGAGGAGAGTCAATCTATGGCTACCAATCTTGATCCTCCTTGATCTCAGATTTCAAATGCCTTAGCAGACCAGGTGCTCAGGGCAACAGCAGCAGAAGGAGCCATTGCTTTCACATCCTGCATGTAGGCTCCCAAAGGCACCTGGTGGGCCTCACAGTGTAGAATGCTGGACTAGATGGACTCTCGTCTGATCCAGCAGGCTAGTTCTTATGTTCTTATGTTCTTAAATATAACAATTATTCAACACAAAAGAGTTCTATCAGATTCTCCCATCATCTGCGAATTTCCCCAGAATCTCCAGGAGTCACTTTCAGTGCTGTTGGAAATCTTCAATTGTTCTATCAGTCCCAGTAGCAGACTCAGGCCTGTGACCCTGAACTGCTGCAAGCCCTTGGGACAGCCCACATGCAGAAAGAATCACCCGACTCAGCACAGCCACAACCACCTGTAGTCTTCTGGCATCACCACTGTACCTGTCACTCCACCAAAGTAAGCTGAGCATGATTGGTAGAAATCAGCAGGAACCTCAGGACACAGCAGAGCCTGGCCAGCCCTGGGCTTCTCTCTCAAGAGCAGAGCTAGGCTTCGGGACAGAAAGCCACTCCTCCGGCCAAAAGGCAAGATTTCCCTGTCACGGCACCTCCTCTCACAGGATGATGGTCACATCGTGAAATCTAGAGTGGGCCGGAGATGCCCGGGTACAGCTGATCTCAGATTATAGTGATCAGTTTCCTACAGTGGTTTCAGAGGGCATCATGTTGATCTACAGCTGGATTCAGATCAAAAGCACCATAGAGACCCACAAGATTCTTTGAGATATGAGCTTTCAAGAGGCTGCTGACTCTCAAAAAAGCTTGTACCCTCAAAATTTGTTAGTCTCTGTTAGCCACTGGACTTAAATCTGTCTGGAAATGGGTACTTTGGAGGGTGGACTCAATGGCATTATACCCTGCTGAAGAAGACCCTCCTTCTGCAAATCTTGCCCTCCGCCCCAAGTTTCATCCCTTAATCTCAGGAATTTTCCACCCTATAGTTATTAACCATAACAATAACAACAACTGCCTGTTAGCAGCCTAGAGAGAGGATCTGCCCACCTTCAAATCTGCTTGTTTTCAAAAAATAGACCCTGGGATTCATTATGAACCCATGTCCCTTAACCTTGCTATCCTCAAGAGAGCCCTGCTAGAAGTGAAAATCCAGTGAGAAAACAGTCTCTCTAGTTCATAAAAGTTGATGCTGAGAATGAGAATCTTGTTAGTCTTTAAGGTGTCATAATTTAATTTACAGATGACAGTGGAAGAAAGGAGGGCATTTGGATATTTGTTTTGTATAATTGCTTTTAGAAATACTGAGGTTTCCTCAACAGCTGTGAGCCACAAACATTGGAATGGACACGAGGTCTCGGTTTCCAGGGAGTGTTTCCAAAGTGGCCAAAGAGGCCCCCCTGTTATTTCCCAAAATGCTGGGATCCCCAGTTGCTGTGGCTTCATCCCTGCGTGAATTGGCATATTTGTAAACAAAGTAAGGGATCCTAAATGACCTGGAATGGCAGTTTATTACCTTCTTGTGGATTTTAGAATAACTGTATGTTATGAGGCCAGCATGGCATTCCTCAGCTAGTGTTTGCCTCCAAAAAAGTAGTGAAAACTTTTGGAAGAATGAACAAGCCAAAGAAAGGAATATGGAGTCTTTCCAGGCCGGCTTATCTGTCCAAGTGGCCCTGCCAGCCACCAGTGGAGCCTGGAGGGTGTGCCAGAATTACAATCCGTCTCCATGCTAGAGCTGTCAGCTCCTCTGGAGAAAAAAAAATTGCTTTGAAGGGTAGAACCCTATGACATTACTGTGTACCCTATCGAGGTTCTCCCTCTCCACGCCCCCACTCCTCTTGGCCTCCACCCCCAAATCTCTGAAAGATTTCTCAACCCAGAGTTAGCGGCCCAATGTCAGGTTGTTGACCATCTCTGAGCCATGGAGGTGAGGAGTAGCCAGAAGCAGCCAGCAGAGACAAAGCATTATCAGAGGAAAATTTTAAAAAACAAACTGCCAATTCTCACTGTAAGAAGCTTCCACACACCTACAGCCAACACTTGGCTTAAAAAAAGCCAGTAGCCCAGAGTTTGAGTTGCCTAGGCATGGCTGGAAGCAGTGGCAGAGGGCCGGATAAAGAGGCAGGGACATAGGGGGGCCCAGTCAGGGGGGCAGCAGGACGTGGATTCTGTGGAAAATCTAAAATTACATCACTCCTCTAGGAATCACTGGAACTTTAACCATAGAGTTTTGGGTGGTTCCTAGACGAATCAGTCGCGTCACTTTCAGGTTTGCTTGAGGTGACATTAGACAGTGGGCTGCTGATTTTTTAAAAAATTTTCATTGGCTGTCATTCCAAGTGGCAGCAGGAAGATGGAGTTGCCAGCAGGAAATCTCCAGCCATAAAGGGGGGCCCCTGACGCCTGAGCAGCATAGCCTTTAATTCATGCTTTCGGTTCCACCAGGCAAAAGCCAACTGATCTAAAAATGGAAAACTGTAGATAATACAACGAACAAGCTTCGTTCACTTATTTTGCTCTCCTCATGCACACCAGCTCCCTGAAGGGCTTCAGTTCAGGAAAAAAAAATTACGTGCAATCTATATATATAAGCGAAATACCACTCGCTGACTGACTGACTCATCAGCAGAACTCAAAACCACTGAAGCCACACACATAAAATTTGGCACACCTGTTTCTTCGTGCTCCAGGTGCTCACTAAGAAAAGGATTTCCCAAAATATTGGATTTCCCAAATACTTTCACTCACGATTTATTACCTATTTACTGTTTTAACTGCTCATCTCTGGCCATCTCATTGAACATTCTAAGAGGGCAAACCAACCCTCAGTCCACAGACATGCATGAACATTCTAGGGTGACAGTTCAACACCAGCAGCTTCATGTCCTTCTGCTGCACTCTACCACTGCCCTCCCACAACACCGTGAACCTATTTGAAAACAAAACCCATCAGTCAGGCAAGGCTGCAGCGAGAAATGTGCTGCATGTCACGAGTTCACAAACAGGCTGCAAAAAGTATGTTGAATGTCACCCTGAAGTTAACAGACGGAGCGTGAAAGAATGCTCCTTCACCCACTCTCCGCGTTAACTTAGCACCTTTACAGCTAGAGAAATACTATCAAAATAGATTACAAAACCACACACTATCACCTTGGACTACTAAACATTTGTCAGGTTTGCATATGGACATCAGATTGATTGTGTGGAGTCAAGTTTACTGCTCCTAGGCCTCCGATCACCCTGTGCTTGGTGTCGTGCTCGGAAGTGGTGGGATGCGTCCCCCCGTATGTGCTTCAGTGGCGGTGCAGTCAGCTCCCTGCCAGCCAGCCCTACCTGAACCTCTTCACAGCCTTCTCACTCATCAGCATCAATGGCAGAACCTTCCTTTCTGCATCCCGAGAAAATGGCGGCTGCTTCCACATGGCGTCTTTTGGAGCCCACCAGGTAGAAAGAGAGAAATGTACATTGCATTAGAAAAGACAACTACAGGAAGCTGCTGCATGTGAAACCCATCAGTGATCCTGAACAGGCTGTGAGGAAATATGCTGCATGTCACTACAAAGTTCACAGACAGGCTGTAAAGAAGTATGCTGAATGAAAAAAAAGATAGATGGATTAAATTTGAAAATGAGGATAAAATCTGAATATTGGTAGCTTTGGAATATATTCCAATTGTTCAAAAAACAGAAGACAAAACTAATAGGCCCTGAAAAGTGATGCTCCCGAGGTTTTAGGGGAATGGAAGAATGGATGCCAGGAGTTCTGGACATGGCACCAATAGGGAGGCATGAATTAGGAAGGAGGAGGCCAAGTAATAAGATCTCACAAAGACAAGGACTACAAAAGTAGCACATTTGTATAATGAAAAAAAGGGGATTTGATAAACATTTCCACATTTTATGGAAAAAGGAGGCACTGAGAACTGCTTGGTACTAGAGGCATTTGGGAAAAAGATAAAAGTTTCAGGATAGAAGTATAATGAAAAATTGTACAAAATATCACGATGAGAAAGGAAGAAAGAGGAAAAAATGCTAGGAGTTTTATATGAATATATGATAGAAGATCAAGAGTTTATAGTAGAGTAATGAAAAAATATGGCAACAAGATGGAGTAAAAGGCATAAATTTTATAAAACAAATAATGAAAACATAAAATAAGATAAAATAGAAATATGCAGAATTGGAGAAAACTAATATTAAAATGGTATAGAACATACCAAAACAGTTGTATATATGACCAGAAGTGGACTCAGCCCAAAATGCTGACATTGTGGGGATAAAAAATACGGTATACCCATATGTGGTTAGAATGTCAAATTAAAACACCTGTGGAAAATGTTACAACGTATATATGGAAAAAATATGTGAAATAAAAATAAAGATAAACATAGATCTATTATTTTATAGGTATACTGGATTATACAATAATAGAACAAAAGAAAGAATGCTATTTAAACTTATGATCAGAGCAGCCCATGCAGTAGCAGCATTAGAGATTACTTGGAAGGACAAAAGGAATCTGGACAATAGGAAATGGATTTGGAATATATATGGGAACAAAAAGAATTAGAAATTTTTTTGACATAATGTCAAGAAACCAAATATAGCAAAGAAAAACAAAAGATGAAGTGGATCTGGACTGAATTCAAAGACTGGTTAAGCAAATTGGAATCACAGAAGAAAAGCGGGGAAAAGACTAGAAAGAATGGACCTATGCGTTTAAAGAAGAGAAAAGAAGAAGGGGAAAGGGGGGGTAAAAGGATATGGAGGATGAGAAACATAAGATGTATAACATAAATCTGTAACAATCAAAATATCAATTAAATTTTTTTTTTTTAAAAAAGAGAAGTATGCTGGATGTCACCCGAAATTCATAGAGAGCCTGTGATGATATCGTGCTTGAAACACAGTGCCCTGCTAGTCTGTTATAAGAAAAAGTCTCTCAGAAAATCAAGGAGGAAGTTTTGAAATAGCTTGGAGTGCCCCATTCAGCCTTCTGTCTCCCTGCTATTTCATGGCCCGTGCCTGCCCCTTTTAAAACTGCTACCCAAAGCGTTTCTCTCTTTTATTCCCTCGTTCTGGACTCACAGCCAGTATCATCAGAAGGCTGCCTGGGATTGGATCTGACACACTCCCTAACCCTAATCTCAGATACATCAAGCCTTGGTAGTATTGTTCAGTGTTGAGAGGAAAAGATACTCTGCATATGAACAGGAGTACACTTGCATTGCTTATTGCTCTGCAAAATTAGCACATATGCATGAATTCTGAGTTTCTACCAGGGTTGGATGGATTTCAGGTGAGACTGTATTTGGACTGCAGTAGAAGAGCAAGAAGACAGGACCAAGATCATGTGGATGACTCTATATATAAAATGCATGGTTTGCCTCAGGGGTCTTGCAGGAGGAGAGACAGGGCTGGGATCTTCAAATTCCATTCCAGTCCTCTCTATTCTGAAACTGGTCTCTCTGCTTTAGCAGTTCAAATGAGAAAAAAGGCATGTCAGCTAAAAGCAGGAAGGTGAAATCTCACCCTCCAAGCCTTTCTACCTGCTGTAACCAATCTCATCATATTTTCTTGCTCTGAACCTTCGTCCCTGCCTTGTTCTCTGCAGCACCCCCCCTCATCATCTTACTGGGATAGAAGGTCTCAGTACTTATATAGATGAAACGGGGCATTACCACCCAGGGGGGAACTTATATGGGGGTCAAATGTCCTGGGCTGCAGCCATTTAGTCATGTGGGGGGGTGGAAAATGGCTTGCGCCTCTACTCTTCCACCTGTGTCCATATACTGACTTCCAGCACCTGGTGCAAAAAAAAGTTGTTTGGTTGTGGTGGGGAAGGGCAGCATACATATAAGAGTCTTGGGGATGGAAAAACTTAGATTTTGCACCAGGCTACATTTTTTCCCTAGATATGCCTCTGTGATGAAGGATCTTTAACTCTTAAAAGCACACTAGTTGGTCTCCCCCCCCCCATTTGCATGAAAAAAATCCCAATCCAAAACTCAAGATTTGAATCCAAGGTGCTACCAGACTCAAATCTTGGGGTTTTAGATGGACCCCTAATGCATATGAGGCGGGGAGAATCACCTAGTTAGTTTTCCTCTTTACAAAAGGTCATCAGATCTCAGAGTGCTGATTGGCTTTCCTGCAGACTTCCGTGGTTCTTTCCTCATTAAGTTGAAGGATGGCTCCTGTTCCAAGTCACCCTTTGCCAAGGGATTGCGCAAGTTTGTCAGATAACATAAAGGAGACTGTAACCTACATGTGCATAAATGAAAGCTTCTAATAAAGGCATTTCACCTTGGGGACAACCCATAATGTGAGGAAGGTTGAAACCTATAATGTGAGGAAAAGCGAAAACTGTTATGGACAGCAGCAGACTGCCGTCGGCCTCATGCAGCAAAACCAGCAGCAAAATTAGCTACAGACAAAAAGTGCATTAATGCTAAAGACAAACACAAAAAACCCCATCCAGTGCATCTGTCAAGATGAATCTCTCTCTCAGCCTGAGCTGGAAGTGGTATCAGGGCCCAAAGAGACATGACAGAGATGGTGTATATCAATCTGTCCATAAAATGCAAATATGCTTGAACTCTTGCAGCCTCAAGTTAATCTCAGGGCCATGCAGGAAGGAAGACAGGGGTTTAACTCTTCAGCTTCCATTCTGTTTGCTGTCCTGAAACTGGCCTCCCAGCTTTGTTAGTAGTGTTAGAAATGTGGGTTCAAGATCTCAAAATGTATAATAGGCAAATTTGGTAAAAGCATCAATCTTTCATTAAGATACATCCTTGCAAGCACAAGCGGCTGTCTTCAGGCAGGCAGGCAGGGAAGAGGCGAGCAGGCAGAAACGCAAGGAAGTGTGCAGCATGGTTTTTTTCTCTTTCCCGCCCAGATATTTTCTCCTCCCTCCATCTCTGATTGGGTTAGGGACATTGGGAGTTGCAACACCTATTCCACCTTTATATACTACATTATAGACCCCTACTCATATGGCTTTAAACCCATACAGCTTTGGTCGTGTCTTCACACTTATGCCTCCCAGGGGTGTGTCAGTAAACATACACTAGCTCATTCACATTCTTGATCTAGATTACCTTGGCCTTTTGGTCTTCAGGTACAGACTAATTTGACCTTCTCCTCTTGCAGTTGCTGTAGCAGGTAGGTATTTTTCCTGGCCTCTTGAGACATCTGCTCAGCCTGTTTTTTTCTAATTAGACCTATGCTTTTTGCAACAACTTCCTTTCCACATATAAGTTTTGCTAAGCGAGCCTTATTTTTCTGGTTTAGTCTTATGTCTCCCTTAGCCTTGGAGCCAACCATTTTTTCTAAACTAAAACCTCAGTATTCAGGTTAAATTGCCATGTTGGCACTTTGCAATAAATAAGTGGGTTTGGAGTTGCAATCCTGGGCACTCCCAGTCTCAAAAGGTTAGATCATCATAACTATATAATTTTGGCTGAAAAAAGTTATTTGTGAATCACCTGTCCCATAAAAGAACTCAGATTGATATGTGTGAGTACAGTCCCTGCTTCAATGTCTCGAGGTTCAATGAAAAGCTAAAATGTGCAACCCGCCACCTCAAATTTTCTTCTTGGAATAATTTCCCCAAAAATGATGGATTGAGCAAAATATGTCTTTTTTAGGAAGATAATAATTACATCATTTAAAAAAGCAAAAAAACCCCAACAAAATGCATCAATGCCCCACCCAACTTATAAATAATTTGGAAGGGTGAACAAATTATTTTCCTCTATCCAATATTTTTTAGAACTGGGAAGAGCCAGCCATGCTGTACCTTCTTGACCTCATTTCAAGCATCAATTCCAAAGCCTTTATTGGCGGTAGAATTGCAGAGTTAGTAGAAAAGGGGCATTTATCTACTAACTGAGACGATAAAACTTATTTCAAGCATCCCTAAGCTGTAATATGTTTGAATTATGCTTCATTTGACTTTCAACGTTCTAAGGAGAGGGATGAAAGTAGAAAGAGTCCCCTGGTTGGTGGGAAGAAGGGCTGTTCTTTAATCCCCAATCCATTCTCTCTGCATGAGGTTCCGTTCAGGTGGAAGCCCAGACTGCCATCATTTTAACAAAAAAAAAATTCTTGAAAATGGCACTCTGAATACCTGAAATCTTAGCAGCGATGATCCATCAGCAGCTTTATTAGCGTGGCATCCAGCTACCCATCACTCTGCAATTACAAGCACATCTCTTACTTCTGAAAGACGCTTCGGTCAATCCAGCCCCAGTCACCTGGCATCCACATGTATCCAGCAGAGCCTTTCATGTATTATAGAATTCCTGTGTATCTTCAGCTACTCAGTTATCTGGCTACTTGCTCTAAATCAACATACAGCCCCTTCCTCCTGCCTCCTTGCCCCATCTGCTGGCATTCCTTCTCTAGCTTTCTCTATATTTTCCTTCAGCACCAGAGCAGGCACCCCATTCTGTCACCAGGGCAGACAAGGAAGTGTCCTGCCCACGTCTGCAGTCTCAAATGAATAATTCACCCAGTTAGCATATGCATATGCTGTTCTTTATTGAAGCATTGCTTGGCAGGATAATGGCAATCAAGTATCCACCAATAAACAGATCTGAAAAGTTATGGCGGGCGAGGCATACGCCCACAAGGACAAGTGTTGTCACATGTCCTGAGCACCATACCACCTACTCCGTGGAGCGTGCCAGCCAATCCTTGTGCCCGGCCTCTCCTGCAGTGCGGTCAACTCACAAGCTTCAAGTGGTTAACCCAGCCGAGTTAGGTATGCAAATTAAACAAAATAAATAAATAAATAAATAAATAAATAAATAATAATAATAATAATAATAATAATAATAATAATAATAATAATAATAATAATAATAATAATAATAATAATATGTAATAATAATAACCTGGGCACCTAAGCTGGGTTTCGGGCAGTGAACCTGGGCACCATCACCAGCCTGGCACTCCTCTGTGAGATCAGCAGATGGCTCAATGGCTCTCTTCTGCTGCTGTATCTATAGGAAAATGGAGGCGGGGGGGGGGGGGGGGCACTCAGGCTCCATTCCTGGGCTCCACATTTCCCTAGGTGCGCCTCTGATGGCAGGCTATGCATTGATATACCCAGAAGAAGAAGAAGAAGAAGAAGGAGGAGGAGGAGGAGGAGGAGGAGGAAAGGAAAAGGAAGAGGAAGAGGAAGAGGAGGAAGAGGAAGAGGAGAAGAAGAGGAAGAAGAAGAAGAAGAAGAAGAAGAAGAAGAAGAAGAAGAAGAAGAAGAAGAAGAAGAAGAAGAAGAAGAAGAAGAAGAAGAATGAGAAGAGTTGGCTTTATATTCCCCTTTCTCTTCTGCAAGGAGACTCAAAGGACTTACAATCTCCTTCCATGCTCTGTAAACACCCTATGGGGTGGGTGGGGCTAGAGAGAGCTCAGAAGGAGGAACTTTGTGTCTTACTGTGACAAGGTCACCCCACAAGCTGGCATGTGTTGGCATGCACAAGTAATCATTTCCCCAGATAAGCCTCCACAGCTCAAATGGCAGGCCCGAGGGGAATCAAACCCAGTTCTCCTGTATATACTTAACCACTGCACCACACTGGCTCTATTGAATGTTCTGTGATATTTTATTGCTATATTGTTATCAATTACTGTTGTAAGCTGCTCTGAGTCTATATGGGAAGGGTGACCTATAAGTTGAATAAAATAAAATAACATGAAGATCTCCAAAATGGCCAGCTCAGCCTCCTATATGTAGATCAACTTGTGATTCTGTGCTGCTTCTGTAGTGTGCTAATACTGTTTTATTAATTCATACAGCAATGGGAATTCACTGTGGAGCTGAAACATTATTCTTATGTCAGGGATGCCTCTATCCCCAAGTCAATTTGGCACTGAAATGTAATTCTGTGTTTCCAAATCCAACAACGCTTTGTAGCCCGGCTGGGGACAACTTCACGTACCAACAACTGTCCTGCTTCAGTCACCCCAATTCCCCAGCCACCATTCATTGCCCAGAAACTGTCCCATAAGCAGTTATTTATTTGCTTATTTAATTTAATTGAAGGTGCAAGAGGAAAGGCTTCCTCATTATCACATTTGGTGATAAACACAGAGTTTTTTCTGGGATTAGTTCTTTGCATAATTTATATGATTGCATTATTTATCATGTTTTTTTAGTTTAACACAAAGCTAGCGATTTTGATGTTGAGCCATACAAAGGATATTTGGAGTGGAAAAGAGATTAAAAGGCCCCAAATGCTGACTTAACAGTCATTACTTATTTGCCCTCAAACTACTTAGTTGCCCGTTTACCACTGAGCACAATCAACCCAAAAGATACACCTCAGCCCATTAGAAAACAACAAGTTGGACCTCGCTGAACGGTGGGCTATTGCCCATGTATTGACTCAGTCAAAGGAAGCCATGGCTCTCTCTCTGCACTGACCCAAACAAGGCTCTGGCTGTGAGGACATTCTGGAGTCCTACTTATTTGGTTGGTATTTGGCAGATTACCAGTCACACCATTCCAGTAATGAAGGAGTTAATTTTGTGCATGCTAATTGGTCAGTGAGGTCAGAGTCAGTGTCCAGATAATTGACCCCTCTTGGTCAAGCAGACCTGTGAGCCTGCATGTAGACAAAATGGGTATATATAGTCTTTGTTGCTCTGCGTGCTCAGTGTGTGTAGTAGCTTATTAGCCGATAGTCAAGCTGAGGCTAGTTGATGAAGCTAACCAGCTAGAAATATATTTTCTTGTTTTGCATCCAAGTTCCCCAGCCTATCTTGTAGTTAGTAGGCTTTGTTTACAGTAAGCAACTGGCCATCTACCGTTGTGCAAAGTCTGCATAAGTAAGGAGTGTGATAGCCATATCACAATAAAAAATACATCACTTATTCATAGGGTTGCCATGTGAAAGTGACTTAATGGCAGCACACACACACACACACACACACACACACACACACACACACACTTCTATCACTTCTGTCCAAAGCTGGCTTGCAATGACCAGCCAATAGAACTATCACAACAAATGTCATTTAAAAGACTCTTGAGAAAGGGGTCAAGTCCAGGTCGGATGGAGTTCTGCTTGGCTGCCTCTTCTCCCTCTGCCCTCATTTATGTCATTTGGTGCTTGGAAACAGAAGCTTTCCCTTAATAGCTGGATCCAGTCATGGGTGGGGTGGGAGGCTAAATACTGTCTCTTCTCCATCCTAGCCCTCTAGGCTCATCACTTTTGTGCCCCTAGACCTTTTTTTCACAGCTGATCTTACTGGCTGTTATAGTCCAGGATTAGCAGTCATGCTAAACACAAACTGCCCGCATGTTTTCCTCATAATCTAATCTCCTTTTTCATTTTGAGCCCTCAATGGAATCTCTCCTAATTATTTTGGTAAACAACTCTTTTAGACGGGATGGGCCACTGATAAGAGCTTCGCATAAAACTCATTGGTATAGCAGAGGTCGGCATTATCACTTTTATAGCGTTCCATCAGTTCCAGACAGCCCACATTGTTGTGCCCTTTTATTGCTGCTGCTGTGGCTAGATGCAGACCCACAGCCACCACCAAGCAAAGACTGTTGGTTTTAATCAAACTGGAAACAAAGGTGAATTTGCACATTATACTCCACACCTTGTGTCTGGGGTCCCTACTCTCTTTCAATCAGACCTGAGTTGAGTACTTCCTGCCTGTATGGTGCTCAGTTCAAATTAGAACCATGGTACATGGAAAGATGGAGATTCCCACATACACATGCCCATACACACTATAGTGGTTACTTAGGTTGCCCACTATGGAGACGAAGCTACCCTCCTGGGGTCTGATGCTTTTATACCCCCTCCTGTGTGGAATCAAAATGGGGATCAACTATGGCCTCACTTCCTGTTCTGAAAACAGAGATGGCCTCAGAGTCTACAACTGTAGTTTTGAAGTCTCATCCCTCATTACTCACAAGAGCTGCCAGATTGTTTCCTCCTCCCTCCCTCACTCCCTCCTCCCTCCCTCCCTCCCTCCCACACAGAAACACATACAACATTTTCCTGACCTGAAATAGCCTTTGGGTGTTGTTGCCCCATTGGGGAAAAAAGCCATATAGTGCAGGATAGCAAAGGATTAATTTATGAATGGGTGCTGCAGTGGAGAGTGAGTGAACTAGGACAGGGTCATTCTTGCGATCAAAGCATCCCTTAAAATCTTTGGAAGTCGATATAGGAGCGCCTCTTTCTAGAAGTGACTTTTATTGGCTTCTTTGAAATAAAGACAAAGGAATAGGCCCTGTACCCACCAAGGAATGTTAGAGTTTCAGCATATCATATTTTAATTACAGGCATAAAAGTGCAAAGTCATGAAAGAGTGATTCACAAGACACAGTTATAATCCCTGCCTATAAGCTTTAGAATAAACTCATTTGTTCTGAGTGCAGACATTAAATAATGACAGAGTGTCTACCTCCAAGATTAAATAGACAATTAACTGCAAGGGTGGACACTTGAATGTGTGTAAAATCTAAGGATAAATGCAGGTGAGAGTGGGAGAGAGGGAGAGAACGTCAAAGAGCTTCCTCTGGCTGCACCACCAAAGAATACAGAACTCTGGCAGGAGTTCTCCAGCCTTCAGAGAATTGCTCCCAGCCAGGAATCATCCTCAGCCTCTTCATCCATGTTGACTGGGCCTCCTCCCTCAGAAAGATAATCAAGCATCCCCTGATTACTCTCTTTTGTGTGGGCATCTATTTTTTAATATGCTGGTTCCTTCTCATGCATTGTGCCCATATTAGCTTACTCTCTAGAAGAGCCACAGCGCCATTAGTGAGAGGCACCCTGTTTGTGGCTTCCACCTCTTTGGAAGGAATGTCTACGAGGGAAGTGGCTCCAGTTCACTTCCTTCCTCACAACTGCACACAGAGAGGCACCGAGAAGCCCAAACTACATGATACACCAGACAAGTGCCAGGTGACAGAGTGTGCAGCTGGACTCCCGATCGAGACAAACATTGGAGAACTTGCCTTAAAAATGCTCGTGCCACTGCCCCCATTGTGACTGAAACATGCTTGACATTCTCTGGAAATGGAGGTGGTGGTTAGAAACAGTTTGTGAACAAACTTCGGTTAAAGTGATTTGGAGTGTTTTCCAGTTATTGTTCCGTGTGTTCTTAAGACATAAAACTAAAAAAAATTGCGTCCTGCCATTTCCTGATTGGCTTATTTGCTCAGTTCCATAGGGACACAAGAAATGGTGAAAAGTTTCCCGCTGCCACAGTTTCTGCTGAGTAGAAACTAGGCGAAAACCAGAAACTCAGCCCTTCGATCGTCTTTTTGCAGTATCCAAGCAAATGGCAATTTTTTAAGAGTAGGTTCTAGATGTACCTCTGACTTCAAATCTAGTCCCGCACATCTATTGTACAAGTGGATGGTTGGTGAGAGCAGACTCAAAATTACCAGTACCAGAGTATCTGCCAGAGGACATGGGGTATCACATGTCCCAGGCGCTACCATCTAATCATGCGAGTGCGGGGACCAGGCGTGCTTACCGGCTGCAGGTGGTAGATCTCAGCACGGCTGGCTCTGGAGTGAAGCAGACTTGGGTGTTGGTGGTGGGGGGTGGGGGGGGCAGAAAATTAAGATTTTGGCTCCAGGCTCCATTTTCCCTACATACACCTCAGCTAGAGTACTCACCAAACCTTAGATCTTTTCCAAAAACAGGGATTAAGTTTTTTATTTAGGGAATTATAGGAATACAGGAATTGAAAAAGTCCAAGAATAGTGAAGTTGCCTCTTACAGGAGGCAAACCACTGATCCATCCGGGTTCAATATGGTTTTACTCTGACTGGCACCTGCTCTCCAGGACCTCAGGAGGAGGCCTTTCAGTCACCTTCTGCCTGGTCCTTTTTAAGTGGAAATTCCAGGAATCTTCTGCATGCCAGCCCCCCCTCCTCAGTAGAGCTAAAACATACCGGCCTGTAGGTGATTTCTGGGGCAGGGAAACCAGCCATGCAGTGAAGTAACTATAGAGCAAACTGGAGCCTGGGCAAAACCTGGAGTTGGATACCCCCCCAAGTGCATGCCGATTGTAGCGTGCACCCCGGCCCCCTTGTAGGTACCATGGCATATCTAGGCAAACTGGGTTTGGGCCCCATTGGCAACTGCCCTTTGCTGTCCAAGCAATGATTTTTTTACACCAGGTGGTTTCAAGTCACCATCACATTTATAAGAACTTAATGATGGCAAACCTTTTTTAGAGACTGATTACCAGGGGCAGAGCAGAGAGAAAACTGTATCTGAGGCACGTGTGCCTTGTGTGCCCCTAATCCTGCGCCCCCATCCTGCTCTGGAGATGCCCTGGAATCTTGCAGGCACCCCATCCATGCCCAGACACCCTCTAAGCCCCCCGCAGTGCTGTGCTTTGCACACCTTATAGTGCTGTCTGCTGCCAAGTGCCCAAACTGAGATGATGGCACGCTAACTAGCAAAAGGCTCTAGGTGCCTTACCTCTGTCCTACGTCTGTGGTTTGCGCCACCACTGTTATAAAACATGCCCCAACTCACAAATTTGAACACAACAATAGGCCCATACCACACCTTAGAAATTATTTTTTTGAAGCATTTTCAAAATGTTTTCAAAATGTTTTATTACTGCTATGAAAGCATTATAGTGTTCCCCAATTGGAAACAGCATCACTTTCAATATTATTAAGCTAAGGAATTTGATTTCCTTTAAGGTGGATTTAAAGGAGAATCTGGGCTCCTAGATTTAAACAAGTGATGTAGGTCCACCCCCAAAAAGCATCACTTTCAATGGTGTTTAAACTAGGGAGCCCAGATTCTCCTTTTAAATCACATGAGGAGGCAGATCCCGTTTAACATTGTAAGTTAGATTCTCTAGCTCTGAAACAACATACTTTCAATCTTTAAACTGGGGACCTCCAGATTCTGCCTTTGGCTCCCAAGGGGATTTAGGGAAAATCACAAGAATTTAAAGGGATGCCTGCCGTCAGAGTGCAATTGTAAAGCTAGCAGCAAAATGTCCAGGAGTATCTTTAGGAGACTCCTGATGATACCTCCCAGGTTCTAGTGAAGTTTGGTTCCAGGGAGTTTAAAGTTTATTGACCCTCAAGGTGTATCCCCATCTCCTGTGGCTCCCATTGCAAACAATGGGGATGCATTATCCTTTGGGAGTCTATAACTGGACTTCGTAAACCTCACCAAACCCTGGTGATAACATCAGGAGAGTCTCCCAAAGACCTCCTGGCATTTTGGTGCTGCTAACTAAAACTGCACACCTAGAACTAAAAATGCTTACTCAAATACAAAAAAAAAACCACAAAGCAGACCCTGCATTTTTGGCCCGCCCTGAAACAGCTACGGATTTAATGGGCATTCGCCTCCTGAAACCATGACATATACTTGGGAGTTGAGGGGTTTAATGACAAGGCAAAAGAGATCTGGGAAAATGAAATGAAAAGTCAAGTCTGTGAAAAAAGGAGGTTTGCCTGTTCTCAGTCTGTTGTACCAGGGCGGATTCGATTAGTGGTGATTGTAAGAGGTGGGGGTTGGATTTCTGCTCTTTCTGCTACTGGCCTTGGCGTTTCCTGGAATCCTGGGCTTTGTTGCAGGGGGTGGATTATGTATATGCTGTATTGTGTGTTTAGAGCTTGTTTCTACTTGTTCTGTCGTGGAAAACTGCTGGGGCGTTTGGAGGTGGCTGAAGGTTCCGTAAAGCGGCGCCTGAAGCCGGAAAGTCAGAATCCATCCCGTGTATTGCGACCATTGGAAGTTTATGAAATAAACGTCCTGAACTCATTTCCTTTGTTTTGAGTCCTTTGAGGTTCCTTGCATTATCTCACAGTTCTGACTTTTCCGGAACTGCAGCGTAGAGAGCGGGATAGACTGCGGGGGCGACAGGAGGTTCGAAGAGAATCTGGCCTCCTGCAGTTGCAAGGGGAGTGTGGAGGCAGGGTGACTGCTGATGCGTCCCACGACGCTTCGTAAGCAGAGTTCTACTGGCTGGTCATGATGCGACAAGCGGGACACTTTGGATTTTAGCGCTTCACCTGCGCCAAGGCCCGTTTTGATTTGTTGGCGCTGTCGCTTAAAGGACATTGAGCATACATAAAGTGTCCGGTAATGGCGCGCGAGGCTAGGACATCCTAGTAAGCGCCGCAGTTACTCGCCCCAGCCCGGCTCCAGCGTGGCAGAAGTGATTTCCATGGATTTCATCACAGATCTCCCCGAAGAAGCCATGGTATGCAGTACTTTGGGCCAGTGGTGGACCTCTTTTTTTTCCAAACAGAAGCACTTTGTTTCGTGTTCCACCATTCCCTCGGCCTTCAATTGGCCAAGTGACATTCAACATATCTATCGTTTGCATTCATGGCGAGGAGAGGGTGATCTCATTAGGGGGGCCACAGTTCATATCTAGAAAGTTTTGGAAAGCGTTCTGAAGTTGTTGGGAGCATTTTCGGCTATGTGCCCATTACCACGTGCAAAGTGGCGGCCAGACGAGCAATGGACCAACAGAGCGCTTGAGCAGTATTACCTACATTGCTACACCAACTATCATCAGGATAACTGGGCCAGACTTCTTCCCTTCGCGAGTATGCCCCTACATAACCAGCGGTTCACAGCAGCACCAATAAAACTCCATTTGAAGTGGTCTGGGTGATTGTTTCCCCGTTGCCCCAGCTCGATCATCAAACAGCCCTGACTTTGGTGACTGGAGGCTGAAAACAAATCGTTTTCTTCACCGGCTCTAGCAAGGCGCGAAGCCCAAAAGACAAAGCGGACAAACATAGAGATGGATTTTCCTCTGCAAATTAAGGAAGCGTGGGTTTGTTGTCTACCAAAACCTTAGGGATGTGCATAAATATTCTAAGCTAGGCAAAGAAGTTCATAGGCCTGTTTAGGATACTTGGTGATCACTTGATGTGACTGTTGGTTAAATTTGCTTTAATTCTCTCGATAATATTCACTGTATTTCATTCTAGCTTACTCAAAGCGGGCTCAGATTCAGATGCTTGTACGACCGCGGAGGTTCCCCGCCGGTGATCGTTGATGTACAAACACCTCTGAAATGGCTATTCTGGATTCTCGTTACATCACATAGCGTTGCAATATTTGGTGTCCTGGGTGGGATATCCCTGGGGCCATAATCAATGGGTGTATGTTGAAAACAGTGGCCTTGTGTCGCTGCTTTTCGCAGGCTTTCCTCGCAAACCAGGAGGGGCTTTTCGTGGAGGGTAGTGTAAGGGTGGGGGGTTAGTTCTGCTCTTTCTGCCTGCCTGCCTGGCCTTGGCGCATTCCTAGATCCTGGAAGCCGTGCCGGAGTGGTTATAGCCTTAACCTTGCTGTGATTATCTTGTTTGAAGCAACACTGTTCTGTGGGTGGGAAAACTGCTGGGGCGTTTGGGGAAGTGGCTGAAGGTTCCGTAAGCGGCCTGAAGCCGGAAAAGTCAGAATCCGCATCCGATGTATTGCGACCATTGAAGTTTATGAAATAAGCGTACTGGAACTCAAGTTCCTTTGTTTGAGTCCTTTGAGGTTCCTTACAATAATCCAGAAATCCAGAGGCGCACTTTTCCCCACAGGCAGGGGCCAATGGTAGAATAATTAGGAACTTAGGCAAAGTTCAAAAAGATCCCAGGATACTGTGTCATGAAGGTTCCTTTGTGACAAGGAAACATCAGCGTTTCCGGAAGAATAGGAGTTAGCTGCCTCTGACCAAATGGAGGGATAAGGTTATCACCACACTTATTTGGCTGATAGAGCGACGCGAAAGCCACACATAAAATGCAAAATACAGAAAGGCAGCAAGCTGAGGTAGGGTGAGTCCTGCTCCAGGGCTGGGGCAAGGAGTCATCAGGTTCAAGGTGCAGGAAAGAGATTCTACCTAAGCGTTAGGAGGAACTTCCTGACTGTGGGGCTGTTTGGAAGTGGAATATGCTGCATGGAGGTGGAGTTTTCTTCTTTGGAGGTTTTAAAATAGAGGCTGGATGGCCATCGTTAGGGAGTCGCTGACTATGTATTCCTGCATGGTGATGTGTTTGTGTGTTTGTGTCACAAACTTGATGGTAGTCTCTATGATTCTTACATGAGGCAATCCTATGTCAGCATCAACAGGAAAGATGCCCTCAATCAGGACACATTCTGTGACAGCAGTGGTGTATTTGCTTGGGACAGGGGGTATCCTTTGTCCCCAGGTGCCACTGATCTGGTCGTAAGGGGCCCCACAAAATTGGACCCCCATGTGATCAGGAAGCCTTGTTGTCTTCTGGCACCCTCAGCCCTGCCCATGACTTCATCGACATGGGTGGGGCCAAGGAAGACCCCCCCAAGCCTCACCCCTCTCTGGCTCCCCGGGCCCATTCTGCCTCAGGGCTGCTGGCTCTGGGCACACTGAGCCAACAGCCGGCAGTCCACTCTGCCCACCTCCCCTTTAGGGGCAGTCCTTCTGCCCTCCCATTAGAGGTGGCCCCACCCCAAACTATAAAAGCAAAAGGCCCCAGCAAAGAGCCTTCCAGTTGCTTCCAGAGGGAGGGCAGGGGCAGAGGGAGGCAGAAGGGACTGCCATCTGCCAGCTTGGGCTGGCAGCCAGGAGAGGCAGGGTAGGGGTGGGGGTGGCTAGGCATAGCAGGGGGGGGCACGAGGAATGGATGTCTCACAGAGCACCGGCTTCCCACGGTATGTCTCTGTGTGGCAGTAAGCCTATGGGAAGTTGTGGCTGGGGTGAGGAATAAGGAAATCTGGCCTTTTTTTATTTTTTTAAAGGAGGTGACTGCTAGAGCTTCATCTTGGCCACAGTCCTTTACTGCAAATTAACAAATATTAAATTTTGCAGTTGTTTTAAAACATGTTGGTACAATACATGGCCCCAAAGGCCAAAGCCTTTATTTTCCTTGGCCCTATTTGACAACAGGTGAGTGCTTTCTAACCTTTGAGGTCTTATCAGGTGATCACAGGTTAACTGCACAAAATGAAACATGAGGAGAAAACATAGTCCTGGAAATGGTGGGAGGTTGTAGCCCAAAGCATCCTACAAGAACTGAGGCAGCCCTGTTCCTAAATTGGTAATGTTTGTAGACACAAATTTGGATAATGACTTTAGATTCAAGTACCTTCTACATCAATGAAATTATAAGAAATCCAGGACTAGTTCTTTCTTAAGAGGCCTCAAGACAAAGGAATAGCAGGACAGCAAGGCCAGAAGGGCTTAGGCCCTTTCCGCTGGAGTCAATAAACATGGGTGTGGGACAGAGTGAAAAGCTTGTTTTGGGAGGAACTTCACACAGATCCACTCCCTTAAAAACAAGTCAGCCCTGTGCTATTTCCCGAAACTGGGTTTTGAGAATCAAGTTGCTAACAGGTCTTTTTCAAAAAATCCCAGGTCTCAACTCTCCATGTGAATGGCCAGGCAGGAGGCAGCTGGAGTAGCCTCATACTCTTTTAAAACATTTTTTGTGGAGTACATCTGCGTAACTACACAGGTACAAATGGTCATATTGTGAGACATCAGCATGACTGTGTGTGGGAAGTTCACAGTGGCACAGGCTACACATTGGTGGAAGTTGTCAGAGGGATGCTAGCTGGGTGATTAAGCACATTCCTAATCCTATGTTTGGAAATAACAAACCAATTAGTAGTGCTTTTAGGATATATATAGCCAGCCTGCTATATATAACCACTGCCATCAGTGCGTTCTTTTCTTGATCTTTACTTGCTATGGCTAGACACTTTGTAGGAAACTAGGCTTCCCCTGCACCTCTGTACCATGAAAAGGTGCATCCGTTATCTCTGTTGGGGCGGGAAGTCAGGAAGGCTCTCTCACTATCTGCTGCTGACTTTGGGGCCGTCTCAGCTCAAGGGCCCGGTGTCCGAGAATTCTGGGACAGCGGGAGGGACCTTCTGCAGGATAAAGGAACCAAAATGCCAGCAGCCAGAACTGGCTTTCACCAAACATGGTGTACAGGCCTCCTCAATCAATGCTGCTGACTGATACTTCAGAGTCTGCTTATTGACTGGTTCCAAGTCCTAACAGAAATAAATGAAGAGATCGTCTCTGTGTGAAGCAACAGCAGCCAGTTGTTTCTGTGGGCTCAGTGCATGCCTAGCGATGTGAGCGGCTGTGATGCCGTGAGCGTCAAAACAGGAAAGCGGATTACTTTATCCCAGCAGCAAGTTATACATCATCAATCAATTAAATACCTTTAATGGCATATAAATAAAAAGAAGAAAAACACATGACATCCCACAACCCCTTCCAGTTAACACAGGTTAGAATGACTTAAGAATTACACCATTTAAAAGAATTTGTACAGCTTCCAGCACCTCATAGCAATGACTGTTTAGAAGAAATATAGCCTTCTGTTTTATCCGTTATTGCCTTCCCTTTTCCACACAAAGAGAGGGGTTACTTATATTTTTTTCCTATCTAGAACATAGAAGGGACAGTATAAGGTTATACATTTGCTGTAGAAGGGTCCTTAGGAAAGGAAGGAGCTACTGTCAGGGGTTGCGACCCGCGAGTAAGTTTCCATTCCTAGTAAGTTTCTATTTCCCCAGTCATACCTGTTCCGCCACACGGTGGGACCCGCCCCCAACAACTAACATATACTGGAACTGAGGAGGCAGAACCCTCAGTTCCAGCACCTATACCTTAAGAACGCTTTAAGCTCAATAAAGTTTGTTCCTTTGCTACCAGCCGACTTTGTCACGGCGTGTCAGCCTTACAGGCTACTCTGGCCGGTGCCTCCAGAAGGCGTTCCTGAGGAAAACACTCTCAAAAAATAGAAAGCTGTGCTTTTCTTCGTAAATGCTGCCCTGAGGCAGAGTAGGAAGCATCCACAGATATATGGACTTGCAATTTTCAAGTTCCTTCATAACTTACTAATGGCTGGTAGTTTAGGAGAATGCAATCTTCAACCCAGAATGAATCAGCTAATATTGCTCTGTGTTGACATAGTGTTTTGTTGGGATGGGCGGCTCTGTTTTGTGCTCCTACCTAGCTATAAATGGTGCCTGCCACAAATGACTCCCTGAGACACCCTACAGCGCCTTTCCACCTGGCAATTGAATTGTAAAGTTGCACTTGCTGGCAATGAAAATGTTTCCCCTACAACAGCCTGTTGCTATAGCAGGTGCAGGAAAAATTGATCCTCCAAAACTCCGTTCTAGGCCCAGCCAAATAAATAAATAAATAAATAAATAAATAAATAAATAAATAAATAAAAATTAAAAATGAGGACAGTATGTGTGGGACCTGCAAAAAATGCACACCATCCCATTTACATGCTGTCCTGAGGTGCTTTGACTGATCTTTCCAGGAAATCGTATAAAACCACATTTTGAAAAGAATGCAGTAAAGCGGGGGAAGCACAGAATCAGGTTGGATATAAGACAACGTCATGTGGGTGCTCCTGAAAACAGCAATGGTGTAAGGTGCCCCAGGGAGCAAGGCACAGGTGAAAAATCAGCCATTTTCATAAAGGTCATTGAGATTTTTAACCTGTGCAGGAAGGTTGCAGTACTTTTTCTAATGAATTAAAATTGTAATTTTATAGTTATGCATTTTAAATGTTATAATTTGAGAGAAAAAGTCAGAGCTACAGAGCTACAGATATAGCGACAGAAGAAATGACCACAGACCATCCAGTGATTTTCATAGATATATGCGTGTTTGAATGTAGATCACTGATGTCCTGCACTCTGTCTACTGCACCAGAGGCTACACTAAACATGAGTGTGTCTTCCTAAGAGCCAGCATATGTTGTCGAAGGTTTCCATGGCTAGAATCAACTGGCTGTTGTGGGTTTTCCAGGCTATGTGGCCATGGTCTAGTAGTTTTTGCTTCTAATGTTTTGCCTGCATCTGTGGTCAGTAGAGTGTTCAGCCTATAGGGATATGGGGTCGCCCATGTCCCCAGGGGCATGCCTTTTGGGGGCACCAGACATGCGTGACAAAACAGCGTGCGCCCCAGCCACATGCCACCGAGCCCCACCCATCCCCCTGCAGGGGGTGGGACTCAGCAGTGGGGAGCTGCAACAACCACCTGGGGCGCCCACTGCCACCAAGCTCGCCCCCTGGCCTCCGTGCAGGCCAGCTTTGGCCCTTCCCAGGCCCTGGGGACGGCAGGAACCAGCCTGCAGAGGTGGGGGCGTGGCTCAGTCTGAGCCCCAAGCCCCGCCCCAGGTGGGGGGGCACCCAGAGGAGATGTTGTCCCCGGGCGCCATCTCCCCTCGATATGCTTCTGGTGGCCAGCATCTTCAGAGTTACGTCACAGCAAGATGTGTTTCTCTCCAAGGCGCCATGGAGAAACACATCATACTGTGACATACCTCTGAAGATGCAGCCATGGATGCAGACAAAACATTAGGAGCAAATGTAACCTCTAACTGTGGGTTCTGTGGGGCAGAACTTGGAATGAGTTTGCAACAACAAATTTTAAAAACAAAATGGTTTACTTTCTTAATACATAACATCAAACATCAACATTTAACATCACACTTCAAGGTCCTGTTCAGGTTGCATTTTCAAGTCCTTATAGTTACAGTCTACTGATATTGCCAAGTCCAATTCTTCTTTGCAAGTGGGTTGGCTCCTGAAGACTCCAAGGGCTTGATGAACGGGATGCAACATGATGAAGATTTCCAGGAGAACTCTCACCCATTACAACCACAAAAAACCCTGAAACAATAATCTCCAACAATTATAACATAGCAAAAACAAACAACTACCTTCCCAGTAGTTCCCAACAACATTGCAGTTACCTTAACAAGGTGTTAAGGGCTTATAGAAATCAAGGTCCGAGTCTGGTAGCCTTGTCTCCTCCAAACAAATGAGCTCTGCAGCCTTCTGCTGCTTTGAGTCTCCACCCCTTACTGGGTCAACCCATTCTGAGCATGGCAGTTACACAAAAACTTCCAGACCACAGCCACGTAGCCTGGAAACCCCACAACTGTCAGCCAGCATGCACATTATGTGTGATGTAAATCTGATAACAGGTGCCTGACCAGACTCTCAGCTGCACATTCACACAGAGACCAGCCTTGAAAACCATCCTGCCCCTATGGCTCCAGACACTACTAAGGGAGCCCATGGAAGGGGCAAGCAGCCCCTCACCTGCAGTTTTTTCTTCTAGCAGAAAGGGCACAAGAGGGAAGCCTGGCATCCTTCCTTTAAATCGAGAGGTTTCTAAAGGTTAGTCCTCGCGTGTTCCTGAGAGTGGGGTTGAGCATCCCTGACTTGGGTCATGTCACACGTAATGTGCATTTTGGCCCTAAACCTGTTCCTCACCTGAGAAGAACTTCTCCCATACTGCTCCTGTTCTCCTAGCCCTCTATTTATTTATGGATATAAGAAAACTGACCTGCAACAATGTGTGCTGCAGCTCACGTGACAAATATGCTACCCATGAGGCCCTAGCTTGGAAAGCATTGCATTTACCAGTGAAAACGTAGTGTGGTTTTGAGTCTAAGGAAAATTCAACACCCTGCAACAGAAACATGGCTTTGAGCAGTGTGTGTGTGTGAGTGCACGTGCCCTGAGCACAGTTCCCCCTCACTACGGCTCTGGCTTTGAGAGAACATGTAGATTCTGCAAAGTAAATGGAGGATGTAGCAAGACTCATATTTGTATTGACTGAAAGTAGTATATAAAACTCGTCTCTCTTACAATGTTATTTTGCAGTGAAAACCATCAGAGGTCTTCTTTTGAAATATCGGGCTCTTCTGGTCTTCGGACTATGCTTACTACCATCATTTTTCCTGGGATTCTCGTGGTAAGCCACTCATTTGATCATGACAATTTTCTTGGAAGCTCATCAATGAGAATGGATTGTCTATTGTGATATCTTAGATTTCTCACAATGGAAACAGAAATGAAAACTAGAGAACAATTATAGACAAAAAAGTATTATCTGTGGTTGATTTCTTTATGGACAATTGTATGAGAGATTTAGATGAAACATGGTTTGTTATTTTATTCATTTTGTAGGCTGTCCTTTCCCATATGGGTTCAGGGCAGGGTACAACAGTAAAATCCACAACTGGATCTCAGCACTGAAATCTCCACTAAGGGAATAATAGTTAAATTAAAACCTTAACATCATCATTTCTATCAATATTGAGGAGAACAAAGGGAATGAAGGGATGGGCATGGGCTAGGGCAGGGGTAGGGAACCTGCGGCTCTCCAGATGTTCAGGAACTACAATTCCCATCAGCCCCTACCAGCATGGCCAATTGGCCATGCTGACAAAGGCTGATGGGAATTGTAGTTCCTGAACATCTGGAGAGCCGCAGGTTCCCTACCCCTGGGCTAGGGGAAAGAGGGATGGGAGGAAGGAGGGGAAGTCAATCATGATTTTGATGATACTGTGATGGAATTTGAAATGTACAAATGATGAACATGTTTTTGCTAAAAAATATAAACTATTTTGGAAATTGGAAACTGAAGAAGAAGAGAAAGAACGTATGGTAAAATGGGCTATCAACTTTGGGTATAATATCCAAATCAAACAATGGGAAAATATGTTATCAAAGGGACTTCAATATACATTAAGCTCCAATCTTAAAGATAACTTTTATAATATGATGTACTATTATGACACCAGACAACCTGGGAAACATGTATAAAAATGTTTCAAATAAGTTTTGGATCATCCTTCATATCTTAAGGACCTGTTCAACCTCTGTGTTTGGCAGAGGCCAATTTGCTGGTGGTCCCGAGCCCCTCCATGATATGGCTGGCCTCTACCCAGGCCAGGGCCTTCAGTGCCCTGACCCCAATTTGGTGGAACACTCTCCCCCCAACCACGAACAGTTCCACAGGGCCTGCAAGATGGAGTTGTTCCGCCGGGATTTGGGGGAGGTTGGCCATTGAAGGTGCCATCCCCTGAGCCCCATATTCCACCTTGGGGGCGTGTCTATATTATGCCGCCTGCCCGATGAGTCATTGTTTATGTCATCATCATTTAAGATGGAGGTTGGAGCTGGTTGTTAATTGCGTTTAACTGGTATTTTAAAATGTTGTTTTATTGTACATAATTTACTGTGATTGTTTTATTGGTTGTACACCACCCAGAGCCCTTTGGGGATGGGGCAGTATATTAAATCTGATATATAAATGAATATAAGAAGGGATGTGTTATTGTCAGGATGGCATTGTTGGGAGGGGGAACTGTTAGGGTAGTGATGGCAAACCTTTTTGAGACCGAGAGCCCAAATTGCAACCCAAAACCCACTTATTTATTTCAAAGTGCCAACACGGAAATTTAATCTGAATACTGAGGTTTTAGTTTAGAAATGCATTACTCAGGAGTAAGCTTGGTGAAGCAACCGTGCAACACTTCAAATGGGTGAATCACAACCCTAGGAGGGTTTACTCAGAAGCAAGCCCCATTGCCAGCAACCAAGCTTACTCCCAGGTAAACAATTGGGCCCAGGCCAGCCTAGATGTGTGTGTGTGGGGGGTGATTTTCCGTCCCTCCACATGATGGATTCTGTGCATGCATGCCCACAGAAAGGGCTCTGAGTGCCACCTCTGGCACCCGTGCCATAGGTTAGCCACCGCTGTGCTAGGGAGTGACTTTCGCTTTTGCAGGTACACCACTATCTACTGACTCTGGCCTTGGAATTCTGCTGCTAGGACGGGTTTTCAGGCTGGTCTTTTCTATCTCCTTCTGTTCACGTGTGGGGGTGGGAATCTTGTTACGCATATTATCAACTGCTTGGCACCTTTTCCACCAGAACTGTCTTCTTCTGTTTCTTTCATGTCTGTAATAAAATCCTTGGAAACTTACAAGTGGTTTGTTGTCTGATCTGGGAACTGACAGTTATCATTTGTGGGGGACTTGTGGAAAAGCCAAGGAATTTTTGAGGTTAATACATTCAATAGTTCCAAAGATCTTAAAGTTAAATATTCTACTGAAACCAGAGGCTTTCCTGTTGGGACTTATGGACAGATCTCTGGATAGAAAACATGGAGCTTACTTTTTATAAATGGCAGCAGCAGCAAGAATACTCTATGCAAAGAAATGGAAAACTCCAACTACAGCTACAATCGAAGAATGGTGGGTGAAGGTATTAGGGTTGGCAGAAATGGTCAAACTCACTTTGTTACTTGAAGAAAATAATTTAATTACATTTTTAAACAATTAGAAACTTTTGATTCAATTTGCATAAAACAGAAAAAATAAATTGATGATTTTGAAAGTTAGTGAATTGTTAAAATAAGATCTAACAGAGAAAAGTGTGATATTTCTCATTAGCAGCTTTAAGATCCAATTTTACTTACACTATTGGAGCAAGTGATAACATTTTTAGTGCTAGTGCAGATTAAATTGGGAGTCCTTATTAAGGTAAATGTATTTTTTCTTGTAGTTTTTCTTTGTCTCTTTTGTGATGTAAAGTTATTTAGGTACTAATGAAAACTTTAACTTGGGAAGTTCATCAATGAGCAGGTCAGTCATTGTAGACAGGATCAGCAGGCCCATCGTAGCTGATCAATTCCCGCCCCCCACCCCCAATAATTCTCAGAAACTGAACAAAAGAAGAAAAACAAAGGTCTAATAGAAAGTAAAAGGACAAGCTCAACAGAGATTGTAGCATCCCTGCACAAAACTGAACAACAGCTAAACACTAACCAACAAAACAGAGGTTAAAACACCACTCCACCCACATAGAACTAGAAAGAGCAAAGAGAGGCAAAAAGACTGAAAAGAGAATAGAGAGAAAAGGAAACCGAGTCAGTCACTGGGCCATATTATCACTGTACCCCCCAAAGTGGCAATTCAAAAGAGAAAGGTATAGGATGTTCTTGAATGTGCATGGAGTAATACTGTATACATTCTGCATCAGCCAAATAAGTCCCCAGAATCCTCTTCTGTCTAAAAAACTCTTTGACAAATGTATATGTGTTCATCAACAAAAAGTATTTGTTGTTGGTGTGAAAAATATTCCTCAAAGGCAGAATATTAGACAGACATTAATCTACTGTATGCCCAACTTACTCACTCCTTGTTTGAGAACACATCAGATGTACAGTGTTCCTGTTGGGGTGTTAATTCCAGGCTTGCTTCTGTGGATTTTATAAATCATCAAATTGGCTTTTGAACTGGTCAGAGCACTAACATGCACATAATTTTGTGATATCTTGGCATAATCATTAAATACACCGTCATTAAACAGGCAGTCTGTAAGCACTTAGATGGGAATGCCATGATCACTAAAGGTTAACATGGGTTTCTCAAAAACAAGTCATACCAGACTAATCTTCAGAGACACATAGGGGGGGAATGGCACCCAGAGACAACACTTGCTCCTGGCACCCCTCCCCCTCTGCCTGCCAGAGCCCCCCCTCCCTGCCAGTAAAGACAGGACTGGGAACCCCTGGCAGCTGGCACAGCTTCTTGCCTCCGGCCAGAGGTGAGAAACTGAGCCAGCCACCAGGGCTGCAGGGGCTCCCAGTCCTTCCCTCCCCAGCTGGGGAAGACAGGACTGGGTGCTCCGGTGGCCAGAGGCTGGATGAACATCTGTCAAGATTGTACATTCTTGCATGGCAGTGGGTTGGACTGGATGTCCCTGGTGATCTCTTCCAACTCTGTAATTCTATGTTTCTGTAACTGTGGACATTGCCAAACAGGTGGGTAGATCAGTACATGTTTCAGTCTTAATAGCTATTGTTTTAACCGCTGTTATGTTATGATGAAGTTGAATTTTTACATTACTGTTATGATTAAGCTTTATGATTTTATGATTGCAAGTGCATTGTGACAATGACACTTGAGAAGGGGTTTGTTAGGATTTGCAAGTGTCTGTCACAATCCTGACAACAAGGAGTTAACTGTGTGCATTTTAATTAGCTAGTGAGGTCAGTGTCTTGCTATCTATTCATTGATTAGTCATTGGGCAGTTAATCCGACATTGCTTATGTGAGGCAAAGCACGTAGGTCAGAGGTAATAAAGTTAACTATGTTCCTTTGTCTCACACTCACTGTTCCTTTTCCTTGTACCTGTAAGATGGATTCACCTTAAGAGGTAAATGCCTTAGGCCACATGTGGGCTCACATGTGCCTAAGTTCTGCAACTAAGTTTGTACTAAAATAGTAAGGATTTGTTATGTTTATTCCATGTACACCCCACCCTGATTTAGTTAAGTAAAGTTTCTTTTTATAATCACAGCAAAAGTCTCCTGGCCTTTCCTCTCACTCTGCTTATTACCCAAATAGGGAAACAATTCCCCAACACTAACGGCTTAATTGAGCTCTTAGCAAAACAGGCCTTTCTAACGTCCAAAACCTTTGAGCTTCTGCTGACTAAACACCAAAATTGAGGCTCTTCTATCCTCCTTCACCTCAGAAGAAGCTAAGACCACATTCTACAACAATTCCGATCTCCAGACTGCATCCTATCAAGCTCCTGCTTGTTCATCTTCAGACTGCATGAACTCCTCTATGTCTCTGGTTCTCCAGAAACACCAGGTGGCCAGGAGTAATTAGGAGACACTAACTCAAGTAAATGATTCAATCTCCATAGAATTAGGACTTCCTTGAGTAAACTGCTGAACTAGACTCGAAGGAAGGTTCAAATCAGACTGGTTTGAAATACCTAGCCTCCAGATTACAGCAGTCATCACAGGATGATCCTAAGCTTTGCAACACCTTCCTCCCCAAACCAGCTGCTCAATTGGAAAAAGTACTTTGCCAGTTGTTATGATCTCATATTCACGCTTAGCTCCTAAGAATATTAAGTCTCCCAATCTAGTGGCTCCAGCTTGCCAAAACACAAGGGTTGGTGAGCCTGCTCCCACGAGGCACGCAT
Organism: Sphaerodactylus townsendi; assembly: GCF_021028975.2. NCBI lineage: Eukaryota > Metazoa > Chordata > Lepidosauria > Squamata > Sphaerodactylidae > Sphaerodactylus > Sphaerodactylus townsendi. The sequence continues at coordinate 56,456,939 of NC_059436.1, read as the reverse complement.
CTCCTATGGTTCCCTCAGTGTTAGACACCCAACATACTGCCACACCAGTGGGAATCCAGAACTTTATTGATGAGTGGAAGAACTTGGAACTTGCAATAGAAAAACTGCTAGATCCCAACATCTGGTTAAATCCCCTTCGAATGTTGCTTCTGATAATTTGCCAGTGACAGCCAATTTGGGAACTATTTCTCTGTCCTCAATAACTCTACCCCCGGACCTGCATGGCCAAAGAAATTCGCTCCAGTTTATCTCTGGACCCTCCACTCAGTGTTATATGGACACTAGCTCCCCCCACCTGAAGATCTACTAGTTCCGCTGTCTTCTAATCATATTCACTCATCCAGTGCTACTAGCTCCACCAACATTCCTCACTCTGAGAGTGCTCCCCCACAAGTGGCGTTGACTCATCTGGACATGGACATAGATTTCCACTCAACAAGGGTGCTTAGGAGGAAGAACTCACCTTATCCTCCAGGCAAATCCTGGGCTAAGGAGCTTGAGGAAATAGAATCTTCCCAGCTCTCTTCTATAGCTCCCATTCGACATATTGTTTCACCTAGATCCCTTGGGGCTCCTTTGTCCTGTGAGGAGAATCATGATGTTTCTCCCCAATATATGTCCAAATCCTTGGAAGAGGAGGTCCTTACAGGGTTTCAGGACCTCCCAAGTTCAAAACAAAAAACTGTCATTGCTAATCTAGGCTCTACTACCTCCAAACTCATTCAGCTAATGCAGTCTTCGTCCTTGGCTCTAGAGGGTCAGACCTCAGCATTCTGCTCTGTGCCTGAGCGTCCTGTTGCACCAATAAGTCCTTCTACTTCGTGCCCTCCAGAGATCATCTTGGTCGAGAACTCTATGCCGAAGTCGAGACCCTTGGCACCGCCCCCTATCACAAGAACAGCCTTACCCTCCAGAAATGGCTGCATCCTCCCTGACATTCCTGGAATCACGGACTTAGAGCTAATAATCAATGACGCCACAACTCTCCTAGTTGGCCTCTCCATCCTATCATGGAATATTTCAGGATGGGGGAACAAACTCAGAAACCCTCTCTTCTGTGGCTACCTTAGAGAGGCTGATGTGATTCTCCTTCAGGAAACATGGGCCAATTACCATATTTGCTTTATGAGCTGTAAGTCCTTCTGCCTTCCAGCAACCAAACTGTCTAGATCTGGTCGCTATTCCGGTGGCCTTTGCATTCCAGTTTCACATTCAATCCAGGCACAGGCCCTACCCTCCTTCGCTCAGACAGCTCAGGCTGTTCAAATTCTTTGGGAGGATCTCTCTCTAGTCCTTGTTAATGTTTATGTTCCTCCTGGTCTTCAGAAAGCTACCTTGTGTGAAATTTGGGATAACCTATCCATTTATATTGAGGAGCTTGAATGTAGTCACCCCTCCTCTGAGATTGTTCTAATGGGGGACTTTAATGTAAGAGTAGGTGCAAATTTAGCTTCCCTTCTTGAGCAGGAAGGTTTTGATGATGAACCCTACCACTCACTCTTACTTCTTCTGCTGGTAGGAAACTCATTCACTTGGCCATCAAGCACAACAAACTTTGGCTTAACGGCTTAAAGTGCTACACCCATGCTCAAGATTATACCTTTGTTTCTCCTCATGGCTGCAGTGTCATTGACTATCTCCTCACTTCCACAAAGTTGAGATCATCTGTTTTATCCTTCCAGATTGGAGATCATCTGCTGGGTGATCATCTTCCCCTTAGACTTGTTTTATCACATCAAGAGGCCAGACATGCAGCTTCCTCACCACCAAATGAACCTCCCCCCCAGACTAGTTTGGACACCCAAGCTGGCCTTAGCCACTCAAAACTTCCTCATTTCCCCTAGCTTAGCCAGCCTTAAATCCTCTGTCCTCACTGCAGATTTCCCCCAGGAGACTATTACCAGGTTCAAAGATCTTAAACAAATTGTGGCTGGTCTTTCGACGTCCAACGTGGGGAATCCCAGCAAAAACAGAAAGCGAACACCTTGGTTTGATAGAGAGTGCATGGAGCACAATAGTCAAATTCGCTCCTTATATCGTGGAAGTCCTGGGTTTCAGGAGACCAAGACCTCCTCGTCCTCCCCACAAATTGTAGGAACAACTTTCGCCAGTTAATCAGGAAGCATCCAAATGGAACATGCCATCACTCAATGGGTTCATCTCCATTCTGTAGTAACTTGAACAACTCTGGGCTACTCTAGCTGTCCTGAATAATTTTAAATCAAGTAAGCCTCCTAAATCCTTCTACCTGTAATACACCCTTTGGATATTTGGCATGATCTGTTTTAGCAAACTTTTTAATGATGATATTTTTAAGCAATGGATCTCCTTCACCCATCCCTTTAGATTTGCTACATTGGCCTCCTGTCTCATCTCAAGGAGTAGTTGTTTGTTAGAGGATCATCCAGTAGAAGGAAAGCCCCTGGCCCTGATTCTATAATTCCAAAGATTCTGACATTTCATTCTGACTGGTGGGCCCCTATCCTGGTCACTCTTTTTACCCGAGTAAACAGCTCAGGTATGATACCTAAGACTTGGCTGTCTGCGACTGTGTTTCCCATTCATAAAAAAGGAAGTCATTCAGAGCCTGCCAACTTCCGTCCCATCAGCCTCCTCTCAGTGATAGGGAAGATTTATGCTAAATAGTTACTGAAGAAACTTCAGCTGTGGCTTTCCCACTCTGGTGCAGTGGGGGCTGAACAAATAGGCTTTCGTAAGGGGAAATCTACTCTGGACCATGCCTTGGTGCTACTACACCTAGCCAGTAAATACTCAATCAATGCAGATAACAAACTCTATGCTGCCTTTATTGATTTAAAGGCTGCCTTTGACTCTGTGCCAAGAGTACTTTTCTGGGCAAAACTGGCTGCCCTCAACATTGATGCCAGACTCCTGTTCTTAATTAGGCAACTGCACACAAATACCAGCTGCTGGATCAAGTGTTCCCATGAAGGCATTTTGACAGACAGTATTTCAATTTCCAAAGGGGTCAAACGGGGCTGCGTCCTGGCCCCCACTCTTTTCAATCTTTTCTTAAGTGACCTCCCCTCTGCCCTCTCAGCAGTGAACAGCCATACCCCAAAACTGGGAACATCCCATGTATCAATTCTGCTCTATGCAGATGACACTGTCCTCTCTCGATCCAGAGTTGGCCTCAGACGCTTAATGAAGCGCTGTGTGGATTACTGTGAATCCAACAGACTGACAATTAATTATGGAAAAAACAAGGTATTGGTCTTCTCTAGGTGCTTTAAGAAGCTCACATGGGCAATGAATAGCACCCAAATTGAACAGGTTAAGTGCTATAAATACCTTGGCCTCTCCCATAACCTTTCATGGGCAACCCATAGGAAGGCCGCTCTCCTAGCTACATCTAACAATATGTCAGCATTACTACGTTTCTTCTACAGCTGTGGCCATTCCTTTATCCCTCCTGCCCTCAAATTTTTCAATGCCAAAGTCGCCTCGAGATTGCTTTACGGAGTCCCAATTTGGATTCAAGCTATTAACCACTCCTTGAATTCCCTTCAATCCAAATTTTTTCATAACTGGACTCCCAAATTGCGTGCCCTATGCAGCCCTTTGTCTGGAGTTGTCAAAACTCCTTGGAATCAGCTGCTTGGCTGAGGGCTTTTAGATTCTGGCTGCAAATTCATTTTCTCTCGGACTGTAATTCCCTGGTCCACCGTCTGCTCTCTGATACCCAGCCCTGTCCCCTGGTTTTCCTATGGTTCAAAGAAAAAATGGCTTCTATTGGACTGTCAGTGGATTCACTTTGCCCTTTGTCCTATTCAGAAGCCTATAGAAAATTAAAAGGTTAACTATTGGATAGAGAGTTCTCCACCCTTATCACCGCAGCCAAGAAAACATGCTCCCCCCTGTATTTTTCTCTCCCATTTGAACAGGGCCACTTGGCACACTACCTGTATTGCTTAATAAACCCTGCTCAAAGGAGAGCCATAATGCTTGCCAGGTTTAATGTTATGCCTTCTGCCTTGTTACATGGCAGACTTAACAAGCAAGAAAAGGCTAATAGATTGTGCCCATGTAATGATGGCTCAGTTGAATCTCTGGCCCACCAATTACTACACTGTCTCAGATTCAAGGAAATCAGATCCAAGTCTTACTCCTTTACATTTACCCGATCTCCCCGATTTATTTAGATTACACTACTTGCTGGACAATCCTGATCCTTCTCTCTGTATGATAGTGGCAGACTTTCTTCTGGAAAATACTAAATGCCAGTAGGGCCAATCCTGCAAGCAACTCTTCATCACTTGCACGCTTCTGGAAAGGCAAGTGTAGCTTTCCCATCAGGGTTTTATTAATTTTTTAATCACACCCCCTTGCTGGGATACATGCTTAGTTCCTGCTCTGACTGGTGAAAAGCCAATATGTTGTTTCCTTTCAGAAGAGAAAGCCCCTCTGTGAGGCTTTCTTAACTGGGCTGCTCCTCGCATTTAGCACAGTACCTACAGCACAGTACACAATAATATATCTCATACTGTGCCTGGCAGTGGCACTTGGGAGGAGCGGCCTGAAACACACAGCTGTCAAGGACCATCAAGCAGGGAGTGAGCAGAGCTACTGGTGTGCGTTTGAGCATCTCAGACAGAAGTGGTCCTCCCATTCAAAACGGGACCCAGAGTTAATGTCACCAAATGCCTTCATCAATGCACAGAAGAAACGGTCCTTAAAAAATAACGAGAGGAACTTCTCCTTTCCAAGACACAGATCTCAAACATTTCCAGGAAGTTGAGAGCAACCACAGAAAAACAAAATGCAGCCCAAATAAAATTCTGATGGGATTTACTACTCCATCTCCAAGTCAGTTATAAAGTCTCTATTGTGCAAGTGTAACCCAACTTAGATTTTAAAAGGATTATTATCATAAGTGGAAAAGAAGTTCGAGTCTTTTGACAGTGTGATCCCACCTTGTGACCCTTAACATCCACCAGACTTACAACAAAAAGAAACTTTAAATCTGTTCTCTGTTTCATAAACAATAATGTGCAGTACAACAGTGAAATATGGCAAACCAATACAGAAACAATAGTCAACATATAATAATTCTGCCCTGTTGTGCAAAACAGACTAGGAAGGTCTCAGTCCTTTACAATCCTGTGGCTTTGCTGTTCTTTGCTGAGCCCTCTCTCCTTATTGCCAAGCCTTCAAGGGTAGCCCTGAAACATGAAAATATAGTTCATAACAGCTGAACTCTGTGAAGTAGGCTGGCTCCAGCTGCAGGCCTCTAACAAATCTGTACATGAAAAATCTGAGCTCTTTAGCTCCCCCTAATGGACTCTGGGTTACACAACCACAAGATCTGGAACAAGAATGCTTTGGGGATATATACATCTGATCATCCAATAAAAGTCAGCAGAAGCATTTCAGAATGATCAGTGAAACCCATACTATGACTCAAAGGGATATTTACCTGAAGAGTACTATTGGATCCACTATTGGATTAGAGTCCTCCATGTTATAGCATGAATATAAAAGTAATTGTGGTTAATGCAGTATTATTTGCTCGAAAGCTACTGTAATTTCAAATGCCGTTTTGTTTTTCATTTCAGATCAGTGTGACTGTGTACAAAAAAATCAAAGGGCAAAAAGTTATTTGTAGCACTCATTACAGTCCAGTTTAGAGAGGTGATATGATTTTATTGAAGAAGGTTATTATTTGGAAGGTGTTGCTGATATAATTAGCACAATGTAGCAAGAAGTAGAGACCAACAAGATTTTCAGAGTATATGTTTTTGAGGGTCAAAGAAAGTCAAGTTGACCTAGCACAGGGGGTGCTCAACTATGGCTTTCTTGTGCTTCTGCTAGAGTGCATGAAAATCATAGGATCATAGAGCTGGAAGAGATCACCAGCGCCATCCCTGCCATGCAGGAATACACAAAGTGCTCCTGTCATCCAGGCTCTGTTTAAAAATCTCCAAAGAAGGAGACTCCACCACACTCCAAGGCAGTGCATTCCTATGTCAAACAGCTCTTGCTGTCAGGAAGTTCTTCCTAATGTTTAGGTGGAATCTCTTTTTCTGTACCTTGAATCCATTACTCCTTGTCCTAGTCCCCGGAGCAGCAGAAAACAAGCTTCCTCCCTCTTCAACATAACGTCCCTTCAAATATTAAATCATGGCTATCATGTCACCCCTTAACCTTCTCTTTTCCAAACTAAACATACTGAGCTCCCTAAACCGCTCTTCATGGATTCCAGACCTTTTACCATTTCGGTTGCCCTCCTCTGGACCTATTCCAGCTTGCCAATATCTTTCTTGAATTGTGGTGCCCAGAACTGGACACAACATTCCAGGTGAGGTCACTGGCGTACTTGCCTACATGGGGTACCCCTTGTCCCCGGGCACATCGATTGAGGTCACGTGGGGGGCGCCAAAACATCCTCCTACACAGCAAGGGATTGAGCAAGCCCTAGCAAGCAGACTGCTCCCAGTGCCTGTCGTAGCCCCGCCCACTCTGTACGGTGGCCTGGAGTGTCCAGGGGACGGGGGAGAAATCCCACTGGGCTCCCAGGAGCAGGACTGGGGAGCTCCGCCTCCCCTCCCTCTGACCCAGCGTGCCTTATTCGCCTTAAATTAAGTGTGGCATTACTCAGAAGCCTTCAGGCAGGCACAGGAAAAGGAAGGTGAGCAGGGAGCCCAGCAGCAGCATCAGAACTGAAGAGGATGCTGATGTTTGTTTGGTAAACCTTCAGATGGGGGGTGACTTGTGAGAGATTTACATGCTTAAAAGTTAATTCCCCTTGCACTGGTTTGGAGCTGTTTCTCAGGCTAGCAGCCTACCTCACAGCCATGTATGTTTTGTTGGGGGTGGGGTGTGTTTTTTGTGAGCTGGTGCAAAAAATCATTGTTTGGTCGTCGTGAAGGAGGGTGGCCACCTATGCCGGGCCGGGCCGGGGGGGGGGGGCAGGGCGCCAAGCTCAGGTTTTGTCCCTGGGCTCCAGTTTGCCTAGATACGCCTCTGGGTGAGGTCTGACCAAAGCAGAATTGAGATGTACTAGTATTATGTCCCTTGAACTACACACTATACTCCTGTTGATGCAGCCCAGAATTGCACTGCTTTCCTGGCTGCCGAATGACACCGCTGACTCAGGTTCAGTTTGTGGTCTTGTGCAAATGAAAATGTCCCATGGGATCCAGAGCATTAACTATATGCAGAACACTCCGATTATGCTTATTCAGTTATAAAACTTTTTCTAGTGTTATTGTGTATAGCAGTTATTTCAGTAGGTGATGTTCATGGACTTTGTTCACCCATAAATGCATCTGCAGCATATAAAAGTATATGAATTGGGGCTACACCTAATCTTTGTATCACAAAATGTTCCAGCTACTTGCACAAAGAACTAGGAAGGGGAATGTTTCAGATTCATCCTTTTGTTTTTCTGTTTTCATTTTTTATCAGTCCTTAATTTATCAATTGATAAATTACCATGTTTATTTACATCTTACAGGTCTCAGGCCACCCAGTCTTGGATGGTAGCGCGGGGAGGCAGAGGAGAGTCCAGGGAGAAAATGTGGTTGTACTAGTTCATTTCCTTGTTAGAGTTACTCCAGAATGGCCATTGATTTCAATGGGTTTAGATCACAGTAATTCAAAATGGATGCCAGGGATTCTGGACACGGCACCAATAGGGAGCATGGTCGGCAAGGAGGGAGGCCAAGTAATAAGATCTCTACATAGACAAGGACTACAAAAAGTAGCACATTTGTATAATGAAAGAGGAGATTTAATAACGTTTTCACATCTTATGGAGAAAGGAGGTACCGAGAACTGGTTAGTACTAAGAGGAATTTGGGAAAAGAGAAAAGTCTCCAGGATAGAAGGAGATTGTATAATGAAAAACTGTATAAAAACATATGATGAAAAGAAAGGAAAAATGTTAGGAGTTTTATTTAAATACATGATGGAAGATCAATAATTTATGGTAAGAGCTGTAGTGGAAAAATGGCAACAAGATGGAGTAAAAGACATAGATTCTATAAAACAAATAATAGACAATATAAATAAGATAAAAATAGAGAAATATGCAGAATTGGAGAAGAAACATATTAAAATGGTATAGAACACCGAAACAGTTGGCATATATGATAAATGGACTCAGCCCGAAATGTTGGCATTGTGGGGATAAAAATGCAATTTACACCCATATGTGGTTAGAATGTCCAGAGGTACAACAATCTGGAAAAATGTTACAAATGTATATGGAAAAATATGTGAATGTAAAAATAAAGATAAACATAGACCTATTATTTATAGGCATACTGGATTATACAATAAATAGAGTCAGCAGAGAATGCTATTTAAACTTATGATCAGAGCGGCCCATGCAGTAATAGCATTAGGGTGGAAGGACAAAAGAATCTGGACAATACAGAAATGGTTGGAATATATATGGGAACAAATACAATTAGAAATACCTCATTATATAATGCCAAGAAACCAAATATGGCAAGAAAAACAAAAAGATATGAAGTTGGATCTGGACTGAATTCAAAGACTGGTTAAATGAAATTGGAATCACAGAAGAAAACTGGAAAAGAAGATTAGAAAGAATGGACCTGCTGCTGCACATTTAAAGAAGAAAAGAAGGGGGGAAGGGGCTAAAAGGATATGGAGGCTGAAACATAAAGATGTATAACATAAATCTGTAACAATCCAAAATATCAATTAAATTTTTATTTTAAAAAAAAGATCACAGTAATCCCTGGGGGCTAAATTAGATTTGATCTCCCATCAAATTTTAAAGACACAAGCCTCAGGAAATGGATCTGACGTGGTAGCTCCCTTTTATTCAGACACTGCCTATTGGCCTTCAAGGCCTATGCCCACCTGGCAGCTAAAGCTAGATAATATGAATTCGTTAATTTTGCAAAAAGAGAGAGTGGTGTTGTATATTGGACATTCCAAGCTAAACCAAAATAGGTGGTCAAATTATAGTGCAGTTAGGTTCTCTTTGAGCCAAAGTGTGCTCCAAACAAGATTCAGTTGATTTCATATGAATACTTGCCCCCTGTGGATTACTATAAAAGAATTGCCCTAACTTTTAGTACATCTAAAATGCCTTCACTATTGTTGAAACATCGCCATTTTCCCCCCAGAAGGTAATACATGATATTAAAATTATATGCTTCTTTAGGAATACCACCATCCACAGACTCATTGATGACACTCATGCTACACCTGACAAGAGGAATGCAAATTTAAAGGAGTTCAACAAATCAATTGCTGTTAGAAACCCTAACAAAAATGGACACTCTTCAGTAGCTTTTACCAAAGGAATCATCAAAGAACTAGGTGGATGAGTGGAAGCACCTTGATATGTCCCTTTAATGAACTACACCCTTATCACCCAACATATCCTTGAGGAAGTGGAGGATGCTTTATACCTCAATTCTGCTCCCAATTCTGGGTTCCAGAGGGGCCTTGGGGGATGTATTATGCTCTGGAAATTCCCCTTCAGTCTAACTTCACTTGCCTCTAATCCTGTAATTAAAAGTTCCTGTTCTCCAAATACCCCCCCCAATGAAGCAATTTGTGTGCCCATAAGTAAAGGGGGGGGGGGAAGCTGTCTGATAAGATGGGCACAATTGAGTTTGAAATTGACTTAAGATCTACTAAAGTGCTTCAACTGACTCAACCACAAAGCCCAAAGAGAAAACATGGGCGCAGGAACTGGCTGAACTTTCAGCTCCAATGGATAATAATTGCCCCTCTGTGGATAGTTACAGTAAAGATTCTGTAATACTCTCCGGTGACCTTGTCTCCTTCACTGATGCCACTGTCTCCTTCACTGATGCCAGCTAATGACCAGGGTAATAAGAGGCCTGTTGCTGACTTCAGATTACTATCATCGGAGGAAACAGAAAAATGTGGTTGGCATAGGACTGTTAGGAACTAGATTACAATTACATTAATATCATGAAGGCTCCTGATGGGCTTGAACTTAGATATGGAAGTGTCTTGTTCAAACGCAAAACCGGTCTCCAAGTTCATCAAATCCTCCTGCTGTCTCTCCAGATACTCGTATTTAAGCTTCCAACAAAGGCTATTATCCATCATATGAGTACTTGTAGGTCTGACATTAATTTGTTCCCCACCATCAGCTAATTTGGCTAATTTAAAAAATGGTTTGCATTCAACAAAATGTAACTGATATTGTGTCCCTAGGGTGATGGTAATTGACTGAGAAATTCCCCAAGTATTGAATTCCTCTCCTGGAATGTTGCTTGGTTGGAGCAGGAGGAGTATCAATCCCAGTTTTATTTCCTATTTGATTTGATCCCACTTCAAGAAACTTAGTATCTACTGATATAACCCTTAATGGTTGTCGCTCACACTGCCTTAGCGCTTCTAGAGTAAAAAAAATATAGGACGCCCTTCTGGGGGGTTTAACCATTCTAGTTTCCAAATATACTAACTTCACAGTTTTACCAAGCTGTCCCCCCCTTGTAGTACATGCTATCAAAATTCACCTTAGGAGAGTCTTCTTGGATCATATAGTAAATGTTTAGGTATCCCCACAGGCTTAACCTCCATGGTATGCTGTTGAGAACTTGGGAAAATTTCATTACTTACATGGAAGATCTGGAAAACAACTTTCCCCCCCCCATTGAAATAATTTTGGCTGGTGATTTTAATGCTACAGTGGGTAACTGTGTGTGTACTTTATTGGACAGTGTGACCAGTGACTTAAGTAATACACTTTATTTTCATCTCGCGGCAGTTCAAGAATCAAAAGATCAAATCAGTAATTTTGCAGGTCTTCATTTAGCCAAATTTGCTATGCGTTTCAACAAACTTTGGTTGAATGGTTTGGAGAAAGTTCTCTCACGCAGATAATACTTTTATGTCCGCCAATGGTTGCAGTGTGATAGATTATGTCCTTGTTTCCCCTCAACTTTTTATAGGGTTCAATTTCCCAGTTTGTTGTCGATGATTATGCCTTGAGTGACCATCTCCCTGAAGTGTTTTCTCTTTCTGCTGAGTCTACCACAAACTCTGAATCCATCAACAATGATCTACATTTCCGCTTGAAGTGGTCATCACAAACTGAGGCCACTTTTAAAGCTTTTATAAAATTGCCTTTTATTTCCCATTTAAAATCGTAGGTATAATTAAAGCAACCAGTCCAGGAGTGGGGATAGAGCTACTTTGACAACTTACCCAATTGGACAAATTCTTGGATAAGCAAAGACCATCCCAGAGGAGATACAAGAAGTTCAAAAAAATCCCAATTTGACAAGGAATGCATTAAAAAATTCAACCAACAAATAAGGTCCCTATATAGGAGACTCAGAAGATCTAATTCCAAACACGGATCTTGCTAGTCTTCAGAACCTAAAGCGCTGGTTCCAACATTGCATACAACAGAAGCAGCCATATCTAGCGGAACTTAAATGGACCGAACTATTACACGCGACCGCAACACATAATTCCCCGCAGCTCTGGTATCTAATTAATGGACCGTGTAATGTGGGCCTGACATCATCCCTCATCAATTTCCCACACTTAATTGGCATAGCTACTTTTCTAACCCTTTTGGCGCTGGGATGAGTTGGAAACCTAGTGCCCAGTGGTAGACCCTCTTGAATTGCCTGACTGGCATTCTGTCTCAGCAGAGGGAAATTGTTGATCTGATAAGCGGCCCAGAATGGGAAAGCAGCTATCCAGATTCAATTATCCCGGAGATTTTGAAATCAGGATCTGGAGTGGTGGACCCTTCTCCATGCGGTAGTGTTTACCATCATTAATAACACAGGTGCTATCCCAAACAGCTGGCGATGAGCAGTATCAGTACACACCCACAAAAAAGGGGAGACCCCTACTGATCCTTCCAACCACCGGCCAATTAGTCTACTATCAGTAATTGGAAAGCCATTCAAAAAATTGTTATTGATTAGATTGCAACCCTAGCTTGACTAAACTAAAATCGTTGGACCTGAACAAGCAGGTGGATTTTGTAGAAATAAGTCAACCTTGGATCACTGTTTAGTACTCTCCCATCTAGGTAAATAAGTATGCTACTACAAAGTGTTTCTAAATTATTTGCTGTTTTTATTGGACCTAAAAGGAGCCTTTGATACTGTGACAAGAAATCTCCTGTGGGACAAGATGAAGTCATTGATCGTTGACCCCAGACTTCTATTCATGCTCAAACAGTTGTATACCAACACTGTTTGTCATGTTAGATGCTCTGGGGAAGCACAAGTTAACCAGCAGAATTAAAATTCCTCGTGGGGTTAAGCAAGTTGCTGCATACTGGCTTCTACTTCTATTCAATTCTATTCCTCAATGATTTACCTCATGCTTTGGTGTCCAAACAGTAGTCCTAAATTACATCCTACCTATGTTCCTTTAATGTTGTATGTAGATGATGTAAGGTTATTGTCCAACTAGTAATTGGTCTTTAAACGCTTAATGTACAGTTTTGCTAACTATTTCGAAGAGAATAGACTGGAAATTAACTGTGCTTAAAACTAAAGTTCTCATTTTTGCTAAGAGTTAAAGCCCACATCCTGGTGAATTATACACAAACATTGAGCAGGTCAAATATTTCCGATAATTCCTTGGTGACACTTACTATAGGTATAATTTGGCCTGCATCCTCACAGCTTAATTAGCAGTAACTACCTCGGCACATACCAACATGACAGCAATATATCAAGCTTTTTTTTACAATAAAGGCAATCAATACATCTCTCATGTAGGCTTTGAAGGTTTTTGAGGCTAGGATTGGCTCTTTGCTACTGTAATGGTTCCCTCATTTGGATTTCGGCAATAAATAAATCATTTAATTCTATTACATTCCAAATTCCTTCGGAAACCAATGGGGCTCCCTAGATGTGTGTCTTAGGTTGCGTTGTGCATTGAGATACAAACAACCTCTAGAACCCAATGGATAAGGGACACAAAATATTACTGCATATACATTTTCTAGTGGGATCCAACAGCTATATCTCTCTCTCTGTTATCAGATCACTCTGAGCCAGTATGGTATACTTTGATCTTTAGAAAGGTTGAAGCTATTGGTTTCCCCTTGGAATCACTCCTTATGCTCACAAAGGTGGAAGCCTTCAGTTAAGAATAGGCTCTTGGATCTTGATTTTCATAATTTGACTCGTGCTGCCAAGACAACCTGTTCTCCGACTACATTATTAATCCCATGCGAGCGTGGAATTATGGCAGCATATCTTTGTCTGCTGATAAATCCCACCCAGAGGAGAGCCTTGGCTACTGCAAGATGTAATGTGCTGCCATCAGCTCTGGTGGAGGAAAGATTTGAGAATATGGAACATTCTAAAAGAGTTTGTTCATGTGATAGGACTACAGTTGAAACACTTGACCATTCTTTGTTTCTATGCCCTAGATACAATAAGATACGCATGAAATACATGAATTCCATTTTCTTGCAATGTTCTCAGTGGCATGAGTGTATAAGATACCCAATCTCCTGAACAGCTCTGATGTGCTCTTTTGTGAAACTGTTGCAAATTTTATACTGGAAATTAGTAATTTTAGCAATTTTAACTGTATTTCTTAACCTTGTTTTGTTTTAAGATTTTGTCCCATTTTATATGCCAATAAAGGCTTGTGTTGTTGTTGTAGATCACAGTAATTCTACATAGGTGTCGCAGGGCAAGGTATCAGGTTGGGATCTGCTGCCACACTCAAGTTGTACATTTCCTTTCTGGCCTCCAACATGCTGGCACCTGGTCAGCACTGGGCTGGGCAGGGATGTAGATATAGATTTTTATGGGGGGGTTGGGGGCGAGGCCATGCCCCAACCTGCCCCTGGGGGTGTGGTCACGCCTCCCCAAGCCCTGCCCCTAGCCTCAGTGCTTATAAAAGCAACTCTCTGAGGCCAGCGGCAGCAGACTCCCCTCCCCTGCCTGGGGCGTTCCTCCCATTGGGCTAAGTGGGCAGTTGCCCAGGGCGCCCCTTTGTGGCGGGTGCCAAAAATGCAGGGTTCATTTCTGGGATTTTTTTGTATTTTCAGTGTTTTTTCTGTTTTTGGCCTGCAGGGGGCGCAGATTTTAGGCTAGCAGCACCAGAATTGCAGGGATTTTTTTCGGGAGACTCTCCTGATGATATCACCCAGGTTTGGCAAAGTTTGGTTTAGGGAACACAAAGTTATGGACTCCCAAAGGGGGTGCCCCATCCCCCATTGTTTCCAATAGGAGTTAATAGGAGATGGGGGCTACACCTTTGAGGGTCCATAACTTTGGACCCCCTGAACCAAACTTCACCAAACCTGGGTGGTATCATCATTAGGGTCTCATGAAGATACTCTGAAATTTTGGTGCTGCTATCTTAATAATTGCACCCCTGACAGCAGACACCCCCTAAATTTCCCCAGATTCTCCTTTTAAATCCACTCCCTTCCTGCCGATGCTTGTTTTCTTTCTTTCTTTTATTCTCTCAATGCCTAATAAAAGTTGTTGTTGTTGTTATTAATTTTAAATCCACCCCCTTCGGCATGGATTTAAAGGGAGAATGTGAGGTCCCCAGTTTAAACATTGAAAGGGAAGCTGTTTCAGGGTGGGGGAGAATCCCCCCCAAACAGCATCACTGTAAACATTGTTTAAACTGGGGACCCCAGATTCTCCCTTTAAGGTGGATTTGTTTAAACTTGTTTTAACCAGGGAGCCCAGATTCTCCTTTTAAATCCACCTGAAATGGAGAATCTGGGGTCCCCAGTTTAAATAACATTGAAAGTGATGCTGTTTCCCCCAATTGGGGGGACTGGATACAACACCATAAAATGTTTTCACAGCAGTAATAAAACATTCTGAAAGCATTTTGAAAATGTTTTCAAAAATATTTCTGCTATGTGGCATGGACCATTGCTGTGTTCAGATTTGTGAGTTGGGGCATGTTCTATAATGTGATGGTGTCTTTGAAACGACCTGGCGGAAAAATCATTGTTTGGTCACGGTGGGGGAGTGTGGCCGCCCATGGGGGGGCATCAAACTCAGGTTTGGCCCAGGGCTCCAGTTTGCCTAGGTACACCCCTGCCTGCCCCCCCGGCTGGGCTCCCAGCCAGCAGTCCCTTCTGCCCTCCCCTCCAGGCAGAGGCATAGCTATGAAAGATGGAGCCTGGTGCAAAATCTTGAGTTTTGGGGGGGGGCCAATGGGCGGCCACTGTGATGCTGGAATCCATCCCCAAACAGCATCACTTTCAATGGTGTTTAAACTAGGGAGTCCAGATTCTCCTTTTAAATCTTTCTGATACAGCGCTGTGGAGTGCACATTTCTCATGGTAAACCCACAAAACTTTCAGGATATCTTCAGGAAAGTCTCTAGATGACGCCATCCAGGTTTGGGGAACTTTGCTTCAGGGGGCAGTGGGAGATGGGTCCTACCCTTTTGGGGTCCCATAGAATTGAACCCCCTGAAGCAAAGTTCTCCAAACCTGGATGGTGTCATCCAGAGACTCTCCTGAAGATAATGTCAAAAAACGGACCGGAAAAATTATACAAGACACACGTATGCTGCTAAAGTGGCATTCAATGTATTACCCTCTTATATTTCTAAACATACATAAAATACAAGTGCAACAATGCTTATTTGTATTTCTATTCCAAGTTCTATTCTATTCTATTTCTATTTCTATTTCCATTCATAACTCTCCTGAAGATACCCTGAAAGTTTTGTGACCGTACCTTCAGAAATGTGCACCTCATAGCCCTCTACCAGAAATTCCCCATTGACAGCATGCAGCTAAGTCACTGCAGAACAAAGAATCTTGGGCAAATTTCTGGGGTGCCTGCAGGGGGTGCATTTTTAGACACCAACTTTTGGCATTTTTGGCACCAACTTATGAAGATATCATCAGGTGACTGTCCTGATGATACCCACCAAGTTTGGTGCAATTTGGTTCAGGGGGGCCAATGGTATGAGCCCTCAAAGGCAGAGGCGTTCCTCCCATTGGGCAAAGTGGGCAGTTGCCCTGGGCGCAGTCCTGTGAGGGGCGCAAAAACTGCAGGTTAATTTGTGGGATTTTTTGTATTTTCAGTGTTTTTCCATTTTTGGCCTGCAGAGGGCGCAGTTTTTAGGCTAGCAGCACCAAAATTTCAGGGATGTTTTGGAAGACTCTCCTGATGCTATCACCCAGGTTTGGTGAGGTTTGGTCCAGGGTGTCCAAAGTTATGGACTCCCAAAGGGGGTGCCCCATCCCCCATTGTTTCCAATGGGAGCTAATAGGAGATGAGGCTACACCTTTGAGGGTCGATAACCCTTCGGGACCCCTTGAACCAAACTTCTCACCAAACCTGGGAGGTATCATCAGGAGAATCTTTTACTGATACCACTCCTAGTGTTTTGTGAAGATTGGTCCATTAGGGGTCTTTGAAAGCTATGGACTCTCAAAAGTGCTGGGGTGCCCCATCATCCACATTGTTTCCAATGAGAGCTAACAGAAGATGGGGTTACACCTTTGAGGGTCCATAACTTTGGGACCCCCCTGTACCTGCCAATTGAACTCTGGGTGGGTGTATCTTTAGGGAGAGTCTCATAAAGATACCCTTGGAAAGTTTGGTGCCAAGTAGCTTAACTATTGCAACTCTGACAGCAGGCACCTCCCAAATTTCTTCCCCAGATTTTCCTTTTAAATCCCCCCCTTTGGCATGGATTTAAAGGGAGAATCTGAGGTCCCCAGTTTAAACATTGAAAGTGATGCTGTTTCAGGGTGGGGGAGAATCAACCCCAAAAATAGCATCGCTTTCAATGTTGTTTAAACTGGGAACCCTAGATTCTCCCCTTAAGGTGGATTTAAAAGGAGAATCTGGGCTCCCTAGTTTAAACACCATTGAAAATCGATGTTGTTTCTTTGGGGGGTGGGAATCCAGCATCACTTGTTTAAACCAGGGAGCCCAGATTCTCCTTTGAAACATTGAAAGTGATGCTGTTTCCCCCAATTGGGAGGACTGGATACAACACCATAAAATGTTTTCATAGCAGTAATAAAACATTTTGAAAGCATTTTGAAAACGTTTTCCTAAAAAATATTTCTGCTGTGTGGCATGGCCTATTGCTGTGTCAGATTTATGAGTTGGGGCATGTTCTATAATGTGATGGTGACTTTGAAACAACCTGGTGTAAAAAATCATTGCTTGGTCACAGTGGGAGAGGATGGCTGCCCAAGTGGGGCGCCAAACTTCATTTTGCCCAGATGTCATGCCACTCTCATGTGAGCTACAAGGTAAAAGCATGAAGCTGTTGCATTGGGCACGCACCTGGGGGGCATCAAATTCAGGTTTTGCCCAGGGCTCCAGTTCGCCTAGTTACGCCACTGCTCAAAGGGGGTGCCCCTATCCCCCATTGTTTCCAATGGGAGCTAATAGAAGATAGGGGCTATTTTTGAGGGTCCATAACTTGGGCCCCCCTGAACCAAACTGCACCAAACTTGGGGGACATCATCAGGACAGTGTTCAGAAGATACCCTGAAATTTTCATGCCTTTAAAATGCGCCCCCTGCAGTCACCTCCAGAAATTCCCCCATTGAAAGCAATTGAAGAAATTCAATGCAAAACACAGAATCTTGGGCAAATTTCTGGGGGTGCCTGCAGGGGGCGCATTTTTAAAGGTATTGACATGGAAATTTCAGGGTATCTTCTGAATACTGTCCTGATGATGTACTCCACGTTTGGTGCAGTTTGGTCCAGGGAGGCCCACGTTATGGACCCTCAAAGATAGCCCCTATCTTCTATTAGCTCCCATTGGAAACAATGGGGGATAGGGGCATCCCGTTTGGGGGTCCTTAACTTGGGCCCCCCTGAACCAAACTGCACCAAACTTGGGGAACATCATCAGGATAGTGTTCAGAAGATTCCCTGAAAATTTCATGCTGGTATCTTTAAAAATGCGTCCCCTGAAAGCCGAAATGTGAAAAAACAGCAAAAAATAAAAACGCATCCGAGAATCTCGGATGTCACCACAAATTCGGGTGTATCCGAACCTGGCAGGCTCGGAACTGGAGGGATCCGAGCCCATAAACCCGAACTGGACCCGAATCCAAACCAGGGCCAAATTTTTTCCCCATTTACCAACCCTAGTATATACTCTCCTCAAGGCATAAATGCTGGTGACAGCCCAGCCCTGCCCCACCTTGGTATGTCCTTTTTATTCACAAAACTGAGACCAGACTTGTAACAAAGGAAACCCTGGAAGAAGGACATGAGCCTGCCTTAATCTCATCACCCAGCAGATATGGGGTGCTGCACCCTTAGATTTTGTTTCCTGATCTCATCACCCAGTAAATCCTTTGTGTTTTTCCAGCCTTGGATTTGACCGCGCCTACGTCAGCGCCTCACTCTGAATCCACCGTGAAATTCAAGAAGGGACTGCCCTCTGGAATGTGATTGGTTCTCCTTTTGTTAATGAATGGTGGTGGGTTCCCGGCGGGAGAAAGTGTTTAAAATGCCTTGTAAAGCTGCTAGGCAGCGCAGTTGCTGTGGAACGAAGGTGCTGACACTTAGGTCAGCATTGCAATAAAGAATCTTTTATTGTTTACTATACTTGCTGTGTTGGGTCCCAATTTCTGTTCCTCCACACTACTGAGAGCTGAAATCACACTGAAAGCATTAAAGTTACCCTGGTAGCGTGGTAACAGTATTGGTTTTGATTGTTTTTAGGTATGATTTTAGGAGATATTTTATGTGTTTATGATTATGTTTTATGGTAATGTTTAGATGTATTTTTTATATTATGTAACCTGCTCTGGGGTGTATTTATTTAAAAAAATATTTTAAAAATTATTTTAAAAATATTGATATTTTGGATCTTTATGTTTACATACATTTTACAACCTTTTATTACATCCTTAATATCATTTTACCCCCTTTTTACCCCCCCACACCCCACATTCCTTCTTTTTTCTTCAAATGTGCAGCAGCAGATTCATTCTTTCAACTCTTCTTTTCCATTTATCTTCTGTAATTCCAGCTTTAATCATCCAATCTGTAAATTCAGTCCAAATCATCAGCATGTTCATTTGTTTATCCTGCCATAACTGGTTTCTTGACATTATTCCAAAAATTTCTAGTTGTATTTGTTCCCATACATATTCCAACCATTTCTGTATAGTCCATATATTTTTCCATCCCAATGCTATTAAAGCATGGACTGCTCTTATTATTCATTTAAATAACAACCTCTGTCTTTGTTCTATTATTGTATAATCCAGTATGCCTATAAATAATAGGTCTATGTTTATCTTTATTTTAGGGTGTATTTATTTATTTATTTATTCAATTTATATTCCGCTGTATCCCCATAGGGCTCAGGGTGGGTCGCTAACGGAGCGGGTTCCTTGTCGCTGGAGAGAGGCTCGGACCTTTTCTTCGGTTAGCGGGTCCTCAAAACGTAGGGCCAGGAGGAATTGCTCTAGGTTATAGAGCTCTGCGGCATTCACCTCCACGAGCCCGACCAACCAAGTTTGCCGCTTCCCCTCTCAACTGGGTCCCGAGTTCAAAAACTCGCTCGCGGTCTGTGTGGAAGCCAGCCCCATGGACCTCCATATACGAGCCTTCCTGTATTAGAAAGAAGGCTAGTTTGTCCAGATCTCCGCTGAAGGTCACCCAGACCTGTGGGGTCGTCGGTTGGTGCTTGAGTTGGCTGGGTAGTGAGGTGTTGGGTTAGTCGCTCGCCGAGCAGGGGGGCTGGAGGCCACAGTCAGGTCGTTGGTGACATAGTCCACCATCGGGCTCTCAGCCTGAGAGGGTCTCTCCCGGTCACGGTCGTCCATTAACGACGCCACCTGATGCTGTAGGGTCAATAGGTTGGTTCGAAGTTGGTCTCGCTCTCGACTCAATTCCGAGGTCCGTTGCTGCAGTGCTGCGTAGGCCCACTGCTGTTTGTCCATTTTGCGGTCCGCCCGTCGCACCGGTTCCTGGGATAAGAACATAAGAACATAAGAACTAGCCTGCTGGATCAGACCAGAGTCCATCTAGTCCAGCATTCTGCTACTCACAGTGGCTCACCAGGTGCCTTTGGGAGCTCACATGCAGGATGTGAAAGCAATGGCCTTCTGCTGCTGCTGCTCCTGAGCACCTGGTCTGCTAAGGCATTTGCAATCTGAGATCAAGGAGGATCAAGATTGGTAGCCATAGATTGACTTCTCCTCCATAAATCTGTCCAGCCCCTTTTAAAGCTGCTATCCAGGTTAGTGGCCATCACCACCTCCCTCTAGTAGCATATTATCCAAACACTAACAATCACACGCTATAAAGTGAAGAAGTGTTTCCCTTTTATTAGTCCCACTCTTCCCCCCCCAGCATTTTCAATGAATGCCCCCTGGTTCTAGTATTGTGAGAAAGAGAGAAAATTCTCTCTGTCAACATTTTCTACCCCATGGCTAATTTTTTTTATAGACTTCCAATCATATCCCTCAGACGTATTCTCTCCAAATCTAAAGAGTCCTGCAAACGCTGCAGCCTCTCCTCATAAGGGAAGGTGCTCCATATCCTTCAATCATCCTCAAGTCTTCTCTTCTCTGCACTTCTTTTTTCTATCTCTCCTGATGTCCTTTTTGAGATGTGGCGACCAGAACTGAACACAGTACTCCAAGTGTGGTCGCACCACTGCTTTATATAAGGGCATGACAATCATTGCAGTTTTATTATCAATTCCTTTCCTAATTATCCCCAGCATAGAGTTTGCCTTTTTCACAGCTGCCATGCATTGAGTTGACATTACCATGGAACTATCAACTAAGACGCCCAAATCCCTTTCCTGGTCTGTGACTGATAGCACTGACCCCTGTAGCGTGTATGTGAAGTTTGGATTTTTTACCCCTATGTGCATCACTTTACATTTTGCTACGTTGAACTGCATTTGCCATTTCTTAGCCCACTGTAAAGGTTTCAATGGTGTTGATTCACAGCACAGCCGCTTGGCCTTGACTGGATTCCAGGACTCGGGCGATGGGCCAGAATCCGCAGCAACGACTCTGGTAGAGGCCTTATCTCACAGAGAGAGATGAGAATTCCATTCCCATGAGAATAGAACTGGGGGAACCGGGAGGGGGATGGGACGGAGAAGGTTATAACCTGTGGTTCTGGCGGGAGACTTCATTCCTGTCACGTCGTGTACGTGAGCTTTCTAAGATGTCTGAATAAACGGTCTTTCTACCAAAAAAGCCTTTTATTTCTGCTCTATGGAATTCCTTACACCCACTCACCTAATTTATCAAGGTCCGCTTGGAGCTCTTCGCAATCCTTTGTGGTTTTCACCACCCTACATAATTTGGTATCATCTGCAAACTTGGCCACCACACTACCCACCCCTACTTCCAGGTCATTTATGAATAGGTTAAAGAGCACTGGTCCCAAAACGGATCCCTGGGGGACACCACTCCCTACATCTCTCCATTGTGAGAACTTCCCATTTATACCCACCCTTTGTTTCCTGTTCCTCAACCAGTTTTTAATCCATAGGAGGACTTCCCCTCTTATTCCTTCATTGCTGAGTTTTCTCAGCCGTCTCTGGTGAGGAACTTTGTCAAAAGCCTTTTGGAAATCCAAGTAGACAATGTCCACCGGTTCCCCCTTATCCACATGTCTGTTTACACCCTCAAAGAACTCTAGTAAGTTTGTAAGACAGGACTTGCCATGGCACTCTTCCTCAGCAGGTCTTGCTTTTCTACATGTTTTATAATTTTATCTTTAATGATAGATGCTACTAATTTACCAGGAGCAGATGTCAAACTGATTGGCCTGTAATTTCCCGGGTCCCCCCCTAGACCCTTTTTTAAAGATTGGTGTGACACTGGCCATCTTCCAGTCTTCAGGGATGGAGGCAGATTTCAGGGATAAGTTGCATATTAATGTGAGAACATCAGCAATTTCATGCTTGAGCTCTTTAAGAACTCTTTAAGCAATCTGGGCCAGGGGACGGTAGCATTTAGTATATCAGTCGCTGTGAACTTCTTTCCCTTGTCTACCACTATCTTCGCTAGTTCCTCGGATTCGCCTCCTAAGAAGTCTTGGTTCAGGTGTGCAGGAATTTTCCTCACCTCCTCTTGGGTGAAGACAGATGCAAAGAATTCATTCAGCTTCTCTGCAATCTCCCTGTCATCTTTTAGCACACCTTTTGTCTTTTGTCATCTAAAGGGCCTACTGCTTCCCTAGCTGGCTTCCTCTTCTGCTTTTGATGTACCTCTGAAGAACTGTTTGTTGCTGGTCTTGATGTTCGCAGCCATGCGTTCCTCATAATCCTTTTTTGCCTCCCTTCTTTACAGCTAATCAACTTGCTTCTCTTTTGCCACCATTTGTGTTCTCCTTCTGGTATTTCTTTCTAATCAGTTGTTGGACTTCCATTTTCTAAAAGACATCTTTTTTTTTTCCTAATAATTTCTCAACCTCCCCTTTGTTGCCAACCATGTGGTGGCTTTTTTTTTTGGACTGGCTGCTGCCTTTCCTAACCTTCCATGTACACATTCTAGCTGAGCTTGTTAGCACTGTGTTTTTTAAATAACCTCCAAGCACCTTTGGACATTTTTTGGACTCTCTTGATTTTCCCCTTTCAGCTTCCTGCAACACTATCCCCCTCTATCTTTGGAGAAATTTCCCTTTCTGAAGGCAAATGGGGAAGGTTTTCACTCTCTGTTCGCATGCAGAAATACTGAATCTGACAGCATTGTGGTCGCTGTTCCCTATCGACTCAACAACACTGACTTCCCGCACCAGGTCCTGGGTCCCACATAGAACTAGATCTAGGATCACATCTCCCCTAGTTGGTTCTACAACCATCTGCTCTAAGCCACAGTCATTTAGCATATCCGGGAATGTTCTACAACCATCTGCTCTAAGCCACAGTCATTTAGCATATCCAGGAATGTTCTACAACCATCTGCTCTAAGCCACAGTCATTTAGCATATCCAGGAATGTTCTCTCCTTACTATGACCTGAACATGCATTTTTCCAGTTTATGTGGGGATAGTTAAAATCGCCCATTACCACGACATTTTTGCTTTTGTTGGCCTCTCTAATTTCTTTTTCCATCTCAGAATCCTCTTGTGCACTTTGGTCAGGGGGATGATAATATATTCCTAATGTTAAACTATGCTTCACCCCTGGTATTGATATCCACAGTGCTTCTGTAGAGGAATCAGCTCCCCCTGCATTGTCTATTTTATGTGACACTATGCTCTCTTTGATGTAGAGGGCCACCCCACCCCCAATACGCCCTGTCCTATCCTTCCTGTAGAGCTTGTAACCTGGGATAACAGCATCCCACTGGTTCTCCTCATTCCACCATGTCTCTGTGATGCCCACTATATCAATGTCGCACTATATCTGGGATCTCGCAAGGAACGATGCCAGGCGGATTTGTTCCACCGTTCCCACTGTAAGGTTGTTAAAGAACTGTTGCCAGATCAATAAAGAACTGTTAAAGTTACTTTTGGCCTGGACCTTGCTGATTCCTTACACCCACTCTGTGGAGGGTGCCTACTCTCGTCCATGATTCGCGACGAGGGAGACCGGTCCCTTTGTGGATCGGTGAGAGTTCTATTGGAATGGAACACTCTCCTGGTCCAGCCATTCCGTGAAGATCTGGATGCCGTAGAGTGTGAAAAGTGAGTTCCAGCACAATGTAAGGCTGAACACACTCAAACGAAGTCGACTTTGAAACAAAGGAACGAACTTTATTGAAATGTATCGCCCTAGGTACAAGGTGCTGGAACTGAGGGTTTTGCCCTCAGTTCCAGTATATATATGGGTAGGAGTGGGTGGTCCTTCCCAGTGGCGGGAACGGGGATAATTGGGAAACAGAAACTTAACATGAAACAGAAACTTAAGTGAGGGTCGCATTTTTGACAGGTTGGTTGCTCAGTTTATGATGGCCAGAATGGAGAGATTCAGCAGCATAAATTTAACAATTCTGTATGTAAAAGGGGATGTTTTTATTTTATTGCAGGCAGAGATCCAAAGGAAGCTGGCTGAACACGACGATCTCAATATTATGTGAAACACAGAGGTAATATGCATCCAGGTGCAAAGGCCCTTAGGCAAGATGGGACTGCTGTGAGGCACGTTTTAAACAAACCTTTACAGTGGAAAAAGCTAATAATTTTTCATTTAATTCAGTTAATATGAATTCTACTGACTTTTCAAAGCTGACAAGTTATAGCACTAAAGGAAAAGATGTTTTATATTCTGAGTAATGATTATTATTATAATAATTTCTCCTTCCATAATAATTTCTCCTTCCATAGAAACCAAATCTGGTTTACCAGAAATAGAGCTCTTCAGCTGAAGTTTTGGGTTACTCTTTTCATAGCTGAACTTTGGGACGGACCATAATTGTGAGATAGTGGGGATGCTCTGCACGCAGAAGACATCAGCATCTCTGCTTAAAAGGATCTTGGATTGTGGATCTAGTGAAGACCCTACAACAGTGATGGCGAACCTTTTTGAGACTGAGTGCCCAAATTGCAACCCAAACTCCACTTATTTATCGCAAAGTGCCAACCCAACAATTTAACCTGAATGCTGAGGTTTTAGTTTAGAAAAAACCGATTGGCTCCCTCTTCCTTCGCCCCACCCGCTCAAGCAGGAGCCAGCCTGCTCTAGCCTCCAGCAAGTCCCGCACGCACCGCTCTGTGCCTCTCTAGCCTCTCTGCTTCCTCTGCACCCCTACCCCTCAGACAGCAGCCAGGCCTGCCAGCCGAGTCCTCCCTGCCCACTGCGGTGCGCACACCTCATGCTCAGTGACCCAGGCCAGCCTAGATGTATGTGGGTGGGTGGGTGATTTTCTGCTCGCCACATGACAAACTCTGTGTGCGCATGCCCACAGAGAGGGCTCCGAGTGCCACCTCTGTCACCCGGCCCTCACTGCCCTACAACAATAAAGCAAAACACTTGTTTTATATTCTGATGAATTGTTACTATGACACTAATTCCTTTGCATCCACTGGATTTTCCAGTTTCTCATTTCACAGAAACAAGACTGATCTTTTGGATGGTTTACCAGATATAGCATTACCAAGGTACCATTTTATGTTACACCGGTTCCCATTATAACATGGGAAAGAGCTGTCACTGTGCGGTAGTGCACATGCTTCGCACCAGGGGGAGTGCCGGGCATCTTGAGTGGTGTTAAGAGAGCAGCTGCCAGAAAGTCCTGGGGAGAAGAGTCACCGATGGAACTCAGCAAAAGCCAAGATGTTTGTAGCCTGCAGGGCCATGATCTGGTGATCACGCACCTGCTTTGCATGCAGAAACTCCCAGACACAATCACTGACCTCTCTTGAGCAGAAAACTTCTTGCCCCTGAGATCCCAGAGGGCCGCTGCCAGTCAGAAGAGGTAGCTCTCAGCTGCATGTACCAATGGTCCCACTCTGGAGAAAGTGGGACCATTGGTACATGCAGATTAATCACTGGTCTGCTGCCACATGCGGAAGGGAAATTCTTGCTGGGGCAGGGCTTCTGTCTTTTCTCCCCTCTCACACTTACTGCATGGCAGGTCCCACAATCTCCACTGTCTGCGAGAGCAGGCAAAGAATTGCCTTTCCCCTGCCTTGCGGGACACACGGAACAACTGGTCCTGCGTTATCCTCTGCTTTGGGCTTTTTGCTCCACTCTAGTCTACTTTCACCCTCCCTGATGAGCAGAAGAGCTTCTAAAAACTTTATTTCAACTTAAAGCATTTGTACCGCATTAGATCTATCAAAATAATGATAGCTTTAATGCAGCAGCAGGAAGTATGCATGTGTGGAGGAAGGGCAGGAGAGAATATAAGTGCTAGGACATGTTTCCCCTCTTCAGCAGAGTGTGTCTCTTTCATTTGGGAGGGAATTATTTTTGGAAAGGGGCTACAATATCAGTATAACTGCAATAAAAGTAATATCAATATAACAGTAATTTGAAGGACTTTAACAAAGCAAACAATCTTGCGACTGTGTGCCTTTAAGAGTGAGTTGATGGGTAGAGTTAAGAGAACCAGGATAAGCAGACCTGGAAAAGTTCAGCAGGCAAGCTGCACGCAGTAGGGCGCCTCCTCGTGTGTAAACAGAGAAACACGAGGAGACTCCATCATAATCCCACTTTGCAGAGAAGAGTCCTGAGGTAAGAGTTCCATGCATAATGGGCCTATGTTGGAGACTCAAGCTACAGTATCTGTTCCCCATCTTCCATTTGTAATAATTATTAAAATAGCATGTATTTACTCAAATACTTTTACTTTGCATTATTTGCATTGGTAAAGAATACCACTCAAAATGTAATAAACTTAAACTCATGAATTATAATTAAAACACTGAAAGAGATATCTTAATTATGGTTTTCAAAACAAAAGTAATCAACAGCAACACTGAAAATAGTAAAATAGTAAACCCCCCCCAAGAAGAAATAGGATAGTGCAAGAATTGAACCAAGCCCAATTAAAAACAATCCAAGAGAGTAATTAGATGGCAAACATTAGTTGAAATTTTGAACAGGCAACCATACTGATCATATCTAAAAATTTGGTAAGATCAGGAGTGGGTTAGCAGGAGCAATCATGAGGGTTTTTATTTTGTGAGGATATACAATACATGCCGTGTGGCATAGTGGTTAAGTGCTTGCACTGCCACTCACATGGTCAGGAGTTCGAGCCCCCTGTGGGTCAGATATCCCGGCAGCTGACTCATGGTCAACTCAGCCATCCATACATTTCTTGGTCGATAAATGAGTACCTAGGGGTAAAGAATAGCCGGGAAAAGCAATGGTAAACGGCCCCACAAAAGTGGCTTGCCCATAAAATCACTGCTTGCAGTGGTACCCCAGGGTTGGATATGACTGAAGGGAAAGCTTTACTTTTTTTACACAATGCAGGCAGCCCATTCAATAAAACCTAAAATGTTCCTTGTGGTAGCATATTATTTCGGGAATTTGTGGACTCATCCCAGACACAGGGCAAACTCGAATAAGCAAGTGGACAGAGAATTATTTTGGAATCAGCCTAAAAGTACTTAGTCAACTCTCTGCAGACTGACTGTAATCTCAGTGCTGTCACCAAAAGGGCATGTCAAATATAGCAACCAGACAAAGTTCTGACAGTGGTGGAACTGGGCGCAACTGGGCTCTACCAGATGGCCTGAGTCATGGGTTAGCTTGGGGGAAAGCAGTCCTCTGGGAAAACCTGTCCCAAACAGTTTACAGCTTCCGAGAATATACAGCACAATCCAAGACAGGATGAACCTTCAGTCAATACTTCCTGCATCTGATCTGGATGAAGCTGCAGTGATGCTTGCCCACCTCATCTGTCTAGTGGTGAATGCCCCCCACCTCTCCCTTGAGACGCTGCCAACTCTGCCATGTGTACGTTGTGTACTCATGATGACCTCATGATGCTTCTCATCCCCTAACTGAGGAGCTGGGATCACCGTACTGTTATGTACTTTATTCACTGAAGCCACCCGATGAACAGTGATGTAAATATGGTCCAGAATTCTAAAAATATAGAAGTATCTTAAATGTCATAACACAGGTAAATAGAGTATTACAGAACTATTAAATGCCATGCAAAGCAGTGGGGGTAGAGATTGACACATGGCCCTAAATCTCATGTTTGCAGAAAACTTTAGGAGGACATTTTCATCCAAACAAAAGAACATTGTTCTTGCAAAGTCCAGGCTCCTCCAGTGTCCTGGTTATTTTTGGCAATTTGCCGGCTCTCCCAGGGTTAGGACTGGATGCCATCTATCAATTTGATGATGGGATGTACTGCTGCTACTGTTTTAACTGGATTTTAATGATGTTATTCGATTTGTTTGTATAGTTAGTTGTTGTTTTTCTGTTTAATTTGTTCACTGCTCTGAGCCCTTCGGGGATAAAATGGTCTATCAAATCGAATAAATAAATAAATTAAATAATTTTAGAGTTTGCGACTGGATCTAGGCTGAGTGAGGGTACTGTGTAAAGTGTCATTCTGTTGGAACCCTGTATAATACTTAAACCAGTAACAACAACAATCATCAGTAACTGCCATCTAAAATAACATTTAAGCTACTGAATCTGAACTGAAACTTATCCAGCTGAATAAACCTAAATAACAGTGCCTGTGCCTAAAAACTAAATATCTAAGCTCTTGCGTGTGTATATATGTGTCGGTGTGCGTGCGCGTGTATCTTCTGCCTCTTTTCCTTCCATCTAAATTATCTCTTATTCCCATCTCCTCTGTTAATAGACTTTTCTGTTTTATTTGAACCTGCCTCATTATTGTGACTTGAAAAGGGGTTTGTCAAAAATTAAAATAACGGGCTTATTAAAAACCTTCTGGGACAGTTATAGGGCTGAGTGATAGGGTTTTTGAAATCAGTTCACATTACTATCCAAAGAAGCTGTCTCTGCAAAAGGTGGAAAATCTGACAAGCCTGTTCAGAAAGGAGTCAGCCAGCCTCAGTGAATGAAGAAGGGGGGGGGGGGCGTCTATCCCAGTCCACAATCTGAGCACTGGATCCAGTGCCCCAAGTCTCTAGAGAAAGAGCACAGATGGTGACGCACAATGCATTGGTGGTGGGGGGGGAGGGGTTAATGGCACTGGGTCCTGCCAACTGCCCAGTTGCCTTTACCAAATTCTCTGAAACGGAGACAAGCAGGCTAAATGTAGCCCATATTTAGAAGAATCTTGTACAAAAACCTGCAGATATTCTTCACTCTGTGGTAAATGATTCCTAAGACCCAACCTCTCTCTCTTTCAGACTGCTGTACTCAAAACCACACATCTTTAAGCCACCGTAAGTAATATTCAAAATGATACAATATTTGCAAGGACAGCTGTTCTGGTCATCCGATGAATTCTGCCCCAGCCTCACTTGGGAAGAGGGGATAACGATTGAGTTTTTAAGAAGTTATCCTCTTTTCTTGCAAGTCAGTATGGTGTGGTTGTCAGAGTGGAATCTGGGAGACTCAAATTTGAACATCCACTTCGTCATGGAATTTTGCTGGGTGATCTTGACCCAGTTACAGCCTAATCTACCTCAAAGTGGTGTTGTGAGAATAAAATGGAGGAGCAGAAAGTGATGTAAGCCTGTGGGAGAGAAAGGAGGAGAATGAATTAAGGAATTCCTGTGCAGGTCTGCAATGTGATTCTGAAGAAATCTTATTTCCCTACAGAAGAACCGACGTCCTTACATTTACTCCCTGGCTTGCCCCAATCGTTTGGGAAGGGACATTCAACTTGGATATCTTGAATGAGCAGTTCAGAAAAAGGAACGCAACTGTTGGACTGACAGTGTTTGCTATCAAAAAGTGAGCATGGCAATCAAGCAGTTCCCGCCCTGGGATGTATTTGAAGGGTGGGATATCACTCACTCACTCACTCACTCACTCACTCACTCACTCACTCACTCACTCACTCACTCACTCACTCACTCACTCACTCACTCATGTTCTCTGAAGCCAGACCTTTTGTGTGTACAAGGTTTTATTATTTCTGCCGGTGGTCTCTCACCCTACTCTCCTGTCTTGTTAGACCATTGGCAGGGAGTAGCCATGGTGCTTACTGAACGGTCTGAATCTCCCTACTGTAGAAACATGAATCACCTTTTGTGCTTGCAGAGTGATTGTAAGGTTGCCAGGTCAAACAATAAATCATGCAGAGATGTAGTAGGCAGCCTCCTCTGCCAGTGGTGCTTTCTCTTATCCCACCTCTTTTATTTGGAACACAAACATTCAGAGTGCTCCCATGTTACCTCCTTTACCTTCATTTTAGACACTAAAGATTGATTTTCACAAGATGGATATCCGACAGTGGGACCTAAACTGCAGTGTCTATCACAATCCAGTCCAATATTGCTTGTGTGTTCTCCTCACACTCTGCACTTGATGTTTCCATTCTGGATTGGAACTACAAAACTGTGCAGAAAGAGCTGTAGCCCCTTCCCACTCGCAGGTGCCCCAGACACACAAGGTATGGGGGTGGGGGGTTATTACTTCACCGGACCATTTATGTTCAGGCCAAAGTTTCTTCTGCCCTGGGCCACACTCCCAATCCGTGACAGGATCAGCAGATGAAGGAAAAAAGGGGGCACCCACATGAGGTATGACAGAGTTCCCAGAGTGGGTCTGGGGCCTCCAGCTTCTTGAACCCTGTGAACACTGCCTTGTGGAATCTGACCAGCAGTCTTCCTTTTGATGCTGAGGGCTACCCTCCCCCTCCTCATGTGTAATTATGTGGAATGAGGTAATGTAATAAATCCCTGGCATGAAGAGCACTTTGTATCCTATCCCCTGTTGCTCTCTGATGCTTTTACAAATTACAATCACTGCTGGCTGTAACCCCCAAATTCTAGCTGCCCAGGTGAAAAAAAGCCCTCCCCTCAGGTGCTCCCTGGTCCTGATTCCTAGAGAGGGGTTGAGAACTGAGGCACTCCAACCCAAAACAGAGGGATGTCCTTCGAAGGTGACTGAATTCTGTTGATTTGGTGGTGGTGGAAAGATCCATCAAGTCACAACTGATTTGTGGTGACTCCGAGTTTTCAAGGCCAGAGGTGTTCAGAGGTGGTTTGCAGCTGCCTGCCTTCATGTTATGACCCTGGGCTTTCTGGGGGTCTCCATCCAAGGACTAACCAGGACTAACCTAGTATAGTTCTGTTTAGGATTGTACTGGAAAAGTGTATCTTAATCATCTCTTACTGCATGGCATCGTGGAGCAACACTGCAGAAAGAAATAATTCACAATCAACCCATTCTCCATCAGATCGATATTGCTCACATGATGCTCACAGGACAATTTCCTACCTCTTGTGGGAACAGAAATGTATAAAATCTATTTAATTTTCAACTCAAAATTCTGTTCTCAGGATGAGCAGTTTTTGCATGTGCTTTTGCTCTGTAACTAATGGGAAAGTTCTTTTTGTTTCTTCTAGGTATGTTGTCTTCCTGCAGCGGTTTCTAGAAACTGCAGAGACTCATTTCATGATTGGACATAGAGTGAACTATTATATCTTCACTGATAGGCCTGAAGCTATTCCTAACATAACTGTCAAAGAAGGAAGAGAGATAATCCCTCTCCGAGTCCGAAATTACCCCAGGTGGCAAGAAATCTCCATGCGCCGGATGGAGATGATCAATCACTATTTGCAACAGCGCTTTATCCATGAAGTCGCCTTTCTGGTGTGTGTGGATGTAGACATGCGCTTTAGTGACCATATTGGAGTGGAGATTTTGAGTGAGTTAACTGGCACCATTCACCCAGGTTTCTTTGCTGCTGGGCGCCAAGCATTCACCTATGAGCGGCGCAGCATCTCAGAAGCTTACATTCCCCCAGAGGAAGGTGATTTTTACTATGCTGGAGGCTTCTTTGGAGGAACGGTGCCTGAAGTTTACAAGCTCACCAAGAAATGCCACGAAGCCATCATGGTTGACAAAAACAAAAGTGTGGAAGCCATCTGGCAGGAAGAGAGCCACCTAAACAAGTATTTTGTGTACCATAAACCAACTAAAATACTTTCCCCAGAATATCTGTGGTTTAGTGAACGCTATACCCCACATTTTCTCAAGAAAAAGAGATTCATTGCAATCCCAAAGAACAGTTATGCAATGAGAAATTAAAGAACTTTGCACGTGAAATGACAGGCAGACCTTTTTGGCAAAATGAACAATATTCGAAATAAAATATCATTATCTGTAACAGAAGAAGCTTGTCGTCAGGAGATGTGTTTACTCAAGTAAAAACAGAAGTCTGTATAAGGGTGAAAATGATTGGGACATGAAGTGATCCCATTTTTTCAGACAACTCCCAAGGGAGATGACATCAGTCTAGAAGAGTCACTGGCCTCCACGTTAAGGTTTACAAACATTTTTAGTCTAGCATAAAGTGTGATGGGCGAGAGCCCACTTCATCAGATACATGAGAGGAATTTCCAAGGAGAAAGTGTTGTAAATGTATCCTGACATTCTTCTTCATAACCATTACCAGAGGGAATCCCCTTCATGCATCCTATGAAGTGGACTCTAGTCCAGGAAAACTATGCCCTGAATAAAAGTAGTTAGCCTTTAAGAGTTTGTGGGTTTATGTGTGTGTGCAACAGTCAAATAGTGAAATCCTATGCAAAGTCTGATCCCATTACTTCCAATAGGATGGATTCTTTAGGATTACACTGTACATGCCTATTTTTCTGGAACTGACGGACAGACATGGGAAGAAAGCTATGGAGAAAATGTGCAGGGGGGTGGGGGTTGGTTTAATGGTCAGCATTTCCCTCCTGCTCCCCCCGCCCCCGCTCCCTCCTGGCAGGGCAGGGTGCAATCTCCCAACTTTCCAAAGAAAATGAAATACATTTGTATGTGTTAACAGCTGCCAGAGTGACAATAGCAGCCAATTGGAAGATTGAAAGATGCCCAAATACAGAAATTTGGGAGGATAAAGTAAGAGAATATGCTATAGTGGTGAAACTGACAAATTTTGTAAACAGAAAATCAAACTCTGAGTTTGATCAGAAGTGGGTAGTATTTTTTAAGTATGAGGCTGAATCAGTAACATAAATATGTTAATAAGGTTACAAGTACTTGTTAACTTGATATATATCAGTGGGTGTCAATGAAATCATCCAAGAATAGAATGCTAGATGGGAAAAAAAGAATAGAAATCTCTCGCTCAAAATGGTATCATGTTTACATGTCTATAAGTTAGAATGTTAAGATCCATTCTGTTGCTGTGTGCTGATTTTATGGTTAGTTATTTTTTCTGTTTACTATTTTCTAATTCTTTCGATTTCGATTTCGAATACCTTTAATGGCATATAGATTGTTTAAGATTAGCTTAGCAAGATAATAACAGCCTTTACAACTTTACAATTTCTGACGAGTTAAAATAACACCATTTAAAAATTTAGCCACCGCTTCCAACAGCTCGTAGTTGTGGCTGTTTAAAAGATATATAACCTTCTGTTTATCTGTAATGCCTTCACTTCCATGCAGGAAGGGGATTATGTGCTTCTTCCTACCTATCTCATAAAAGGGACAATCCAACAGCATATGAGATACTGTTTCCACAGAACCCATGCCACACGGGCATTTCCTTTCTTTATGTGGGATTCCAAGGTGGCGTCCAAGGCTAAAGGAAGAAGGCAGGGTGTTTTCTAATTCTGTGTAGAACTATATTGAGAAAATTTATAAAAAATTATTTCAAAAAAGTTGAAAGGAAGACTGTTTACAAGTCCAAACTGCTGCTAAACAGTCTTTCTCTGTATTCAGTTTTATCAAAAGCTTTCTCTGTCTAGGAAAATAAATGCAGTTTTCTTTTTAGCAAATACCAAAGCATCAAATATAAATCGAACATTGTCTTTTGTATATCTTTTAAGTACAAAGGTTGTCTGGACTTTGTGAATCATTTCAAGTATACATTTTCTTAATCTAGTCGCCATTATTGTTTCCAACGATTTATAATATGCATTCAGCAATGATATTGGTCTGTATAAATGTGGTAGTTCCGGCTCATTTGTAAATTAATATTACATCTGCTTCTTGCCATGGTGGAAAGAATTTCCCATCCTGACCAACTTGGTCATAATTTCTTGTAAAGGTAAAATTAATTTCAACTCTTCACTGAGCACAAACTGCTAGTACCACTGATCAAATGTGAAGATTTGGATAAAGTTCCAATGAGATGCCAAAGCCTCCTTCTGTGCTTGTTGAGACATCATCCAGGTAAAACCCTAGTTATTGCTGATGCACTGTCAATGGCATCCCTTGAAGACTATTGATGCTATCACCCTTATTGAAGAAGGTGAATGCTATTAAGCCACTTTGTGAGACTTAAAGCCAATTTCAAAGTCTCCTTGTGCCTCCGCTTCTCAGCAGTAAGTCAGACTGGAGGGTTCGTGAAATCTGTGTTTACTGGGAAATTGTGATTGTCACCCAACTGGCTATTGCCAGGACTGGCAACCAAAAAGCTTAGCAAAAAATATAAGACTGAGCAGAACCCCACTCCCTCCCTCCATCTCCAGGAAAAAGCAAAATTTCTGCTGGACACAACTATTCCCAAGGTCAGAAGATGAGATAGCAACATCCAAGTGCTTGAAACCATAACATTCACCCTCCTCCAAGCACCCTGGGCTTAGGTGAGTAGAGTTAGTGGGAGAGGGTTTCTCCACGTGTCTCCCCGAGGTGTCCCGCCATAGTCGGCATTGTGCAAGGCTGGTCCCGCAAGAGTGCAGCGCTCTGAAGAAGGAAGCTTCTGGGCACATTTACAGGCCTCAACATGTGCAGGGCCTGGGAGAGGGGCTGGCTCTCCCCACCGTGGTCTTCAGTGCATGGGGGGGAGGGGCTGAGGGGGAGGGGAGCCTATTCCCCCCGCATTTTGCGCCTCGGATGGAGGGGAATGGCATGGGGCAGGGGAAGGATCCCCTGCTTTGTAGTAACAAGCCATGATGGCACGATTTTCTTGCACACTATATTATTATTATTATTATTATTATTATTATTATTATTATTATTATTATATTGATACAAAAACAGTTATACACAGCAAACAAGATCAATATGCTGGATTTTGTATTATATCACACGTTGGACACTTCCCAAGCATCTAGGACTGTGTGATGTATCGACGAATAATGCATGCAGAGCCGAGTAGGGTGGCCTTTTGCAGCTGACATATGGTGATTTTGTCAGCGCCGATTGTTTTTAAGTACCGTCCAAGGTCTTTAGGCACTGCACCCAGTGTGCCCGATCACCACTGGGACCCTCAACCTTTGACTGGTTTGTGCTACAGTCTTTGTGAAGTTCAATCCTTAAATCATCGTGTCGTGTAAAGTTTTTTCCAGTTGCTGCTCATCAATTATGCTGTCACCAGGAAGTGCGACATCGACTATCCACACTTTCTTTTTTTCCACAATCGTGAGGTCAGGAGTATTGTGTTCCAAAACTTTGTCAGTCTGAATTCGGAAGTCCCAGAGTAGTTTCACGTGTTCATTTTCAGTGACCTTTTCAGGTTTGTGATTCTACCAGTTCTTTGTCACGGGCAGATGGTAGTTGTGGCACAAGTTTCAGTGAATCATCTGAGCAACAGTATTATGCCTCTGCTTGTAGTCCGTCTGCGTGATCTTCTTGCTTTGTATTCATCATTGTAAGGAATTCCAACGAGGCAGAAATAAAAGGCTTTGGGTTGAAAAACCATTTATTCAGACATCTTAGAAAGCTCACACACACGACATGACAGGAATGGGACTTCCCGCTCAAACTACAGGTTATAACCCCCTCGTCCCATCCCCCTCCCGGTGTCTCCAGTCCCATTCTCATGGGAACGGAATTCTCATCTCGCTCTAAGAGATAAGCCGTCTAACAGTGTGGTTGCTGCAGATTCTGGCCCGTCGCCCGTGCCAGGGAACTCAGTCAAGGCCAAACGGCTGTGAAGAGAATCAGCACCACTGAGATCTTTACATTCTGCCTCCCCTAAGAAAAAACCCTTCCCCCCCGGTTTCAGTGGAAAGCGCAATTGCGCATGAAAAGCAGAAATAAGCGGAGGGGCATCGATGTTTTCCGAATACACCCATTGATTATGAGGTTAAAGAATATCCCACCCAAGAAACCGTAAATATTGCAAGCGTTTGCTATGACAAAGCTGAGAGTCCAGAATAAAGCGTCAATTTCATAGTGCGCTTGTGGCCATCAATTATGAAGTCCATGGGTATCTCCGAGGGTCGTGGCCAGGCATCGAAAAGCGGGAACTTCCTTGAGCAAACTGGAATGAAAAGACGGGATGGATATTACTTAAGGAATTAGGCAGTTCTGTAAACTTGGCAGTAACATCATTGATCACTTTTGTAATCCCTAAAGCGTGGACCCGGAGTTTCTTTGCCTAGTTTTGAATACATTTCCAGTGAACGTCTCTAAAGGTTTTGGTGGACAAAATAAACCCAAGCCCCCTACATCTTAAAAGGAAAGTCAGAACGATGTTTATCATCGCCTGAAACTTTTGTGAGTCCTTGGCTTTGCTGTAGGCGCAGTCTGGACCGCTTTTCCACCCCTCAGCCATTGGGATGAAATCCATTGATTGAACTTTCTGGAGGATGCAGCCTCACGTGGGCAGTTGGGGCAGTGGTGGGAAAGAATGCCCAGACACAATTTCAAAGGGAGTCTTCTGTGTGCTGCTATGAATATGGCATTGTTGTAAGCGCATTCCGCCAAATGGGATTAAATCGCGATCTCAATTGTCTTGATGGTAGTTAGTGTAACAAACGTGAAATATCTGCTCTAGAGTTCTGTCTAAGTCCTTTTCTGACTCACCGTCACTTTGAACGCATTGGTAGAGTGACAGCAACTGCCGGGGTGGTTCCCAACAAGTCCATAGGAAAGCCTTCCAAAACTTGGAGATGAATTGGGGCCAGCGATTAGGACACCACCTTGAGGGTATGGAGTGTGGTAGAGGCGATAGATGTGTTGAATAAACAATCGCGCCAATTTAGGGGCAGAGGGAATGGTGGTGCAGGGGATGAAATGTGCTTGTTTGGAGAACAGGTCCACCACCACCCATAAAACAGTGTTTCCCTGGCTTTCCGGCAAATCCGTAATAAAATCCATCGAAATAACCTCCCAGGGCCGGGAGGCAACAGGGAGAGGTTTTAAAAGGCCATGGGGTTTTCCCGGAATGGGCTTGGCCTCCGTGCAGACTGAGCATCCTTTGATATAAGTCTGAATGTCTTTGCGCATGGAGCACCACCAGAACTGGCGACGGGCCAGATGTAGCGTTTTTAGAAAGCCAAAATGTCCAGCCGACCTGGCATCATGGCAGGCTTCGAGAACCTGCTTACGGAGGGGGGGAGGCACGTACCAACACCCCCCGTTTCCAAACGCCATCCTCCAAGCGCACCTGGGAGTCTGTTTCCTCCGCTGGGAGTTCGCGGAGCCCCGCCTCTTCGAGTTCCCGCAGGAAGGGGGAGACGATGCTCGGAACGGGCGAAGGGGGAGGAGAAGCGGAGGTCTGTGACCGAGTGACAGCCAAACCCAGCTGGGAGGGAGAGAACGGTCGCAGCCGGGATATCCTGTAATGAAGAAACCGCCCCCCTCCCCGGGAAGGCGAGACAGCGCATCAGCCAGTTTATTGGTTTTACCAGGAAAAAAAATGAACCCGTAAAAGAGCGAAGCGGGAGAAAAAAATCAGCTCCAACGTAGTTGCTTCTCGGACATTTTGAGGGGTGGAGAGGGCTAAATTCTTGTGATCCGACCAAATCTTGGAAGGGTGTTTGGCCCCCTCAAGCCAGTGGGCTATGAGTGCATAAGCGCCACCTTGATAGCAGCATTCTCTTTATCCCCCACGGTCCAGTTGAGGTTCAGGGCCAGAAAATTTTTTGAATAAATGAAAAGCACACGGCACAAGTTTTCCATCTTTATTTTTTCCACCGAAGGGAGGCTGCGCCCGGCGCTTTATCCGATGCATCCACGTGAACTACGAAGGTCAGGGGTAGGAGTGTTTCAAAATAAATACGGCGGTGAAAGCTGACTTCAGATGCTGGAATGCCGATTGACATTCCTGAGACCAAGGGGAGGCCGGGCTTGGCAGCCTGTGAATCCTTGCCTTTTAGTGACGTAAAAGATCTGTAGGCCGGAAGGGCTAGTTTGGCAAATTGGGGTATAAAAAAATCACGATAGAAATTCGGGCAAAGCCAAGAGGAAGGATTTGTAATTCGCGCTTTCTGTTAGTGGGGGCGACCCATTGGAGTAACTTCAAGGTCTATTTTCGCGGGATCCATTTTTAAGCCTTCGGTGAGATCCGATAGCCTAAATAGTCTATGGAGGACTGATGAAAACAGCACTTTGACAATTTCGCGAAGAGAGAGTTGTCAAGCAAACGTCAGTGAATACCTCCCGAACCAAGGGTTTCATGCTCTTTCCATAGTTTGTGAATAAATCCCAGAAACATCATCTAAGTACACGACCACACCTTTATAAGCAATAAAATCTTGCAAAACCTCATTGATAAAGTGGCCATAAAAAAGCTCCAAGGTGCTCCAGCCAAACCCGAATGGCATTATTAAGTATTCATATTGTCCAAAATTTGGTATTAAACGCTTTGTTTAAATGTTCATAGCTCACTCCCGCGAATTCTGACCCTGTAATAAGCCTCTCTTAAATCCAACTTATAGTAGTAAAATCCATTGCCCTTGCCCAGTGCATCTAAGAGGTCTTTGATTAAGGGCAAAGGATATTTATTGGACATGGAAAACAGCATTTAATCCACGGTAATCAGTACGAAAGTCTTCAAAGAGCCATCTTTTTTTACCTTCACAAAACAGAACAGGGGCTGCATGGGTAAGTGTTTGGTGGCTCGTCAGTTATGAATCCGCGAGCCAGATTCTCTATCTAAGAAAGCACGGAGCTCCTTTTCTTCTGTGGGGCTCTATGCGATAGGATTCTACCCTTGGGCAGTTGAAAGCTCCGGGCTGTAAGATTGATTTTGCAATCGGTATCCCTATGGGGGGGCAACTGATCGTCGCATTCCTGTTCCTGGAAACACTCTGGCCAAGTCTTTATAAGCTTTGTGGGATATCCCGGTGGGGCTAGGAGTCACCGGCACGTGTGCAATGCGACATGGAAGCCAGCGGTTCAATGGTCATTTGGAGGTGGATGCTTCCCCACTTCATGTGCTCCCCCGCGCAGGGGATCATGTGAATTCTAGAATTCGCTCTTTTCCAAATAAATAATAATATTTGGCTCATGCGTAATAACAAACCATGGCATGCCCAAGACAATGGAGTGTTTGGCTACTGGAGCAAGAACGAAACTAATCTTTTCTTCCCAAATGGTCGAAGCGTTTTAAACGGAGGAAAACAGGTTTCTGGCGCTTTGAATCGGGCCTGGCCTCAGCTCCGGAAAGTGGGCTTCGCCATCCATTTGGAGTAAACGGAATGGAAGCTTCTACTCAGGGGAATTTGGTCTAAGCCCAGCTCCTCAGCGCCACTTCGTGCGGCCGCATTAAACAGTGGGAGCAGCCAGAGTCCAACTGAGGAGCAGAGGCTAGAGATAATGCGATGTATGGTTTGGCAGGATTTGGCTAAAGAGGCTTTGAATAGTAATGGGCTACGCGCTGCCTTCACTCACTGAATCCGGAGTAGGACCCACATGTCCATGGGCTGAAGATAGTGCAAACTGCCACTTACCCTCCTACGAAGTCCTCCTC
Source organism: Sphaerodactylus townsendi (assembly GCF_021028975.2). Taxonomy (NCBI): domain Eukaryota; kingdom Metazoa; phylum Chordata; class Lepidosauria; order Squamata; family Sphaerodactylidae; genus Sphaerodactylus; species Sphaerodactylus townsendi. The sequence goes on along the minus strand of NC_059436.1, from coordinate 56,417,809 downwards.
GATAGGCATGACTTTGGACCTAAATCCAGAAGTTGGGGAGGACCAGACTTCCGAGGAGGCTTGGCGAGATTAAGGGTGCGGGAGACCGGGACGGCGGAGGGGCCTTCTGTTTTCTTGGGGCAGTTGGCAGCCAGATGGCCAGGACTCACTCACAATAGAAGGCATAATCCCAAACGGCGGCGTATGCGCTTCAGAAGTGGTCTCGTGGAGACGGTTGGAAGCTTTGGCTTGCGCAGTTGCTGGGGCTTAATCGTGGTGAAGTCTTCGGACGCTACGTCCCCCGGCACGAAAGCGTAATCCAGACGTGGGCTGCAACTTGTGATCCCCAGATCGAAATCCCACTCAGCGACGGTAAAAGCGCTGAATGCGGATGAGGAGTAACTGTTTCCCGAAGTTTGGTATTCCTAGCCTCGAAGAAGTATTCACATTTCATGCGCTTCAGGCCAGGTCAGGAGGAAGTTTAGTAGCGCCCGCCGCGACGCAAATCTAATACGAGGCAAATTCGGCAAAGGAGCGGTTGCCCTGCTGAATGGACTTTATGGTACGAATAGCTTCGTTTTCAGCATCCGGATCTTGGAAGCGGGCACGTAAGGCTTGGAGAAATGCAGCCACGGTGCGAGTATCATCCGCTTGCAATTCATAAAGAGTCACAAACCAGCTCAGCAATAGCCAATTTCCCATCCAAGGACGGACTCTCGGCGTCCCGTGATCTTTCTACGTTCCTAGAACGTATACAAATCATCAAATTCCTCCATAAGTCGCTGGCGTCAAGTTGCAGAAATCGAAGTAGAGGGGAGTTTAGGAGGCGGTCCCGTCTGAAGCCGGGCAGGGATGAGGAGAGCCTACAATATCCCCTTCTTTCAACAGCTCTTGGAGCTTCGCTGGGGTTGTGGTTGTAGGTTGCAATGGCACAGGGGCGGTGGGGCTGGGAAGAGCAGGAGCTGGCTTGAAGTACCATTGCCGGGTTGAGGAGGCAGAAGCGGCGGGGCCTCTGCAGCGTCGTCCCTCCGGCCAGAAAGGAAGGCAGCAGATGTGCGCCGAGTGGATCGGCGGAAGTAAGGGCCTTGCAGCGTGTCGATCCCATGGCAAGGCGCTGTGGTGGGCGCTCTGGTAAAGGTGTAAGCACCGACCCGGGTTCGTGTCATCAATTATCCCGGCTGCCAGTTCTTCAGCTCCTGCTCCAAGGCAGTTTCAATTCTCTCTCTTCTTGGCGTAGTTAAGGCATCATGAATTGGCGCGCATGTAGGGCTGTTTTTTTCACGATCCAGTTTTAGTTTGTTCATCACGCTTGAATGTAATGAAACGCGAGTCAGCTCGCTCTGCGTTTGGATGGCTCTTCTATCGTTTTCGCGCTGGCGCTCCAGATCCATCTTTGGAGTGATCCAGGACTTTGGTCATGGATCGATAAGTTCTGCTGATACTCGCTGCTGCAACGCTTCTTTGGCCCGGTTCAACTCCGCTCGAGAGTTGGACGTCCTGGCGCTTTGTTGATCTCAGGGTCCCTTTGCAGGCATTCACGCGATCTTTTGCAGCTGTTCGCTGTTCCTTTCCTCCCAGAGCCTGCGTTCCCGGTCCCCATTAATAATACGCTTCCTTAGCATGGCGCGCAGTCTGAAAGCTACGCTCTCCATCAGTCTCCAACTTTTCTTTTGGACGGAGGGGAAATAAATCTGGATGGGAATCTTCCTTCCCGGATTCCTCCTCTCCGGATGGTAACTCCTCCAGTCCTCTAACGGCGCTTCATGGGGCGCCTCTTGCACATCGGGTAAACACACACTGCCCATTGAGGCTGGAAATCCGGATTGGGAACCGCACGGAAACCCTCCCAATAATCGACATCCTGATTCCTCACAATCAACGCCCGGTTTCGAAGCTGTGGGTTTCGGGACGGGGCTCCGGTGCTGTGCCACGGCGGGTCTTTGGGAGCATCATCAAAGTCACGAAGTCAAGAGAATCAGCTTCACCATTGACTCCTGGGTACGCATGAAGTGCGTAGTCAGACCCATCTCCTCCGAGAACAGGTTGCATCTGGGGTTTGCATAACTACACGGAAACTTGGTAGAGATCCGATCCACAGGCCATACTGACGATCTCATAGATACAGCGCCCCAAACGGCTCATGCAAATCCACACATGGTCGCGATCTCAAGCATCCCTCATCCCAACGGGTAAGTAGGGGAAGACCCATGCTGGAACGAGGGATGGGAGAGAGAGTCACCAGCCTTTCAGACCCGCTCTCCTGCTGAAGTTCCTCAGAATCAGGAAGGGAAGGCTTCGAACCCTCTATGGGGGCTTTACCGCGCACTTCCGACAGTTCTCCTTATGGAATATTCAATCTCTGCATGTTACAACACCAGAGATCCACTGAGTTTTAAAAAGAAAAATAACGATTGATTCCTGTCATAATGTAAGGAATTCCAACGAGGCAGAAATAAAAGGCTTTGGGTTGAAAAACCATTTATTCAGACATCTTAGAAAGCTCACACACACGACATGACAGGAATGGGACTTCCCGCTCAAACTACAGGTTATAACCCCCTCGTCCCATCCCCCTCCCGGTGTCTCCAGTCCCATTCTCATGGGAACGGAATTCTCATCTCGCTCTAAGAGATAAGCCGTCTAACAGTGTGGTTGCTGCAGATTCTGGCCCGTCGCCCGTGCCAGGGAACTCAGTCAAGGCCAAACGGCTGTGAAGAGAATCAGCACCACTGAGATCTTTACAATCATCATCATCATCATCATCATCATCATCATCATCATCATCATCATCATCATCTTAATTAATTAATTAATTAATTATTGGCAGCCCACTTTTCAGACATTTCCCAAAACAGGTCATGTCAGTTCGGAGACACAGACCTCTACTCTCAGGCTTGCATAAACAACTGTGGGTGAGAGTCCACGTCATCAGGTGCATGAAGTGGCTCATCAGCTGGCAGATGTATGCACGGTTATGGAGGAAAATGTGGTCACCATTACCAGTGAAGATCCACTTCATGCACCCAATGAAGCTGTTGAAGTCTGAAAAGCACCCCTATGCTACATGCAGTTCTTCTGTTCACAACAGGGAACGGAGACTCTCTAACCCCAATTTGGTTGCACACAGAGGAAGGTTATTCAGGGACTAGCAGCAAAGTCCACTGTGGTGGAGATGTAATGGGTAGAAGAGGAAGCATCTCCTCCTGCAATGGGCTTTACTGGGCTGCAATGGGCCTACGGTGGGCTGCTCCCAGTGCAAAGCTTGCCATCTTCCTGGCTTGGGGCTGGGAGAGATTAGACAGGTGTGGCTTGGGGTAATTGGGAAGGTGAGGCTAGGGGGAGGGTGAAGTGGCTTGGGGAGGGTGGCAAGGTGAGGTTTGGGGTGGGGAGGTGAGGGTTGGGGTGAGGGATGGGGTGTGGCTTGGGGGGAGAGTTAGAAGGTGAGTATTGGGGTGAGGGGAGGGTGGAATGGGGATGTTTGGGGGGGGGAGGCATGGGGCACCCGATCCTGCTTGCAGGATTGAGCATGGTGAGTCCAGTGGGCAGGATTGGGTCCACTTCTGCCCCCACCTCCCTTCCCGAGCCCCACATTGGTCTTTCATTTGCCCAAGCCTGGTAGAAGTACATAGAGGTTATTTTGCTTCATAGGACAGATGTTCATCAGCAGGTTAGTACTGTGGCGGTTGCTAAAATATGCTTCACATGAATTCATGGATATGCACGAATCTAAAACAGCTAGTTCGGTGTGAAATCTGCCCATCACAATCCTCTAAAAGAGGCAGAATCATTCCTCTCTGATGCTGCAATGAATTTCTGCCAAACTTCTCTCTGGCTTGAAATTTCCCCCCTTTAATTAGTGCTTTATATTTCTTCTTTCAGGTCGAACCATTCTGGTGGGAACTTTGGCTGGTTCTGTTCCCTACGTGATGGGTACTGTTCAACCAAAAGGTGTTGAGCAGCAATGCGTTCCAGATGAAACCAAGGCTTAGACCTGTCAGTGAAGGCCCAATCCCTGATAATGTTTTTATGTCAGAGAATTCTGCAAGAGTTGAATCAGGTTATGTTTTCAGTGCTGAATATGCTTTTAGTGCTGCTTCAGCTGTATCAACCAATGGAGATATTATGGAGATATTAGATCGTTTTAATTATTTTGGAGGAAACTCCTTTGTTTGACAAGGATCTCCGACGAGACAGTCTGGAGAAAATGCTGGAGTGGGACAATAATGAAACACAGCAACACTCTGGCTCGTTCCACACATGCAGAATAATGCACTTTGAAACTGCTTTCAGTACTCTTTGAAGCTGTGCGGAATGTCAAAATCCACTTGCAAACAGTTGTGAAAGGGGTTTGAAAAAGCATTATTTTGCATGTGCGGAAGGGGCCTCTGTTACGGATTTTGTGGCCAGCACATGCTTGCTAAAAGCCGAAGCGGGAATTAGCATTTATGATCAATTTGCCTTAGCGTACAGCAAGGCTGAGTGTATGAGTTACCTTAGAATCCCTTATTGGATGGAAGAGACCCATTGCCACAAATAATCATCTGACCACCAAAGCAAACATGCTATACTTGGAAGAAAATATCTTTTTTCCTGAAGTTGTTTGCAAGTCATTGTCTACTTGCTGTATGGAGCTCAGGAGTTGAGAAGATGCCATCCCAAGCTGAGGATTTTTCCTCCCTGAAAGCTCTCTTGCCAGTTTCCTCCACCACTCACGCCCTACATTTCATCATGCTGCAGTGATTCTTCATGCCTGCAGCGATTTTCTGAAGGTTTCCGCGGGATGTTTGCTCTGCAGGCTCCGCTGCTGAATGCTTTTTTGGCCCAAAAAGTACATGGTTGTATTCAGCTCGTCTTGCCAATTCCTGCTATAGTTTCCCCTTTCTTTAAACATTTAGATGAGCTGTCAGAATCCATGCCAATTTTCGTATCCTCTTTGTGTGTCTTCAAAGACAGCTTACTGAAAATTGTAAAAGGGAAAACTATATATTGCCAGAATTGGCAGAATGAGCTGAGTACAACCATGTACTTTTTGGGCTGAAGCCTGCAGAGCAAAGCCTGCAGAGCAAACGCCCTGGGGAAAACCTTCAGCAAATGGCTGCAGGCATGGAGAATCACTGCAGCACCATAAACTGTCAGGCATGGGAGCTTTAAACTCCGGTAGGAGGAAATGACGGGCGGGGGGGGGGGGGGGAAGCCTCTTTCTCCTCTGATGCCTTTTTTGTCTGTGCTGTCCAGACAAAAAATGAAGTGGAGGCTTTTGTTAAGAGGCCCCCAGGACATCTTATTCATGCTGTGCAGCATAGCCCAGTCTCTCCAACTGCAGCCATATTAGATTACCCTTTGTATTGGTCAGTATGTTGAACACTGGAACATTTGTAGAAATGTTACCAACACTTTGAGTAAACTATTAATACTGATTTACTATATATTAATCTAATTGCTGTTAGATGATTGCTATTGATGCCAGCAAGGAAGAGGGTACTTCTGACTTTTAGACAAACTACTCTTCCCTAAATGCTGTTAAAAATGAAAGCCTATTTACTGTCATACCAAATTACTCCAGTGCAAGTGTTTCAGGAGGTGAATTGCCAAAAGATGTGTATCACTGCAAAAACAGTTTTGTTGGGTATACTACCAGAAAAGCTCCCCAAGAAACTGAATGAATTGTGCTGGTATTTAAAAACCACTGTAAGAGTAACAATCACAACAAGATCTGATCAAGGTCTCACAGTAGAATGCTGGGAAGATAAAATTAGAGAATATGCTACTATGGCCAAACGTCCTTATTTTTGTAATGTGAGTCCTTATTTTTTAATGTATCTAAAACGATTGTGTAAATATAAGATAATTCAAGCACTGGAAATTAATAGTTAAGATATAATAATTAGAGTAGCAAAAGTACTTTGGAGCAAACAAATTACAAAGATTAAAAGATTATATAAGGTCTCTCTAGTAATCAGAAAATGTTATATTGGGAACCATTATGTAATATGGACTTAATATAATGGTTGGTAGATATCTTCTATGTTGTGGCTTTTACTATTTTCTATTACTTTCTTTTTCCTTCTTCTGACCTGTTTAATATATGTTGGAAAATAATTTTTAAAAGTTTTTTTTAAAAGATGTGTAAAACCAGTCATTGGCAACAAGCAAGATAATTGAACAGCTGATAAAGAAGCCAATCATGAAGCCCAACACTATAGAGAAATCAGCCTGTCTCAATGGTATTAGCAAATCTCCCCTCTCTCTCACGGGGATCCTGCCCAGGGAAAAAAATGTAAAAGAATTTGGGATTAAATCAGTTTGTCCCAAAAACACAAATAATTTTCTGTTGTCTCCTAATGAGACCTTGCCCAAAGAAAAAACAACAGAAACTGGAAAAAAGAGGAGTTTGGCATGGGTTTAGCACAACATTTTCTGTAGAGCTGTTCTGTGATTGGTTCCTATTTCTTTGTCTCCCAACCATAATTTCTGAAATAAAAAATCTGAGTGGCAAAAATGCCCCTGTAGTCATCTCGGATTTAATTATTACATGATCTGGGGTAATCTTGAAGAAGTTAATAACCGGTGGTATACCTGCACTAGTTAAAATACCAAATTTAATTAGAACAGAGTGCAGAAGGTTTCAGCACAATTGATAAAAGTATAAAGAGCTCCAAAGAATGTTATGATATTTTGCTTAATACCATTCCATATTCATTTTATTGAAGGTTGTAAGGATCTCAGTCGTTCTTGTTTCCCTTACAGCCCAACCTGGCCTTGACGGAGATTCTTTTTGGCCGGGCATCTGGCCAGGACCTGCACCAACCTTGTGAGAATGCTTATCTCGCTTTCGCATAGTAGCATTCCGTTCTCATGAGAACGGGGCCGGGTGGGGGGATGGGTTAGTAAGCATTATAACCTGTTGTTTGAGCGGGGTTTCTCATTCCTGCCATGTCGTGTGTGTGTGCTTTCTAGGATGACTGAATAAACGGACTTATAATCAAAAGCCTTTTTATTTCTGCTCCTTGGAATTCCTTACATTATGGCAGGAATCTAACTCACTTTTTCTCTTGAATTTATTTGGATCTCTGGTGTTGCAACATGCAGAGATTGAGTACTCTTGAACATGTGGAAGGCACGATAGCCCCCATAGAGGGTTTCGAGCCTTCCCTTCCAGAATCCGAGGACCTAGCGGATGATCCGGATTTTAAGCCAGTAACCCTCTCTAGACCTCAATCCAGTACGAGTTTGCCTCTCTTCCACTGGGACGATCGACATGGAGTCGATCGTGTGGAGATGCATGAAACATTTGGGGCGCTATCTATGGATAGAGCGCCTGTCGACCGGTTTGTTTCCACCCGACAACGTATGGATTACAAACCCCAAATGCAGCCAGTCCCTGAGGAACTCGGACTGACGAGCATCCATGCTGACACCTAGGAATCGTTAGAGAAGTTCTTAGACAAGTATTTCGATGACACTCCCCAGGATCAGCAATGGCATAGTACTGGGGCGCGCCCCAAAACCACCGCGGAAACAGGGACTATGACGAGGGTCGGATCGGTAATCGGAAGGGGGTATCATACCACCTTCTCGGCTCCTGAGCCAGGAGCGGAGGAACGGATGGATGAGATCCGTGGAGCTGTCGGGGGAGTTGAGCAGGACCCGCCTGCAGAGGAACTGAATCCCGACCCTGATCCTTTTCCCATGCCTTCTAAAGAAAATTGGGAGGATGAAGTAGCCATGCTTCGCGACGCCAAACTTGCCTGGGAACGTGAACGCGAACTTTGGGAGGAGGAGCGCGAGAAACTGCAAAGGGATCGTGAACTCCAGCGCAAAGAACTCCAACTTGAATTAAATCGTGAAAGAGAGGCGTTACGTCTACAGTATCAGCAGAATCTCACGATCCATGATAAAGTATTTGACCACTCCAAAATGGAATTACAACGTGAACGCGAAAACATCAAGGCTATCCAAACGCAGAGTGAACGGACTTTAGCCTTACAGCGAGACGAAAGAGCCAAATTGGATCGAGAGAGGGCAGCTTTACACGCGCACCAAGATGCCTTAACACGCAAAGAAAGGGAATTGGCTGAACTGGAACAAACTCTACGACGGCAACGTGAGACGATGGCTAGAGCCCCGGTTGGTGCCTACACCTTCACCCCCGCACCGGCGGCCCCCCCCTGCTGGAGGCGCGGCGCCTCGCGGCCCGATTCCAGCTCTTCAATTTAGAGCACCTCCTCAACCCCCTGCTCCTCCAGCGCCCCTACACTATCCAGTACAACAACCAGGTTATATGCAGCAGCAACCCCAACACGCACCTAGAGCGATTGAAAGAGGGTTCTACAGACCCCCCATTCCAGCTCGCTTTGATGGCACCACATCTAAACTTCCTTACTTCATCCTGCAACTCGATGCCCATATGCAAGAATTTCATGACCTATATCGTTCTGAAACGCGAAAAAATACGAGACATTGGGTCGGTTTTGGATGGGGTAGCCGCTTTGAGTGGCCTGTCACTCTTTCGAGTTGTAGGGGGACGCATAATTCGCGCACGGTAGCTGGTTTCCTCCAAGTTTCTTCTGGCGCATCCGTTTCCGTGGATCCTACCGCTGGAAACGATGCCATCCGTGAAGGCAAAACCATCCAGCAAGGCAACCGCTCCTTTGTTGATTCTTTGTGAATTCCGTGATCATGGCGCGCGCTGCAGGCTTCCCCCAGACTGGGCCTGAACGCATGAAATGCAAGCATTTTTTCGAAGCTTTCGCGGATGCTAAACTTCGCGAAAACAGTGCGATCCTTTATTCGGATCCCGCAAACGCTTATGGATTGGATCGAGCTCGCCTCGCAGGTTGCTGCCCGCCTTGGTTTATGCCCACGCTTGAGGCCGTCCATCACCGGCACCGTCTTTCCCTACGCTTCAAGCAAGGCACTGCGTCACGCTATGAAGCCAAGCTCCGGGCGTGAAGCGTAAGGCCGAGATCACTCACGCTTTCAGAACGCTGCCGCCGCTTAGGATTGTGCCTTTACTGCGGGTAATCCCAGCTTACCTACAAGCAACTACCCGGGTTAGCAGAAGCCTCCCCTCCCGGTGGCTCCGCGACTTCTGCGCGGGTTTGCACGCAAATCCGGTCCACAACTCAGGGATCATCCAAAGCCGCTTTTGATGAATTTTTCCAGGAGGAAGAGATTGTACTTGGTCTTTCGCTACAGCGCTTGTGGATCTTAACCCTCTTCCCCTGATGCGGTGAGTGAAGGCAGCGCCACGCATTACTATTATTCTGACTTCCTTAGGCCGCCAACCCAAGTAAATATACACGTATTTTGGCCTCTGGCGCTTGTGGACTCCAGGTTGCTCCCACTGTCTTGCGATAACGCAAGTGGTCGAAGAACTTGGTTACTTGATCGAGTCCCCTTTGGTGCGTTCCATTCCGCCTACCCCAAACGGAAGGTAGCCCACCAGGTGCAGGAGGGTCCGGCCCGGTACAAACTCCAACCGGTAATTCTCCGCTGCACCGATCATTGGGAAAAGATTAGTTTCATTCTGGCTCCAGTCGCTAAGCATTCCATTGTATTAGGTATGCCATGCGTTACTTTTATATGAATCCAACTCTTTTGTTTGAAGGAAGGAACGGATCCTTCAATTTATAGATCCTTCTATGAGATCATACATGGACGGGGTGAAAGATCCAATCGTAGGGGGGGGGGAAACTAATGATCTCTATAGCTTTCAATGTACTGTCAGCTCCTACTCGCTGTAGAAATCCTAAAGGCGATTGTGGATCTTATCCAGAGTTTTGTGGAACAGGAGTGCGATCAACTTCTATAGGGATATATAGGATTGCGGGATCTTGCCGCAACCTGGAGCTCAATCATCTAAGGGTAGGATCTATCGCATGAGTCCCGCCAGGAGGAGAGAAGGAGCTCCTTCTTAGATAAAAATTTGGCCCGTGGATTCATAATACGGGCGAGCCACAAAACACACCCATGCCGCCCTTGCTTTATCTGCTAAGAAAAAGGACGGGGTTCGTTAAGACTTCTGTACTGACTATCGTGGACTAAATGTTGTTTCCGACCTCCAACAAATAGTCCTTTTGCCCTTAATAAAGGAATTTCTCTTTGATGCTCCTAGGTGAAAGGCCGGATTTTTACCAAATTCGTTGGATTTGCGGGAAGCTTATTATCGTGTCTCGCATCGCTGGAGGGTAAGTATGAACATTTAACAGCCGCTTAATACCAAATTCGGACAATATGAATATTTAATAAATGCCCTTCGGATTAGCTAAATTTGTGGGCTTTCATGGCCCTCACAACGGGCATTACACGATTTGCTGTACAAGGGGGTAGTCGTATATTTCGATGATGTTTCGATTTACTCACAGGTGACCCTGGAGGAGCATGAGGCTTTAGTCCGGGAAGTTTTACAACGTTTACTTGATAACTCCCTCTTTGCCAAGTTGTCAAAGTGCTGTTTTCACCAGTCCTCCATAGACTACTTGGGCTATCGAATATCCGCTAACGGTCTGGAAATGGACCCGGCAAAAGTGACCGCAAGCGTTTAATCGGGCCTGCCCCCACCAATAGAAGGGAATTGCAATCTTTCTTCTTAAGGGCTTTGCATAACTTCTATCGTGGACTTCATTCCCCATTTTGCCAAACTTCTGTCTTACTTTACTGATCTTTTATGCACTAAAGGAAAGGACGCTTCTGCTGCCCGGGGCCCCCCTTCCCTGGTCTCAGGAATGCCACCTAGCGTTCCAGCAGCCGGAAACAGCTTTCACAACTGAAATCCAATTCTGACACATCCCGAATTCTGACCTTCCTTTCATCGTTCACGTGGATGCTTCGGATAAGGCGCTTCGGGCTTCTGCCCTCTTGCAGAAAATATTAAGACAATAAATTGGCGCCGTGGTGCCATTTATCCAAAAAGTTTCTTGGTTCCGAACTAAACTGGACTTCGTCGGAGATAAGGAAACCGCTGCCATCAAACTTGCTTTGAGTAATTTGGTTTCATTGGTTAGAAGGAGCCAAGCACCCCTTCCAGGTCTGGTCGGATCATAAAAATGTGTATTGCCCTTTCCTTACACCCCTCAAAATGCTGTCCGCAAAATAATCCACGCCATTGGGCTGATTTTTTTCCTCTCGCTTCTCTTTTACATTTGCCCATTTTTTCCCTGGTGTTAGCAATAGACTGGCTGATGCATTGTCCTCACTTCCCCGGGGAGGGGGGTAACGACTTCGGCGGGATACTCCACGCACCGCTCCAGCTGATCAGCCGTCACTTCGCTACAACTTCGGTATCTCCTTTATCCAGCCATCATCTCCCCCTTCCTCCAGGTGAATTCAGGGAGGCTGGATTATACCAGCCGCCAACAGAGGAAAAAGATAAGCACAACTTCGCTTTGGAGGATTTCAGTTTGGAAAAGGGGGGGGTGTTGGTATGTTCCTCCTCCCTTCCGGAAACAGGTTCGCTTCAAGCACGCCAAATTTACGTTCGCCAGGCGGGCATCACTTTGGGTTTGTAAAAATCTTCCATCTAAAGCCTGCCAAGGCTGGCCAGTTCTGGTTTGGCGCTCTATGCGCAAGGATGTCGAAGTCTTACATTAAAGGGTGTTCCATATATGCGGAGGCTAAGCTCTATACCTGTGCCTCATATGGATTAATACTTTCAAAACCTCTCCCCAAGGCCTCCCGACCCTGGTATAGTATAAGGTTTCAATGGGATTTTTATCACTGACTCTGCCTGGACAGGCACGCCGGAACACTGTTTTATGGGTGGTGGTGGATCTTTTTTCCAAACATGTGCCGCATTTCATTCCTTTTGCACCACCATACCATCAGCCCCTAAATTAGCCCGGCTGTCTATCTAAATACATCTACCGCTTCGCATTCCTCTCCTGAGAAGGTGGTATCGGATCGCGGGCTCCCCAGTTCACTTCCCGGGTTTCAAAGGCTTTCCTGGAGTTGTTGGGAACTACAATCGCAGTCGCCGCCCTCTACCAATAGCCGCCTTTCCGCTCAAAGTGACGTGCGGGCAAAAGCAACGGACGAACAGTATCAATGGAGCAATATTTACGTTGCCATGCTGCTACCATCAGGGACAACTGGTGTGAGTTCCGGTTTCCCTCTTATGAGAGTACGCTTTGCTACAACAATGCAATTCATAGCAGCACGCAAAAAAACCCATTTGAAGTAGTCTCTGGTCGCATCCTTTCCGCCGTTGCCCCAGCTGGCCGCGGAGGTACTCGCAGCCACCGGAATTCCAATCAATGGATTTTATCACTAGCCAGGCCGGAAAACAGTTCAGTCTACCTTTAAAACAGGCTCTGCTAGCTCAAAAGCTTCAGGCAGATAAACATCGTTCAGAATTCCCTTTACGTGCATAGCTTGGGTTTATCTATCCACTAAAAACCTTCGAGACGGGTACACAAATATCTTTAAACTTGGCAAGAAATTTGTGGGTCCCTTTCGGATTACAAAAGTGATCAATGATGTTACTGCTCGTTTAGATTTGCCTAATTCAATTAAGTAACATTCATCCGCTCTTTCATTCCAGCTTTACTCTGGATATATTCCCGCCTCAGATGTTCAAGCACGATTTACCTCCGGAGACACCCCCGCCAGTTATAAATTGATGGACACAAGCATTATGAAATAGATGCTATCCCGGACTCTCAGCTTCTTCGGCAAACGCCTTCCGCAAGCATATTTAGCGCCATGGGTATTATTATTCCTCTGGTCACGGCAATCAATGCGGTGCGCTAATATTCATGCCCCCTCTTAAATTGCTGCGCGGCTTCACCAAGCTTTTCCGGACAGACTGAGGGGGAAAAAGGGGAGATTTCTTTTAGAGAGGTAGGCAGAGCAGCGATCCTCAGTCGCTCTTGTTGCTCTTGCTGTTCAACCTGGCCTTGATCGAGATTCTTTTGTAATGGGCATCCTCGCCAGGACCTGCACCAACCATGTGAGAATGCTTATCTCGCTTTCGCATAGTAGCATTCCGTTCTCATGAGAACGGGGCCGGGTGGGGGGATGGGTTAGTAAGCATTATAACCTGTTGTTTGAGCGGGGTTTCTCATTCCTGCCATGTCGTGTGTGTATGCTTTCTAGGATGACTGAATAAATGGACTTATAATCAAAAGCCTTTTTATTTCTGCTCCTTGGAATTCTTTTAAGGTGCAGTTTGGTACCGTTTTATGTCTCAGATCATAGAAATTGTTTATTTTTTTGTCCACTTTACGTGTTTGCTTGAACAGGAATGTTGGTATCACTGGTTGTAGCATATCCTTTGGTTAGACTTTTATTTCAAGTAACTGGATCTTGAATTAATAAATATTGTCTTAAAAATAGAGATTGTGGAGATGTAATGTTCATACAATCCTGAGAATCAAGCAGTTATGTCAAAGAATTCACCAGCTTTCAGTAGAGGCTAGTAGAGACTCCGCACTGGCACTGGACTGGCCAGAGAGATTTGCAGCTGCGATGTTACAGACAATCACTTTGAAAGTAGAAGCCAGCCTGGAAAACCTTTAACATTGAGCTTTTTCAAACAAATGGTATGAGGGTATCATATAAGTAAGCTTCAGAATTAGATATCAATGTAAATTTCCCTGATTGATTCTCATAATCCGCCATGTAAAAGAACTAAATCAAACCTATGAGCCAAATTCACCTGGCAGAGTCCTGCAAAATTGCAGCCATTTTTCATGGTTGATTTGTCCTTAGATGTATGGTGGGTTTCTTTGTGAATTACCAACCTAGTCTTCCTAATTGGGGAGGAGGAATCTATCATAAAAGCCATGTTAGAGTGCATCTGAGTAGTGAAGCACTTTCCTCATTTGAATGAACTGGAAAATGAAGTAGAATACTCAGAGGTGCCATACTGTTGTGGAAACTTCAGATCTATTCTAGAAACCTGTATATACTAAATAAATATAACAGACCACAAGGGTTATATTGAAGCTGAAAAATAAATGTCACCTCCTGAATTATCACACCTAAAAGAAGCAATGAAGAAGAGGATCCAAGGACACATGGCCCACATAGCCTTCTCCTCCTTCATTCTATGGAGAAAGAGCCTACCATTCCACAGCACATAGCTTTCAATAAAACAAGGAAGAACTGGGACTGGGGAACCTGAAGGCATATCAAGATGGGCTTCTACTCAAACTCCAGATCCTTAGGGATATTTGAAAATCTGATTCTCAGCAACTCTGGCAGCCCCCTCCCCAACAAAGGGATGGATGCATGGATATAGGGAGTCAGGTACAAGTGAGTTGGCTAAGGTTGCCAGCTTCAAGTTGGGAAGCCTGGAGATTTGTGGTTACAGCCTGGGAAGGTGGGTTTTGGAGAGGGAATGGACCTCACTGGGCTAGACTGTCATGAAGTACCTTCCAAAGCACCCATTAGCTCTAAGGGAATGGATCTCTGTCATTTGGAGATCAGCTGTAATTCAGGAAGATATCCAGGCCTCACCTGAAGGTTTATAATCCTGGAATTGTCCACCAGGCAGCCTAAACATACCCACTTCAACATTCCCTCACTCTCGCTTGCAGCCCCTGATCAGTTCTTCAGCATTCCAGTATGACATCATCTGTCATCATCACCTTCTTCTCCAAAGGTTCTTTTTGACCCTCCCTCACAACCTGCAGGGTTACCATAGGGATGGCAATAAACAATCTTGAATCATAACACTTCTGTTGGATATTCCTTACCGGACACTTGGTCTTGGGGGAGCATTGATGGTGGTCTCTCACTTCAACAAATTGTGAACCTTCAGAATAGAGACATTATCCTTCACTATGTCAGGTAGGAAATTAGTAGAAGCAGATGTTCAAACTGACTCCATTTTACTAGGTATTTAGCAAAGTGCCATCTTTAATTGTAGCTGGGAAGTCTGGTAGCAGGTTAATTAATGTGAAACAAACTAAAGTAGAAATAATTGCAGAGAAACAGAACATTAAGAAATCCACTTGAAAGGCACCAGATCTAGTGCAGCAAGTCACAACTGAGTCTTGGTCAAGTAATTGCACTAAGTTTAGTAAAGACTAAGATCTACTCACTGGATTCCCATAGGCCTTAGTGATCTCAGTTGCTAGACTATGCCCACAATATAATATTTAACTATGTAATATTTAGAAATGTCAATTATGACAATGGTAGAAACCACAGATGAAAAACACGGATGAAAAAGCAAGATTTACAAGGTTATTTCCAAGGGAAGGCTATGCGAAAGACGGCTCTACCTCATGTTGGTACATCAAAGTTTCATGTTCAGTCTGAGAGGGAATTGGTGTTTTCAGGGCACCGATTCTCTGAGAAAAGCACACACAACCCCATGGAGCTTTGAAGTAAGTATTGTGGAGTGAATTGACAGAGAACTCCTGCCATAGGACTAGTATTAGGAAAATGGGCACTTCATAGATTATGCCAGAGTATTGCCAGTAAAGGAGTTTTTGAACTAGGGGCTGAAAAAACAGAAATTCTTAGGTTGATATGCTTTAAGCAAATGGGTATCAAGATCTCCAAGTCAATAACAACATAAGGAGCTGCATCTGTACATAGCACCTTTCAAGGGCCCACTCTGCTAATCACTAGGGAAAGGGGCAAGCAAAAAGGGGGGAGAGATTTAGAGAGAGAGCACAGACTGTCCCCCAATAAAACAATTAGAGAGCTTTTTCCATTCACACCATGAGCAATCTGACCAGCAGATGGTATAGCACAGTGACTAATACCTGAGCCCTGAACCTGAAATTTTGAGTCCGCATCTGGCCAGAGTCATGAACTAAGAGGCCTTCAGCCAGCCATTTTTAACTGGACTCCAACTATTCTCGCTGCTCAAGAGGAGGTGAACAAAATTAACAGAGTTCGACAAGGTATAGCATGGACTGCAAAAAATAGAGGTTGATGGCACTCCAAAATTCAGGATATTAAGGCAACGTGGTGTGAATCGGTCTGCTGACTGTTGCTTAGAGGTATTTTAAGGTTCACAACCTTAGTGCCTAACCCTTTTTATTTTAATATTTCTAGATAAGGCCTTTCCTCTAGAAAAATCAACTCACCAGCCACTGAGTACCCTTGTGGAGATCTCTGCTGCAACCACAGGAAGGAATCCTCCCAGCCTCTCCCAAACATCTGCACCATGTCTAAGCACAGCGTGGCTCCAGCCTTCAATTCCCCCTCCAATGGTCCAGCCAACTGCCATCACTTTGAACTATCTGCTACCTCAATCCTCTCTCTTGAGACCAACACTCAGGCCTGATGAATTGTCACAGAATCCCCGGTTTATGGGTCCCCAACCTTCAATCTATGGCTGGGGAATGACCAGCAGTATTCCTGGCCCAGTCATTAGACCAATATCTTCTCAATCCTTTTCAATAGATCCTCGGCATGGTCACCTGCAGCCCATGGCCAGCCGTCAGACGCTTCTAGTGCAGCCCCACCATCATGGCTGGCAGAATTCTTCCCATGGTGGAAGAGGCCTGTTCATGCATAGCCACACCACCTCTGCTCCTATTCCTCAGAGGCAGAAGCACACTGCTGCCCAGGCCGGCAGGAAAGTTACCATTTCTCCTCCATCCACGTTGGAACCACAAACTCTATTGAAAGCTTCTTCAGTCACTGAAATCTGTCATTTTCCATCAAACTCAAGGAAACACAAGATCACAAACATCACAATAACAGGTTTGTGCTCATCTGTCTTTTCAGAGGGGACATGAGCCTTCAAGGGGACTTGGAGTCATTCCTGGTGTCCAAGAGTTTCACTTATCAGAACGCTAGCTAACTGGACAGTGGTTTTCAAAGAGTGTTCCAGGGAGCTTCCATGTTCCCAAGGAGTCATCAGGCAGAAGGCTCAATAAGGAGATCAACAGTGGCAACATTCGCTAAGACACAGAATTTGCCCAGCCCTTTCAATAATGCCCCAAAATCAGAAAATAATCATAATCATCATCATCATCATCATCATCATCATCATCATCATCATCATCATCATCATCATCATCATCATCATCATCATCATCATCATCATCATCATCATCATAATAATAATAATAATAATAATAATAATAGGTGGAAATGATGCCTACAGGCCATGTCTTATGGCACCCTGAATTTTCAGTTGTTGGGGATGAGAAGTCCCGAGATTCCTGGCCAGCTTGCCAGGTGAGTGATTCAGGCAAACTAAGACACATCCCATAATCCTCACGTCAGAAGTCTTCAGTCACAGGGCTGGTTCTGCAACGAAGTCAATCCCAATAATGCAGAACCATTAACTCGGCTTTTCCCGAACTGTCTTCTCTGTTGTTGGAGTTGATTGAGCCAGACCTGTCTTTTTCCCTCTTGTTGCTGAGTGTTAAAGGCTGATATAGAGAAATTCCCTTGAATCTACCTGGTTTCTGTAGGCATCATTTCCCCCTATTATTATTATTATTATTATTATTATTATTATTATTATTATTATTATTATTATTATTATTATTATTATTATTATTATTATTATTATTATTATTATTAATTTGAATTGATAAACCGCCCTACCCCCGAAGGGCTCAGGGCAGTGTACAACAAAACAACAACAACCATTATAAAACAAATTGAATAACCCCAGTTAAAACAGAATAACCCCTAGAATTGTTTCCATGCTGCATGACTTGCTTGGGCTACTTGTGCAGTCTAGTCACACTGTGCATAGATGTACCATTGACACTGTGACTACCATCAAGTTTCCAAGTGTTTCACAATGATGGGATGTTGCTGCCTCTTGCAATCCAGAAAGAATGAAAAGGTTCCACAATGACTCATGTTTTGGGGTTTTTTTTCTTATTCTCAGAGGCCAAAGTCAGTCGTGGACAACAGCATAGGCCAATGCTCTACCACATTCCCAGTGCTCCTGTTCAGCAACAAGACTACAAGAGCACCACCAAGGCTTTGCAGGTGACTTGGGTCTTGGGTGTGCCTCAGGAGTCCCTGGAGCCAACTACATTCCCCTTGGAGAACCCAAGCTTCGAAAATGTCCAGGAAGTCCAGGCCATTACTGCTGGATGCCAAGGTTTGTACTGAGTGTTACTGTGGAACAATCACAAATAAGCCTGTGTATATTCTGTAGGCATTTGCTCAATGCACGGTCCAATGTGGTTGGTATTTCCTAAAGTTTGTACCAGTGAGATTTCCCCTTGCCTTGGCCTGACCTCAAAGATGCTATGAGGACTGTGAAGATCAACAAAATGCTTACACTGGGGCATACACCGTTCCACTCCAGTATCTTCTTTAGACTTTTTGCTAGCTTAACTCTTCTCTTTTACCAAATGCATTCTCCTTGCAAAAATCATTGAGCTACCTTGTTAATTATGACACTTGTTGACTGCTACCAGCTGTAATCAAGAAGAGAGCATTTGCCCTCTACTCATAATTTTCTACTTTCCCCCTTCTTATAGTGTTAGATGCTCCAGCTGACACTGAGCAGGTGTCTTTTCGGCTGCACAAGGAAGAAACTAGGAAGGCTGACAATAGCCTTCTTGTTGCCTTCACTAATGAGTTCCAACTGCCACAGGATCTCCTCGATACAAACTCTCCTGATACTCAGAAGCCAACAGTTTCCATTGAACCTCTTCTAAAAAGTACTGATCCTGAGCTGAAAAAACAAGAAATTTCCTTTAAAGAAACTGATTCAGAAGTTTTTCCATCCAGTGAAGCTGCAGGAACTGATGATGTTTATTCTGCTGGAGGACAGCCCCAGGACAGCAACATGCCCATGACAGACGTTCAAAACAGAACACAGACCTGTGTGTGTCCTTTGACAGCATCATTGTCATTGGCATCCACACAGCCTTCAAGGAAAGGGCAGATGGAAATAATTGACTTGTGTGCATCAGAGGATGAAAGCTCAGGGACATCAGGAGCTCAGAAACCTGATTCCTCTAGGCCAGGTCAAAGTGGACAGATGATGGAGACAAAAATCCTTCCAGTGTCAAAAAATGAAATTACAGAGAAATGGAAGAAAGGCATTTTGGATCCAGCAGGGGACAACCAGAGAGATTGGCCAACTGAGAAATTACCACTGAAAAAGCGATGGAGAAAGAGAAAGATGGCTGACCAAGCATCACCCATAAAAGGCAAAATAAAAATTGATGTTCCAGAAGCAAAAATTGTAAGACCAAATGAGAAGAATCTAGATGTAAAAGTAAGTGGTTCAAGATCTAAAGTTCTGCAAAAGGAAAAGAAAAATACACAGCCCAAGAAGGCACAAACAACTAGAGCAATGAACAGCAAAAATCAGATGGAGGCCAAAGCAAGACCAGAACACTTAGAATCGCTGCCCAAGAGCAAACTGGCTTTGCGTATGATGGAGTCTGTACAGGTCTTCCATCCACTGGGAAAAAGCAATGTTTCCACTGTTACTGCTAGAAAGGCTCCTTGTTCAACCACTTCTGCAGCTAATACACTCTCCACATCTGCAAGGTCTGTCCCAAAAGCAATGCTTCAGCCAGTCCCCAAAGAACAGCTAAACCCATGCACATCGATCAAAGCAAAGCCACCAGTTTCCCAGCCAAAACCACCACCCTCTTCTCTGGCTAAACCATCAGCTATCCCCATTTGGGTACAGCAGCCACGCATGAGACCTAAGCTACAGTCAAGTTCATTGAAGGAAACACTGCCCAGTATTGTTGGGAAAAGGCCAAGCATTCAGTCAAGGGAAGGCATCCCAGTGCAAGACACTTACAGGCCAAGCCATGGACAATCTAAGGGACCAATGAGCACAACGCTCACCTTCCGTCCACGAACTGTCCCAAGAGATCATGGTCTGCTTTTTAGGTATTCTCCACCTCCGCCAATCTTACCCTTTGAAATTGCATTCAGGAACTGGAAACGTCCCCCCCCTGACCTGCAAGTGTCAACCCCCATCACAGAGCAGCAACGACCAATAAGGGAGATGATGAAGCGGCGAGCTCAAAGAGAGAGGGAGGAGGCGGCCCGCTGGACTTCTTTGGGGCGTGTGCAGTTTTTTGTGGAGCATCAGAAAGAAAAGGACACATCTGTTATGTTTGGCTATCCTTGATGTTGCTGATCGGTCTCAGGACCAAACTCAGGGTGACGGGGTCCTCATGGCAGTTCCTCTTTTACAGTCATTTGAAAATGCTGAGCACCTGCAGGGTGGCTGGTGGTGGAGCATTCTCCTTTCCACCTGAAGCTTATGAGTTTTTTGGGTAGATTTTATATCATGTTTAAGGTGTAACAGTATCACAATTTTATTAATTTGTGTGTGTGTGTGTGTGTGTGTGTGTATATATATATATATATATATAAAAATATAAAATTTTTGTGGTATGTGCTTATTCTAAAAAAAAAGCTGGTTTTGCAAAAGGCCCAACAATTGTTTAGACTGTTTTATTATATTCATATTTGTTTCATACCTGTAAATATGCAAAATTAGATGTTATTCCATGCTGTACAATTCCATTCATATCACATGAACAAGATATATATGTTAATAGATTAGATGTCTTCATTTTAGAGTGTACATCTTTTAATATTTTATTTATTGTATTGTAATTTATATATTAATTCATTTATTGTAATTTATATTATCTCTTATGTCATCCTTACCCAGAATTTTCAATAACTGTTCTTTGTGGGCAGTTCCACTATATTAGATGTCTAGAAGTTCTTTCTGTGCATTCAGAATAAATGTATTTATTTTTTTTACATTATTTACAGTCTGCCTTTTCAATGGGACTCACAGCAGATTTCAAAGAGTAAATGGCTAGATGGGACATAAAAAGAGGATTTGGATTGTGGACAACTGGAACTAACCAGAAAAACCGAAACTGGGCTGAAAGAAGCACAAGAATTCACATGGTGTATTAAGCATGAAAATTGTATAATAGCAACATATGGTACAAACTATACATGGTCCACATTTCTGAAACGTTTTGTTATAGAGTACAATACTATTGTGTGTGCAAAGTACTGGCAAGTAACAGTCAACTAGGATTGGCAAGTAACAGTCAACTTTGGGTCTCCTCCCCCTGGCTGTGTCAGCTGGTTGGTGGGAGTCTCACCGAGCCTAAAATGAGCCCTAGGCCTTCACATTGCCAGCATCATGACATCACTTCTGAAAGTGATGTCATCACACAGATGACAGGATTGATGCTCTGGTATTTGGGAAAAACTCTACTGAAGAAACACCTTCTATTGTAGAGCTTTGCCCAAATACCAGAATGACATCACTTTTTGAACTGAAGTCATCACACAGGTGAAATCAAGGCCTAGGACTCATTTTAAGCCTGTTAAGATCCCCCCCCCACCCTTCTCTCCTACCAATGACTAGAGAGAACCTGGCAAGCCAACAGTTGACTCATGGAGACCACAGCAAAGGGGTTTCAAGGCAAGCAGTTAAGCAAAGGTTGTCTGCCACTGTCTTCCTCTGCAGAGTCTTCCTTGGAGGTCTCCCTTCCAAGTACTGAATCTGCTTACCTTTTGGGAACTGATGAGATTGGACTATACCAATTGGCCATGCTGACAGAGGCTGATGGGAATTGTAGTTCCTGAACATCTGGAGAGCCACAGGTTCCCTACCCCTGGACTATACCATGCCATCATCCCTCTCATAGCATTATTAGCTATGTAAAAAAGCTCCATTGAACCATTCAGCTTGCACAGATTGTGGAAATCCAGAAGAGTGGAAAAATTCCTTACCTCATCAGGAAGGCCCATGTCTCAAGGTGGGAGACACAACACAGAACATACGGGTTCAGGAAGTTTTGCTAGATCTTTTTGTTTTGCTAGATTTTAGGGTGGCCTTTGCAGAAGACCCCATTCCAATCAGTCAAGCTGTTGCGTCAGACTGCAGAGGGAGAGGCTGCCCCACAAATATGAGGGACCAAGGCCATAAAGGCTTTGTACAATAGTCAATACCTTTAATTGGGCCTTTCAAGAATGCCATACATTTGCATCACAGCAATTCCCATACATTTAATTCCAAGTGCTATCCTACGAAGTTATACCCTTCTGAGCCCACTGACTTTAATCAAATTAGAAGGGGCCTAACTCTGTTTAGGATTGCAGTGTTACCCCAAACCACCCATTCTTAGTCATCAACAATTGCAGCCCATGTATCAGTCTCAAAATGCCACGGGTCTCCAGATGGCAGTCTATTTTCAGTACTCTCCGTGTACATTCTGTGCTTCCACTTCACATAAAAAGAATGTTATCAGGTCTACAACTATTTTCCTGTAATCAAAATGCTGCTAGTCCTCATGATGCTGCAAAACTCCTTGAAACCTGTCAGCATTGGAGAGGATTCACAAAGCATTCTGAGGCTCTAGGAATGTAGTGGCTGAATTAGGGACTGGATTTGGGCTTCCACGATGCCCACTGCCCTTTGCCAAGAACAATTTCCTGCCCCATTCTCTCTTCCCACCATCTCTCTTCTGCCCCAGTCAAAAGCAGCACAGGATGAGGAAATGGAAAGTGAGAGTGGAAGATCGCTGTTCTCCGACTACATTATTAATCCCATGCGAGCGTGGAATTATGGCAGCATATCTTCGTCTGCTGATTAATCCCACCCAGAGGAGAGCCTTGGCTACTGCAAGATGTAATGTGCTGCCATCAGCTCTGCTGGAGGGAAGATTTAAGAATATGGAACGTTCTAAAAGAGTTTGTTCATGTGATATGGCTACGGTTGAAACACTTGACCATTCTTTGTTTCTATGCCCTAAATACAATAAGATACGCACGAAATACATGAATTCCATTTTCTTGCAATGGTCTCAGTGGCATGAGTGTTATAAGATACCCAATCTCCTGAACAGCTCTGATGTGCTCTTTTGTGAAACTGTTGCAAATTTTATACTGGAAATTAGTAATTTTAACTGTATTTCTTAACCTTGTTTTGTTTTAAAATTTTGTCCTGTTTTTTATGCCAATAAAGACTTGTGTTGTTGTGTTGTTGTGAGTGGAGGATCAGAGACTGTGGGGCCATCAGAAAACCTGCCAGGCAGAGCTGACTTGATCTGGATATGTAAGCCTGAGGAAGCTTCATTGAGGTTAATGCATGGGAGATATTAATATTGGATTGATGTTCCAAAGGCACAATCCGCTATCCTGGTAAAGGTGCAAGCAGAGTCATTGCTGACACATGGGATGGTGTCACATCATAATGTTTACTAGGACAGACCATTTACAGGGTGGTTTGTCATCACCTTCTCCAGTTGTCTACACTTTACCTCCAGCAAGCTGGGTATTCAATTCTACTGACCTTCAAATGAAGGAAGGCTGAGTCAACCGTGATCTGGCTACCTGAAACTGGATTTTAAAATCCTTGAGTAGGTGGGAAAAGAAGTTCTTGGAGAGAATGACTTATCAGCTGGAACTTCTTGAACACTGTCCCTCTCTTAATTCATCGAGCACATTTCAAATAGTTTTTTTCTCTGTGCAGGGAAACATCTGTCATTCTCATATAACCTAATTTCTTCAAGTATGCAAAGTTGTTAGGGTTTTTTGGTTTGTTTTTGACATCAAGTCACAGCTGACTTATGGAGATCCTGTAGGATTTTCAAGGCAAGAGACATTCAGGGGTAGTCTGCCATTGCCTGCCTCCACATCTTGTTTCTGGTATTCTTTGGAGGTCTGCCCTCCAAATACTTGCCAGAGGTGAAGCTGAGTGTGTGTGACCAGCCCAAGGTCATGCAGACAATATCCGTGATAGAGGCGGGATTAGAACCTGGATTTCCAGATCCTAGTCTGACACTACACCCACTGGCTGTCTATGCAACATACAACTTCATACACAAACTGCACAGAGGAGTGAATATACTTTAAATGATATAGAAATGCATGTCTTTGTTGGAAACTTTCCCCTCAGACATATAATAATCTTTTAAATATAAATATATATTTCACCATTTGAAGAAGGATTGCCATGCTGGTTTACAAGAAATAAAAAATTAATTGAATTGGGGTGTGCTAGTTCTTTGATCGTTAGGACTGCTCTAAGGTAGCATCACTTTCAAGGCCGTTTTAAATACATTTTGTACAGACCCTTTGTCAAGAAAGAACTTATATCAACTTAATTATAGTCATGTTATAACATTTTCTGTAAGTTTTGGTATGATGTTTTTAAAATCATAATCATCTCTGGTTTTTCTCCAGCTGGTATTGAATAATTAGCTGAAGGTCACTGCCCAGCTGTATGAAGTTCTCTAGCTGTTGAAACTTCAAAGAATGCTGAGTTTCACACCTGATAAGTCTGACTCCTGATTAGTTGGGCATCTAATTGGTAGTTGAAAACAACCAGGTTAGAGGCTTATGGCTGGTTAGAACACTTTGGGAGGAATTTATCATGCTTGCCTTATATTTTGTATGTATTAGCCAAGTCAATAGCAGTATGCATCATGCTGTGGTTTTATTTGAATTGTTTTGATGCTGGCTCTTATATTACTTGCATGCATTTTATGCCACTATATAATAGTTTGTTGAATGGAAGCTTGATTCAATAAACCTTAAAAATATTTTTTAAAGACTATTTGCCTCTGAGTTATGTGTTAATACAAAATCCTAACCCACGTTTAAGGAGGATCAGTAAGGTCTTCCTTTACATGGTGGCAGAGGTGGGATTTTGAAACACACTCAGTGGTTAGGGTTTTTTTGGCAAGCAGAGTGCTGAGCTTTTGCTCTAACATGGAGAACCATGATTTTTATTTGAAAGCGCAGGCAGATGAACCAGTGGTGAGACCTCGACCCAAAAGGGTGACTGAATTACAGGTCACACTGGAAGGCTGATTCTGCGTGGGCCAAAAACAGTGGTGTGAAAATGGTGTGAAAACAGTATAAACCCTTTTACACTGTTTTAAACCCATTTATACCGTTTTCACACTGCTGTTTTTGGCCCATGCGGAATCCGCCGAAGATTCTAAGGGAAGCGTGCAAGTTACATCAGCTGAGCCAGAAGCAAGCAATGGAGTGGCAGCTCAAGAGTTGGGAGCCACGGGACAGTTGCTGAACGGCATGGAGCTGAATGAAATAGGTGAGGATGACCAAGGGATGTTTATGTTACGTCCCAGGGGGTTATCCGGAGCCAATGCAACCAGACGGGATAGTTTGGAGACAGATGATTCCTCAATATCGACCAGCACTGAGGGGTGGATGAAAATGATGCAAACGTTTATGCGCACACAAGAAACCACCATGAAGTTACTAATACAAGATAGACGGAGGGAGTCGACTGCAGCCTGGCAGAAAAGACAATTCCCACGGTACCAGCAGAGTGAGTCTGTGGAAAGTTTTTTAGCTTTGTTCGAAGCTGCCCTAAGAGAGAATGAGATTCCCAAAAGAGATCAAGTGCGGGTGCTATGGCCTTGCATAGCTGGAGATTTAGCCTCGAAGAAGAGGCCACCTATAAGAATTTTAAAAGGCAAGCGTTAGCCAGATTTGGGAAATCTGAGGGCCAATTAAGAGAAGAGCTGAGGGGAGCCTTCCCTAAGAGGAAAGAGAGCTATGTTGCCTTCATGGCCTGATTGAAGCTTACAGTTCAGCAATGGTATAGAGCTGCAAAAGTTGAATCTATTGAGGACTCCTGCAATCTCATAGCAAGAGAGCAATTTTTCCAAATACTCCCTGAAGAAATTTCAGCTCTAGTTCAAGCCAGAGAGACTTTTGATTTATCTGACTTGGCTGCTTTTGCAGACCAGATGGCTAACATAAAGAACAAGGAGAGAAAAGCATCACACTTCATGCCAGGGAAGAGAGAACTGCTTAAAATCATCCCGAGAAAGGCTGAGTTCACTGGCAGGGAGGGAGTTAAAACTTTGCTTCAGAAAAAAGAATTCTCTCCGAAGCCCAACAGACCTGCCGAGACCTCCATACCACATGTTTTTATTGTGGGAAAAGAGGCCACTACAAATCACAATGTGCAGAAAGAAAGAAAGAAAGAAAAGTCCAGTATGTTGGAGGTGATCGAGTTTTGGTGCAGGCTGAAGATTGGGAGGAGATTAGTGATTCGCCAGCCAGTTCCGTGTGTTCCAGTGAAGGAGAAGAGCCTGTGACCATGATGATAAAGCATTCCACAAAATCCTGGGCAGACCCTGAGCTGATAGCTAAGAGACGTACGGGTGGTGAGAAGCCTGATGAACAGGAGCCCATGGTGAGAATGGGAAAATTACAGCTTATTGATACAGACTTGGTTATGTCTAAGGAGCAGAGACGTTGGGTGGGAGCCTCAGGGCTATGAAAGTGTTACTTGGGGGGAAGTTGTGGGTAGAAGGTTCTGTTGATACAGGGGCAGATGTAAGTTCTATCAATAGAAAATTATTAAACCAAATAGATCATCAATTGGTGGGAAAGATGCAAGTCACCCCATATGAAGGGCCCCCTATGTATTTGGATTTAGCTATGATCCATATCCAGACTCCCAGGGTCAAGAAAAATGTCTATGTCATTGTACATGATGTTTCTGACATGCCTTTCATAGTAGGAGCAGATTTGTTGTTCCAGTCCAGCCAAATGAGAACAGTGGTCACTAGATCAAAGGCTAAGAATGAGAAACAGATTGACAATATTAAAAGAGTGGGAAAAAGTGAAAACCAGAATGTTCAAATGGGGGAAGTAGAAAATATGAATGTAAAGTTCCCAACCACAGTTCCCCAATTTGTGGAGAAACCCAAATCAAATATAGGTAAGCAAAAGGTTAAAAATGGGGCGGAGATGGAACGGACAGCAGAAGCTGAGCCGATTAAGTTACATTCAGAGGGAGAGAGGAGTCATTAAGTGCTCCTAATTCAGTTACCCTGGCAACAGAAGTTGAAACTAAAACACGAAGGGGGTAGCCACTCCCCAATATAAGTTGAAACTTCTCATTCCAAGAGTGGAGAAACTGTAATTCATGAAATATCTGAGCAGTTTAAAAATGAACAAAGATTTTGTCCCACTCTGAAAGAGTTGTGTGAAAAGGCAGAGGCTGCTGTTGAAGAGGTTGGCAAAATGGTTTATTATATAGACAACGTTGGAGTCGAGGTTTTTCTGAGAAGGGAGAAATAGCCTTAAAGTTAGTAGTCCCAAGAAAGTATAGAGAGGAAATTTTAGAACTGGCTCATAGTGTCCCATTGGCAGGACATCTAGGAGTAAAAAGGACTATGGAAAGAACTTAAATATTTTTAAAAGACTATTTGCCTCTGAGTTATGTGTTAATACAAAATCCTAACCCACGTTTAAGGGAAGATATTTTTGCTCATTAACAACAAGGAGACAAGCACCACTAGCAATTTTTACAATGTGATAGAACGTGATCTTCCTTACTAGCAGGCCATAGACCAGTGATGGCGAACCTATGGCACGGGTGCCAGAGGTTGCACTCAGAGCCCTTTCTGTGGGCACGTGCAAACAGAGTCCCCCCCTCACACATCTAGGCTGGCCTGGGCCACTGGGCTCGATTATTAGCATTAAACCTAAGACCTAGTTTTGGGGAAGCATTATAGGTAACCCTGTAAGCACTGTTAAACCCCACTGATTTTCATGCAAAGAACTAAAGCGCGATCCTTTACCTGGGAGTAAGCTTGGTTGCTGGCAATGTGGCTTGCTTCTGAGTAAACCCTCCTAGGGTCGTGATTCACCCATTCGAAGAGTTGCATGGTTGGTTCAAAGCAAAGCCACCAACTACCACCAAGCTTACTCCTAATGCACACCTTGGAGCCAACCGTTTTGTCTAAACGAAAACCTCAGTATTCAGGTTAAATTGCCGTGTTGGCACTTTGCGATAAATAAGTGGGTTTTGGGTTGCAGTTTAGGCACTCGGTCTCGAAAAGGTTCGCCATCACTGCCATAGAGGGACATACAGGTATGTGTGGCTTGATGCAAACTTGGTTGTGACTTGATGGTTTTCAAGAAAATAAAGACAGAGAAGTTGTCAGGTATAATAAGAGGCTTAGTGGAAAGAAAAAGTAGATGAATAGAAATGGAGGCTGAAATCTAGATTTGGTTCCTTTAGCACCTTAGAAATCAACAAAATCTTTTTTGGGGGGAGGGGGGATTTTGAGAGTCAGAGCTCCCTTCCTCAGATATCTCCCAAAATCTTGTTGGAAGCCCAAATCAACAAAATTTTGTTGATTTCTAAGGTGCTACTGGACGCAAATCTAGCTCTTCTATTGTAGACCAACACAGTTGCCCTTTAAGATCAAAATCTGGTTTTCTTCTTGGGCCTCACCTTAGGTGGCTTTCATATACAAATACCAAAGCCATTTTTAGCCTTTAACCAACAACTTATCAAATTGGAGATTTTGGAAGCCTCAAACATGAGTTGCTGACACTGATTCTCCCTGCAGCTGCAAACCAGCTGGAATATGTATCCAAGCAAGCAGAGAGTGCCCTTTTAGCTCCACTGAGTCACTTGAGCTTCATTCAACTTTCTGACATAAGAAAATTAACTTTCTGGGTTTGGTTTTGAGGTTTCCCAGCCCCAGGCTTTCCTAGAGCATTTCCTAGGCATGCATTAAAAACCTAGGACAGGTTGATTCTTTGGGCAAGGCAGCAGAAAAATGCCAGTTGTGATGGATTCCTAGACTTTGCTGAGCAGGAGGCAGAGCAAAGGCTCCTGAAAACCAAGAGTAACTCTCAGCAGCTTCTGATCCGCTGGCAGTTGGAGAGCCAGATTTTCAGTTAGGGCTGTGGGGACTGAAAGTCAGTTGGGAGTCGGTTCTGAGAGCGCTTCAGAGACAGGTGCTCAGTGAACTGCTCTGTTCTCTTGGTTCAAGCATCTCTCTCTGTGAGGGAGACTTTAGTCAGACAAGACTTGTCTGTTCCAAGTTCCCTACCTGGCAGTTTAACACTAGACGTTCACCTATTTGTTCTAGGCTCTGGGGAGATATACTGAAGGGAATGAGTGTGAGGACTTTAATCCTTCTGAGAGGGATCAGAAGGGAAATTCCTATTATTTTATCAGGGTGTAAAGGGACAGTTGTAGAAAAAGATAAAGTATGGACTAGTCTGCTACTAGATTAACCTGAGGGTAAATAGAAAAGCTCTCACCAGAACGTGAGACTCAGGAGTTCTGAGAACAACAAAATAAATAGTTTTGAAAACCTGAATTTAATTATATAAGAAATTAACATCTTTTGAGGTTACTTATAACCTCTTGTTAATGCCCGAAGAACTGCACTTAAACTGGAAACATTGCCAAAGTCAAAGAACAATTTGATATACTAACAATCCTTGTCATCCAGGCCAGTAATTTCCTCTTCCTTTCCCTGTTGTGAATGTTCCATTTATAACAGATCTTGATCTGAATCTGAATTCATCACTAAAACCCCTTTTGTATCTTTCAAGGAATTATCTCGCCTTTGGAGTCATAGTCAATCTGAATCTACGTTGCTTGAAAGTAAAAGATACACCTTCCAGTTTTCCCCAACAAAACAGAATCTCCCCGAGAAGCAGATTTTGTGGGGTTTTGTGCAAAACTCACAGTTCTTGTGCAGCAGCTAAGGGTATGTACAAGCAGTGGTGTACCAGGGCTAACTTGCACCTGGGGGCATGATTGCCTCCCCCTACCTCCCACTTATGGGAGCCAGCAGGGAGGGGTGTAGGCTGGGACAGGCGCCGCAGCAGCAGGCCAGCCTGCCGCCACAGCGCCCACCTGGGCCTCTTTGCAGGCTGGGTCCTGCCCTCCCCAGAGCCTGGGGAGGCAGGAAGCGGCCTGCAGGGAGGTTGGGGAGACGTGGCTGGGGGGCACTGCAGAGGTAGGCCTGCTCTTCCCCCCAGCCTCGGGGGGGGGGGTTGTCGAGAGCTGGCCTGAAGCAGCAGCAAACAGCTCAGCTGGCAAGTGGCACCCCACCACAGGGGGAGTCGCCGGGTACCGGCTGGGTCGCTGCACCGTGGGAGAGGTCAGACATGGGGACCCAGCCAGCACCCAGCGCCCCCCCCCCCCGCATGACGGGACAGTGTGCACCCAAGCACAAGGGGTATCCCATGTCCCCATTAGCAGACTGCCACTGTGTACAGGCCTGGAAAGGATTAGGAAACGAAGCCCTGCTACTAACATTACTCAGTTCTACATTGATACAGAATTCCCACCAGTGGATCCTTTCCATATACCAGCTCTTCTCTGAGATCTGTCCTGAAGAAGGCACACTTCAAAAACAATGTAACGTGCTGAATTGTGTGATTCTCACCTTCAAAACTCGAGGGTAGAAGTATCTCACACTCTTTTATGAATCTGTCCATTAGCCAAACCCCTTCTACACACCCCTTCCCTTTCAGAGTGTAAATGGGTGACCACTACAGCCAGGGCCTTTTCTAGATCCTGGAACTCTGCTTCGCTGCTAAGTAATAAACAAATAGAAATAATGATTTCCATGAGGCATTTGGTTAACCCTCCCCTCCCCCACCACATCCACTACACCAAAGTATTTTGGATTGCTAGATTTTCAGCAGTATTTTATTAGTTGTTTTTATTGTTGGGTCTAACTTTTTGGGGTCTATTTTTATCTATATTTCTTATTGTTTAATTGATAAGGCTGGAAGTCTCAGAAGCCTTTCTGCTGAGTTTGTAGGACAGAGTATTCGAAAAAGAAAATGTACTGAGATACTACATTTCATTAGAAATAACAAAAAGCCCTCATTTGATTTCTTGATTTTTAAAATTGTTGCTGTATTCCTTTGCAATAAGCTTTTTTCCCAATTGAACTTTTTATTACAATTTTTAAAGAAGAGGAGTTTGGATTTATACCCCACCTTTCTCTCCTGTCAGGAGACTCAAGGTGGCTTACAAGCTCCTTTCCCTTCCTCTCCCCACAACAGACACCTTGTGAGGTAGATGGGGCAGAAAGAGATCCGAAGAACTGTGACTTGCCCAAGGTCACCCAGCAGGAATGTAGGAGTATGGAAACACACCTGGTTCACCAGATAAGCCTCTGCCACTCAGGTGGAAGAGTAGGAAATCAAATCCGGTTCTCCAGATTAGAATCCACCTGCTCTTAACCACTACACCATGCTGGCTCTTATAAGTGACATGAGAGGAAGCTGGGGGGATCCTTGGGTGCCACTAGCAATTATTGCTAGTAATTGCACAAAAAAGTTTTTCTTTTTACTAGTAATTGATCCCTTGATTTCATTTTACATACAAATCTAAAATGTCACAATATGTAATCCACCTGTTTTCAAACAACATTTCACGTCTAAACAATGTTTCTTGTGGAGTGTTTGTGGTGTTTTTTGACACAGGGCTTTTATGCAGATGTGGTTTCCTTTGCAGGTTTCCTTTGCATTGAACAATACAGATTTACCTTCCAACCTTACCAAGTTTGCTGAAGGCCTCGTACCCTCCCAGTTTGAAATCCCAGTTTGTGGTAGACTAGTGGGACTGAACAGTTCCTCGTGAAGGGCATCAGCTGGCCACTCAATTCCTCCCGTCCTTTTTCTAAGCCCGCCCTCCCAGCAAGTCATGTTTGTAGAAACCTTGCATGCACTTGGGGACAGAGGGAAATGTAAAAGACAAGCTTTGGGGCCGAGGAAGCAGGACTCAATAGGGAATGTGGCAGCTTCATCCAGGGCTAACATGATACAGGAGATACATTTCTGAAGGCTTTACCAACAAGCATCTTCTACCAATATGCAAGTTCACTCTCTGCCCCGGGGCAGCAAACTACTAGTGAGATGGCAGACTGCTCTTCGAGATCGCCAGAGTTTTCTGCATTTCCAGGCCTCAGCCTACCGCCCCGTCTTGCTCTCTGCTCAAGGTGGATCCCTAAGAAGATCACAATGCTTCCTCCTTCTGATGTCTGTTGCACCTGTGACACTTCCAATGCAATTAGTTATTTGTTTTTTTGCACATTTTACTGGAAGAAATCAGGTTCTGAAATGTGTGTCATAAGCAGCAAATGGGGAGAGCTGGATTTTGGAGACTGAGGCAGAGTTATTTTATCCTCCTCGCAGTGCACTGCCTATCCAGCTAGTCCACAGCAGAGGGTCTCCTCCATCCCTCCCCACCCCTCCCTTTTCCATGTCAGGCATAAAATGTCAGACAAAATGAAGATATTGCAAGCCCGGGATTCCTTCTTAGGACCCCCCCTAAAATGAAATCAGAAACAAAGGCAGATGTGTGTAAAACCAATGTTTAATACCACTTCCCCCAAAAGGAGAAGCAGCAAAAAGTCAGACATCTCCAAAACAAAAGCGGCACAGAGCTGCTCCAAATCAGCTAAAAGGTGCAATATTAGGAACTCAGTAGACTCAAAGCAGGCCAGGTATACTCACAAATCTTAAAAATAAGTGTTGGCTTCTCCCTCATGAGCATTCCTACCGCTGTCTGGCTTTGTCAAAGGACAGGAAAAAACACAAAGCAATCCATGTAAACAAAAAGTCACCTTCTCCAAGGCCGACCCACAGGCGGACTGCTGCTCCCAGCTGGTTTCTCTTTTCCTATCATCAAGGTGATGGCCTTGCCATGAATTAGTGCAAAATATCCAACGGGTTCTCAAGAGAGCCTGCAAGGCACAAAACCCCTGTTCAGAACTCAGAACTGTGACCCAGTCTCAGGCAGGTCCACAGGCCACAAAAGCCAGAACAGCCAAAATGTCAACCCAAACGATGCAAAAGCCAGAGGGTAATTTGTGATAGGAATTCTGTTTCTGGAGACAGAGGCGAAAACAGTTCCTCTCCCAGGGAAGGCAGAAGGGCCAGACTGCCAAGTTCTGGTCTATACATGAAGCAGAACTCTGGGATGGTAGAACCGGCTGCACCACCTCAGTCTGGTGGTCAATAAACATGGCTGTTTCTTGGAATTCTCTCCTCGACTTCAATAGACCCCTCCCCCCCACACTAAAAGCTTAATGTTCCCCAGTGTTAAAAGTCACTGGAAATGTAACATCAGCACCTCAGGAAGAAAGGGGCTACTTTGGCCTTTTACATGCTCTGCTGGCTTGTCATTTACATTCTTTTCATTACTGAAAAAAAAAACTTGGAAAAATGGAACTACCTCCCACCCCCTCGATACTGAGAGTCCCATTCCTTCCAAAATCAGCAAAGAGCCAGTTTCTGGCAGTGAATTCATCTTTGCAAGACAGACCAAGTGTGGGACACTGGCGACAGTTCTGGGCTAGGATCTGGGAGAC
This sequence comes from Sphaerodactylus townsendi, assembly GCF_021028975.2. NCBI lineage: Eukaryota > Metazoa > Chordata > Lepidosauria > Squamata > Sphaerodactylidae > Sphaerodactylus > Sphaerodactylus townsendi. The sequence goes on along the minus strand of NC_059436.1, from coordinate 56,384,750 downwards.
CCGGGTTCGAGTACCTGCCAGATCTGGATGACCTCGGCCCAGTTAAATATTCTCAGGGTTGATGATGTGTGGAGACAACAGAGGACAGGAGAAGGATGGAAGCTACTTTGGGCTTCCATCAGAGAGGAAGGTGGGATATAAATGAATAATAAATAACAAGTGGAAACCTGCAATAAATTTACTGGGAAGGGCATTACTCCGACTGTGACAGAGAAGGAGGGAGAGGGAAGGAAGCAAATCTCCCTTGCTTTTTCCACCCCAACCCTTATCTATCAATCATCTTTCACCTCCCTTCTCCCCTTACCCTTCCTATCTTCCCTCCTTTCTCCCCACCATCTTCTCTAGCCCTTTGTCAGGGATGTACCTAGTTGATTGAGATGCATTCCTACCTCAATGTAATCACTACAAAATGTATGTAACCAGCCCGCTACATGTTACCACTGCTGTAATGGGACTATTTCCTTGATCTTCACTTTATGGCTTCACACAATGAGCAGATAACTAGGCTTACTCCTGACACTTCTGGTTCCATAGAAAACGGGATGTTTCCGTTGTCCTGTGGGGGCAGGAGGCCAGTGGCTTTTTTTCTATCTATTGCCAACCCTGGGGCGCCTTAGCTCCAACATAACTCTTTCTCACATTCTTGGGGAAAACCACCTACTCCACCTTTTATCAACTTCAGGATAAGGAGACAGCAAAAGCCACGTTCGGTAGAACTGACTTTGACAAGCTGGGTGCTTCGTTGCCTACCAAACAATGCTGCTGATCAACAATACAGAGTTCATTTAGTGATTCAAGGTCTGAGACCTAACACCCTTTTATCTTCCTTTCCCCCATCCCTTTGATGTCAATCTTCCCCCCCTTATCCCCATCCTTGTACCCCTTTCTTTCTCCCAACCTCCCCCTCTGCTTTCATTTCTCTACCTCCCTCAGACAATCCCCCCTTCTTTCTCCCCCGCCCCCAGACAATTCTCCCTACTTTCTCTTTCTCTCCCTCCTCATCTTTTCCCCAAACTTGGGAGCCTGGGCGGCTGTAGTCTGCTTGTCAGGAGGCAGCATAACAGCTGCAGGGCCCCAGGCCCACATGCAAACAACTCGGGGAGGGGGGGGGAGGATTTAAGCATCCTATGTATTTTTAAAAACTTTAAGATTTTTCTGAAAATCAGTGGGAGCCCATGTGACAGAAATCCAAAACTAGATAAGGTCCAGACATGTTTCATTACAATCTTAGGTCCAATTTAGGTCCATCCCATGCTGGGCTATCCTGGCAGACTTTTGGACAAAGGATGAACCGGTTTAGACAAATACCAGGTATTTGTCATGGAAGTGCAAAGCCATCACCAGGTGCTTGATGGCTCTGATTGGTAAAAGTAGCCTCCGACACCAGGAGTAGGGATTTGCATGGAACTGGAGAAATCTGCTCACCAGTCTTAGAAAGGAGGCTGGTTTATGTCAAACTCTATTTAGCATAAATATCTGTACATTTGGGGGTTTTCCTGGACTTCAGTTTTCGGTCTCTCATGGACCACAGGAAGTTCAGTAGGCATGGGATTCCTGGGACAGGTTTGATAGCCTGTCAAATGCTGGATATGTTTATCATAAGGGATGCTGCCAGAGAGATCTTTTTTAGGAAGTCTTGTACTGGCTTAGGCAAATTGTCTACCATCTGCCACAGGTAAGCAGCTCTAGCAAGAACTGAATTTGGATCCAAGACTGATGGAAACTGCTTTAGAATAATTTTTTCTTCACTGATGCATCCCTGCATATGGCAAGTATCCACGTCTGCCTCGTTTACTTACTTGAAACCCCACCTTTCTGCCCACAGGACCCCTAATGGCTTATACTGCTCTGTTCACTGGTGCCAGAACAAATATTCCCTGGGAGAAAGAAACATGTTGCACACAGCAAGGAAGAGCTCTTTCAAAGAAGCTCTTAAAAACACTGCACCTTAGTCAAGGTCAGGATTTTTGGCTGCATGGGAGAAAACAAACATCTGGGGACAATATCAAGATCCAAAAAGCTGCTCACCTGTTCCTCCTACAGGTGCCTTCCCCGTCTCCTGAGACGTGTGCTCCTCCGAACCCCTGGCATGTCAGTCTGAATGGTATTTTGCTCCTGTTGAAAGGACATTCATAGGGTAAAATGCCCCGGAAAATGACCCATTGTTAGCACAGGGACACTGAGGGGCAATCTGGTCTGCAGACTGTGGACCACAGTCACAATGGCCCTGAGACTAAAACCCAATTCAGAGACCCTAACTCTGGTCAAGGGAAAGTGGATACAAGCAGCAATTCCTGCAACATCACCACCAAAGCAGCACCTTAACGGCTGTCACCTTTTTGCTTCTCAGAAAAACTCTCTGCTTGGACAGAACAGCAAAGGACAAGAATGTCCAAGTTCCAGAAATTCTAAAGTCAAGACAGGGAAGAGACACTGTAGTATATATAACGCTTACTTTCTTATCAACTCTAAATGTATTATACTGCTATAACGAGATCAATCACATCATTTCTAACTTCAGTTGGCATATAAGATTGTCCTACTTGGTACATGTGAAATAGAAATGAAATGCGCCGACACTTGAAGCCAGGGAGAACTACACCCTGCGGCACTTTCTGCTACTTAAGCCCCTGTGCCTTGCTGCTTGCCTTGGGACAGCTTCAAAAAAAGAAAAGCTTGAAGCTGAAAACCACTGTTGCACTGAACAAAAACAGCCTCATACAGTCCCAGGAGACTAAAGGCATTTCTGGATTTGACTCAAACGTTTCAATATTTTCAACATTCTACCATTCAGTACTATCATACACATTAGAGTGGAGAAAATTAGGCACAGTTAAACCAACATATCCGTGAAAATATTCTGTCTGTCATAGGAGTCATTACCAGCATCATCACCCCTAATGGTGTAGAACAGGAGCATCAAACTCATTTGTTATGAGGGCCAGATATGGCAAATGTGAGACTTGGTCAGGCTGAGCCTTGGGGAGGGAGGACGACTGCCCCAGCTGGCCCCAGAACAGCACTGGAGGGGGTGCCTGGACTGGCAAGCCTGCAGTGTGGTGGGGTGACTGCCTGATCGAGTCCATGAGCCAGCTGAGGCAATCCCGTCCCCCAATCTAGCCTGGCAATCCCCCCAGGGGGATTGCCTCAGTTGGCTCACGGGCCCAATAAGCCCTTTCGAGAGGCTGAATTCAGCTCCTGGGCCACACGTTTGACACCCCTGGAGTAGAAAGTCTTACATAAAAATCTTCATCCCACACATTCCAAGTGAGTAAAACACACTTTAAAAAGCATTTCACTCATTCCAAAAGAGATACACTTCTTAGGGTTTCTTTCAGTGCTCTCTGACTTCTAGTGGGTTTTGTTTTTGGAAAAAATGGAAAGAAAAGCCCTCAAAGGTGGAAAAAGTAGAATTCCAATGTTTTTCCTCGTCTTCGCAAAGGAACCTCTGCATTTTTGATACAGAATCCCAACACATTTCAGAGGACTCCCAGATGCATTCTAGAGCATCTTGAGAGTGAGTTTACAGCTTCTGTGGGCTGTACTGGCATAGGATATACAAAACACCCCAAACTCTCCTCTCCAAAGAAAGACCGCTCACGGAAGCCTCTTTGCCCTCACTGATCCAAAGATCAACCTTCAAGGAAGCCCAGGACTTCCACTGGACACAGAAAGTCACTGCCTTTAAAATACACTCCCAGTGGCAGTTTACCACAAAGATAAGGCTAACAACCAAAGGAAGCAGCCTAGAGGACACAAAGGCTCAAGCTGACTGAAACAAAAGTATACCTGAGGTTCAGAAGATGAAATCTGGTGCAGGAATCCAAACTCTGAAAGTAAATTGTTCCTTGACCACTAAAAAGGAGCTTTTCCCTCCTCCACAAACTCTGCAATTTTGGTTTCAGAGATTTTCAGGCCTTAGAAGCAAGAGTCTGGCTGGAATCCAGCAGCCCTGCCCCCTCCTCTCTCCATCTGAAATCGCGGCAGTCAGAAAGTAAATCCAAGTTTCCCCCCTCCTCAAAACCCTCTGCTACTGTTTTTTTTTACCTCCAGTCTCTCAGATGCTCTATGGCCACCTTCTTCCTCTGATGATGAAGAGGATGATGATGATGGTGCCATGGGTGAGTCTCCCTTGTGGCTACCTTCCGGCCACCCTTCTCCAGAGAGCGTGGTGGTCACCCTAGCAGGAGAGAGGGCTGCAAGAGCAGCTGGAAAGGCGAAGGCTGCTAGGAAGCGGGCTTTCAGAAGCTGATAGGCAGGGTTGCACTGGAGCCTCTGGCACACTTCTTCCCGCACAGCATTCAGATTCACCGGCTGCCTGGCCTCCTGCAGCCCTCCTGCAGCCCCCAGGTGTGCGGCAGTCTGCTCCAGGGTGGCTTTATTGAGCAGCAGTGCTGACAGTGTTTTTAGACTACACAGAAAAGGTGGCAGATAAGGCAGGCTGGTTTCCAGCAGTGGAGCCCTTGGGCCCGAGCCTCCCTTGGCCCACTCCTTCACTGCTGCTACATCTTCGGTTGACAGAAGGCGATAGTCCGGGGTGACCTTCTCCTGCAGCAAAGGTGGTGCAGAACACGATTTCTCTGGGGGACTTGTGACCCCTTCAGGAATGGCAGGATGAGAATTCCTTGCCATGCGGCTTTGGGGTTCCTGGGTGAAATGGGTTCTGTTTTGGACATTCCCCACGGAAGCACTGGGCAAAAGGGGCACCTGAGGGGAAGCCGCGGGCAAGGGGCGCTGCAATTCTGCGGAGGCTACAGGAGCAAGCAGAACAGCAGGGCGTGTTGAGTCCAGCTGTCCGTCCTTCTGAAGGGCACTGTGAAAGGCTCCTTGCAATTGCTGACCAGCAGCATCTGGGCCTGCACGCCCAGGAAAGGCCTCTGCTGCTTGGCTCAGACCTGGAGTGATGCCAGGACTACTCACGGCACAGGGCTGCTTGTCTGGATGGGGGAGGCTCACAACGGTCACTGGAATGAGGCCCTGTGCAGTGAGCAGCCAGGTTATGGGAAGGAGGTGCTTGGTCACCTCACCGGAGCCAGGCGGGAGGGCTACTGACTGGGGCAGCAACTCAACTGGTCCCAGGCCATGGGCAGCTGCTGCTGAGTGAGGAGCCTTCTTTGGGCCAGGCTCCACACTGGTGGGGCCCAGAGAAGCCACAGGGACCTGGAGAGGCAAATGGGACTGCTTTGGCAACAAAGGGGCAGAACTGGCAGCTGTTGGTGCTCCCTGGCTTCCCTTCTGCAAGCTGCACTCTTTACCACGGCCATTTCCTTTGCTTCCGGCAGAAGTCTCTTCACCTTGAGAGTCCTTCGTGTCCCCCACAGACTTCTGTAGCAATGCCAAGTTACTCTGCGCTGATGGACCAGAGGGTGCAGAAGCTCCGACACGACAGAGGCTGGGCCATGGTAGACCATTTGAAGCTGCAGGAGCACCCTCACACCTTGTCTGAGTTGGAGGAACCACTGGGTGCTGGATTAACACAGAGGAGGGCAGCAGCAACTGAGGCACAAGGATGGCCCTCTTTGACGGGACCCCCTTGGCCCTCCAGTCCCGCTGCCTCTTCTCCCTTAGCAGTTCAGAGACAGTTTTGGGTTTGGGAGTTGGGCGAGGAGGTGAAAAAGGAAGCCCAAGATGAGCAGGAAGATGGTCCTCCTTGGCCTTCAAAGGGACGAGCCTCTTGCTGGGGACCGCTTGGTGCCTCAATTGGGCTGGACAAAAACAGAATGAAAAAAAGAGGTTAGGAACGGATACCAGTTCCCAAAGTTCAGAGTCTGAGATCCTACCACTCCACAAGGCCCCCAGCTTCTGCCAAGAATGCCTGCTGATCACACTGACAGGACAGCTTTTGAACAACTCAGCCAAGGCAGCCAATTTTCTATTTCCCCAGATGCTTAATACTTCAAGTGAGGAATTCAAGACTCCACTTCCTTTGTTTTGCCATCCCTTCCTTTCCCAGGGCTGCCAGTGGGCTACCTCAAGAGCACAACCGCCTCGGGCAGCCTTCTGGCTGTTTAGGACAGCTCTCCTGCTGACATCTTCCCAGCCCAAGACACCCCTAAAGGTAAGGAGAAGCAGCTGAGAACAGAGGAAGACCCCTTATGCGGGGGGTGGGCAGCAGCAGCCTGGGAATTCAGGAGGAGCATGCGGTGGGATCCTTTCAGCACCAGCACAAGCCAATGGCACACCCAACTCACAGCAGGGCAGGTACCCAACTATTCCCAAGCAAAGGCTGGCAAACTCTGAGGAGACCAGTCCTCTCCACCCAAGGCTGGTGATGGTGGCCGGGAAGATCAGCTTCAAGCACAAGCTGAAGAGGGCAAATACCTGTAGAATCCTGAGCAGGAGACGCCTACGAGAAACAACAACAACAACAACAACAAATCAGCTCCAGCAGCCCAGTGGCCCATGGACACAAGCCCCACAGAGTGCCAGTGAAGCAGAGGGAGGCTGCGCTCTTGCACTGCACCCATTCATCTTTGCAATGGAGTGGGGGGGGGGAGGGGGGAGGTGCATGTGTGAAGGTGGACTTGGTGCTTCCCCCTGAAGCAGGAACACATTTTTGGCTGACTGATTTCTGCTTCAATCCTCCAGCCTCTTTCCAGACCTAGTACAGCATACAAAGGGACCCTCACCTGTCGGAGCAGCGCTGCCATGACCAGCTCCTGGAACTGGACCAGAGACTCTCTGGACACAGAGAATGAATGCCTGCGCCAAAGAGGCAGTACCTGATCAGGGCGTCCTGCGTTGCCAGCAATAACCTTCAGGAACTTCAGCTGTCGGGATTTCCTTTTCTGGATGATTTTCATGCAGCCACCAACATCAATACAGAGCAGCTGTAAGGCAATGTCATGTCTTGCATTATGTAAAAGGAAGAATCCACAGCAGAAAAAAGGCAGGTGGAACAAAGTTCCATAGCCAGGGGGTTTATGTCGTTTACGGGTAAGAAGCAGGATCCCGAGATTCCACTGCACTTTTCCTGCAATATTTGCCAAGCGTTTGTGAATGAACGTATGGGCAGGACATTCAGTCAGATTGGGCAAGATGCCTTCTGCATCCAGAGAGGTCCAGGCTAGATGAACTTTTGGCCAGAGAGCAATTCCTTTAATTCATTAAATTTACACTCCAGTAGAGGCAGATGCCCTGTTGAATGGCAGAGACCCATCAGCAGCCAGAGATTTCAAGGCACCAGGAAACAAGTCTCACATTTTTACAGCCTGTTTCATCACTGAATGTGGCTCCTAAGCTCTTCCTCCAACCATGTGCAAAGGCTTCCCTCCCTCCTCCACCTGCGAGGACCAGAAATCCCAATCACTACAGAGGTGCTTTTATTCCCCCACCATTTCCAGCATTCTGCATCCCCTCAAGCCATTCCTTCTCTAGACAGCAGCTACTTCTCCCGCCGGTCAATGAGCTCATCCTCCCACTTAGTCAGGCAATAGCACAAAAGACAAGGGAAAGACAGGCTGGTTTGTTCATTCAATATTCTTACGAAATGATACATGTTAATTTGTCCTTGGCACTACACTGTTTTTGACTTGTCTGAGACTAGAGCCAAATCCTGCCTTTGCATTTTCTGTGTGTTGGAGAAGCTGGGACTCTCCTACCCTTGAAAGAACCAGTCAAATTTATTTTCCTGAAGGGGGCGGAGGAGAAGAGGGGCTACGTGGTCTGACACATTTTGGGGCTCCTGTTAAATGAAGGCTTGTTGTTGCTTTTTCAGTTGCTGGTCAGGATGTGCTCCTCAAAAAAAAATCTGTAGTTTTTGGATCTGGCCATCAGGGAGCAAAAACAAAAATCCGCATTCCCAGTTATCCCAGTTCTAAATGCCATTTTGTAATTTGGATCTTGGTATTTTTGGTGCTGGCCCATTAAATAATCCTCAAGTTTAAAGTGAACTAGACCAACAGGTCCAATTCGATGGCTGGGACTTCATCCACCCATCTTTACTTCCTATGGGGAGGAAATTCCATTCTTTCTCCTCGGCAAAGAATAGCCAAAAATAAGCAACGCAACCATTGGCCAAGAGCCGCCCCAAAACAGACAGAATCAACAAGCCAAAAGAACCAATGCAGACCCAGGGAATCCCAGCACAAGGTTGAGAAAATGTGGTAAGCCTAACGCTTACCCCCCTTCCCTCAGCCCTCTTTTTTAATTCGGTAGTAGTTGTCTTTGAAACTGTTTAGTGGGATATTAAAAAATTAATATTTAATATTTAAAAATGTTCCACCAGCAGTTGCAAGTGAAGCAGTTCAATTACCCCCTAACCATGCTAACATCTCATTCTGCTTCATATGTAGACCTGGCCAGGGTGCAATTTCAGTGCTGTCTGGAGGCGGGGAGCGAGCCCACACTGACCTCCCGGTCACCAGGGAAGCCCCCAGCAATCCCACCAGGATCTGACGGCCCATGGGGTCATCGAAGGACGAACTCCCACCCACCTGCCCAGCCCGCAGCAGCCCGCAACCCATCCCTCAACCATTACACCCTGCCCCCGGACTTACCCTATGTTTGGGGTGACCAGCCAAGTTTGGGGAACTCTCAGGGCCGCGAATGGCATCCAGCCGGCCTCCTCCTGGCTGGGGACGCCATCAGCAGGCCCCCTGCAGCCACCCCAGCCAGGCGAGCAAACAGCTTAGCCAATCAGCTGGGCCCACCCTTGCCTTAAAAGGCAGGGCGAGGGTTGGGGCACGACAGGTGGAGGAGCCCAGCCCCAATGCCGGGAGCCATGCCCCATTGGCCAGTCAGGCGGGGGGGGGGGATTCTCAGGGGAGGAAGGGGTCCAAAGGAGGGCATTGGAGGGAGAAGTGGAGGGGACGGGAGGAGCGGGGCGGAGAGAGGTGTGGGAAGGACTGACGTAGCAAGGAGGGAAGAAGCCCCTTTCGGAAGGGAAAGTGCAGGTGAAAGAGACCCGCAGAAGAGGGGGCGAATGGGGAAATTTCACATGCAGAACATGCTCTTGGTGGGGCCACACTGGGGCAGGATAGAAGCGCCACAATTACTTGGGGGGGGGGAGGGGGCAGCTGTCACTGGGACCCAGTACAATGGCTCAAAACCAGCTCCCTAAAGACCTTGGCTATTTGCCTCCTTAGCTAACCCAGCAATATCATTCCTGTTTCCCCCATTCAGAGATGGCTTGCCATTGCCCTGGCATTCATGGGCGGTCTCCCAGCCCCACCTAGCTGCTTAGATGGGAGGAGATTAGGCTAGTCTGAGCTATCCAGGTCAGGGCAATATTATCGCTACAGCAGAACTTTCCCAAGATTAACCATGAAGAAATGGGGGGAGGGGAGAAGGAAAAGGCAGCAGAAATCCTGCTTACCTGAAGGAGAAGTGTGAACAAGGGTGTGCTTTTGAGGCTGGCCACCTGCAGGTGCTTGAGGATGAATTCAGCTGTGATTCCACCAAAGGAAGACAAAGATGTTTAATCAAAATCTCCTGGGCAGGCTGCTGCCTCAATGAGCCTGGCTCCTCTTTCACTCTTGTTCCTTCTGCAAGACTTCCCACAGCTCAAAGCACAATCCTCTTTACCTCGGAAAACGTGATCCTCCACCATCCCCCTGTAAAGAGTGCACTTACTGCTACTGTAACGCACAAGGAAAAAACTAAGAAGAGAGTTTGGATTTATATCCCCCTTTCTCTCCTATAAGGAGACTCAAAGGGGCTTACAAGCTCCTTTCCTCCCCATCCCCCCAACAACAAACACCCTGTGAGGTGGGTGGGACTGAGAGAGCTCCATAGAGCTGTGACTAGCCCAAGGTCACCCAGCTGGCGTGTGTGGGAGTGCACAGGCTAATCTGAATTCCCCAGATAAGCCTCCACAGCTCAAGTGGCAGCGTGGGAAATCAAACCCAGTTCCCCCAGTGCACCTTCCACTACACCATGCTGGCTCTAAAGGGATATTGTGCACTCTACAGGCTGTGCTGGCAGAAGAACTCTGGGAAGGAAATGGCTGAGGTTTGCTTGGGCACCCCTTGCCCTGTTCTGTCACACAAAAGCAAGATCTAGTGCTGTGGTCAGGAAAGGTGGACTGGCTGGAATGAGAGCAAAAGGTACACTAAGGTGCCCAGTCAATGCAGCTAACCAGGAAAAACCCAGGACAGCCTCATGGGGGAATCCAGATTTTGTTCCACCTGAGGCCGAGGCAGCAGTGGCTACAGAGAACTGAGAAGGCTTTGTACCTTTGCACCTCTTTGCTCCCTCTTCAAAAGCAGGATGGTGTAGTGATTAAGAATGGTGGACTCTTAACCTGGAGAACCATACTCCTCCACATGAAGCCTGCTGGGTGACCTTGGGCCAGTCACAGTTCTCTCAGAACTCTCTCAGTCCCACCTACTTCACACACAAGGAGCAGCAGTGGCGTAGGAGGTTAAGAGCTTGTGTATCTAATCTGGAGAAACTGGGTTTGATTCCCAGCTCTGCCGCTTGAGCTGTGGAGGCTTATCTGGGGAATTCAGATTAGCCTGTACACTCCCACACACGCCAGCTGGGTGACCTTGGGCTAGTCACAGTTCTTCGGAGCTCTCTCAGCCCCACCTACCTCACAGGGTGTTTATTGTGAGGGGGGAAGGGCAAGGAGATTGTCTGCCCCTTTGAGAGAAAGGGGGGATATAAATCCAAACTCTTCTTCTTCTGTTGTGGGAAGGGAAGACAACAGTAAGCTACTTTAAGGCTACTTGTGGTTGAGAAAAGAAGGTATAAAAACTAGATTTCCTCCCCTTCCTTCACCATGGGAAGCTGTGCCTCCCCACCTGGCCTTCCCAAGCTCTCACAAGAGCCCTTCACCTCACGTGAGCTTGGAAAGAGGCGTGTGAGTCTTGGCTTGCTGCACAGAAGCCTGGGAGAGGGAGGAGGCAAGGCACATTATCTCTTCCTGACTCTTGTGGGACGTGGGCGGGTTGGCAATGGGAGAGACAAGAAGTTGCTGCCCCTCAAATCCTCCTTGCAGAACTGGCCTTGTACATCCCACCTTTAAGTCTGCAGCCGAATACTTCCAGCCATCTGGTTTCTAATTGTTCCAGTTTGCATTAATGTGAGAGAGTGACTCCAATGACAGACTCTGTTGCGACCCCTGACATGCCACCAGACCCTCCCCGTAAACTTGGGTCAATCACTCCAGCAAAGAATAAAAGGGGAGAAGAAGAGTGTTGTCATTCCTCAGAGAAAAAAATGAACTCTACAAAATGGCTCTTGGGTGGTATGTACCTTTGGACTTGTGAGTCGTTTCCCTCTTGACCTGAAGGGCCCAGGCCTGCACCATGCTCCCAGCCCACGGGGTCACCGCCATCATCAGCCGCCGAGCAAGCGTCATCTTCCCCATTCCAAATCTCTGGCTGCTGGCAGTCTCTCCAGCTGGAGGGATCAAATCTCTCCCAAGACCCCTCTGTGAAGTAGAAGCAAAGCGCTTCTTTCTGCTTCTCTCTCTCTGGAAGATGAATATAAGTTTTAGTACGGAAAATGCCCCAGGGAGTAACTATCGCGGGCAGAATCAAACTTTACTTTATCCAGAACCTAGCGAAAAATCCAGAGGTGACCTTGAACTGACATCCCACTCCATTCAAAGTCTTGAGACAGGAAACATCAGAGTAAGATAAAAGCTCCAAACCTGCACCACACATTTCCTCCAACTAACATTCATTTGAACTGCGGCCAGTTCAAGCTTAGCCCAGTGCCCCAAAGCCAGCCTGAACAGAGCACCTCTGAACAAAATCACACATAGCTGAAGGGAGGGTTTGTGCCACTCAATCCTCTGACGAGAGAGGGACACCAGCAAGCCTGGAAAGGTACTTGCATTTCTCCTTTGCACCTCGTAGCTGTTTCTCCGCAACACACATTTCACGTAGGCCAAAGAAATCCTCCATGAGTCCTTTTTGCTTTTGGAAATCTGCAGAAAAGGTGTAACCATAAAACAAAAGAAATGCTCATCAACCACGTGACCATTTGAATAAACCGTGAACACAGAATTTGGGAGGGAACAGGACATTCAACACAGAAATCCCGCCAGGCTGTTATGTGTCAGGAAGAGCCTTCCGGACATCAAAGGGGCTCTGTACTCTGTTATGTCAATGGCCCTTCACTCCTCTTTACTTTCAGTTTCCCACATTCTCTTGACTGGCAACATGTAACTAAGAGTACCCAAGTGCCGGTGCCTGGAGATATTTCTTCACACCGTCCTTGAGAACATTCCTGTCTTGACTTACTCTGCCTTCGATATGGGGTGTGAAAGTTAGGAGGGGGGAAAACTCGGGGATAAAAGCTTGTACCCCAAGACAGTTCTTTAGAACTGGCTTCTTTAACCATACCGATGTCTGTTAATAAAGGCTTCTGATTAAAATCCAGAGTCGTCTATTAGTCTGCAGATCCGGGGCTTGACATTATGAGCTCCAGAAAATGCTTCAGTAGTCTGACAATGCTTACCATGGCAATTTGTGGCATAGGAAATTTTTTTACAAAAGAGAACAAACCCAGAGAAAAGCAGCCTAGCTTCTGCAGAGAATGTCCCGCCCTTTGGAATTCTTGAAAAAGGTTACTAAACTTGTGGGAGTGATCCAGTAAGATATTTGGACTTCCAGAAGGCTTTCTGACCTGGTGTCTCAGCTCAGACATGGGATAAAGTGACAGGTTTATCCCATACAGAACAGAAATTGATTAAACAATAGGAAACAGGAATAAAAGGACAGTTCTTACCACAGAGAATTGGTACTGGGACCAGTATTATTTAGTTTTTCCATAACTGACCCGAAATTGGGAGTGAGTAGTGAAGTGGCAAAGTTTGTGGATGATACCAAATTACTCAGATTGTGAGAAGCTCCAGGAGGCTCCCTTTAAACTAGGTGAATGGACAACAATGTGTCTGATGAAGTTCAATATAGTTAACTGTATGGAAATACGCATTGGAACAAAAAAGATCTCCCCTAACTTTAACTATATACTAATGGAGTCTGAGGTTAAGACTCACAGGGAAAGAAGTCTGGAAGGTATAGTGGACAGCTCAATAAAAATGTCAACTGAGTGATGAAAAAGGCAAACTCCATGTTGGGGAGTATTAGGAAAGGGACTGAAAATAAAGCTGCCTAGATCTATGTTGAGGCCTCATTTGAAATCCTTAGAATTCTGTTGACTACATCTTTTCAAAAGATACAACAGATGTAGAATTGCAGAAATTTTAAAAAGATACAACAGATCTAGAATTGCAGAAGAAGGCAACAAAGGAGGTTAAAGGGAAGTTTGGCGATTTTAAGGGCCAGGTCCCAGAAGTTTGGGGCTTTTAAGTACATAACAGTATAATAATATAAACAGCTAAGTGCGGGTGGAGGGCATGACAGGTTTCTAAAATTGGGTATGAGGATGGAGAGTTTTTTCTTTCACCCACAGTATTAGAAAGGGTGCTCAATGAAATTGATGGGCATCAGATTCAGGACAAACTAGAGAAGTACTTCATTTCTCAGTGCAACTGTGGAATTCACTGCCAATGGAGGGTCCCCATGGACCATGAGTATAGATTGCTTTAAAAGACATTCAGAGATTCATTGAAGATCGGTCCATCAATGGCTACTAGCCACAGTAAGCAAAAGAACCTTGGAATTCAGGGGCAGTGAGCCTCTGCATACCAGGACTAGGAGACCACATCAGAACTATTCAATTTTTGCAAATGGATGGCCGCCCAATGGAGGGGCCTCCAGCGACCTTTAAAACAGAAAAGGTCATGGCATCCGCCATCAGCTTGTCTGATTCTGTTCCGACGCCCTATTGCAGTGGTGGCGAACCTATGGCACGCGTGCCAGAGGTGGCACTCAGAGCCCTCTCTGTGGGCACGCATACACAGAGTTCATCGGGGGGGGGGGGCAGAAAATCCCACACACACACATCTAGGCTTGTCTGGGTTGCTGGGCACAACGTGCGCACACCACAGCGAGCAGGGAGGACTTGACCGGTGGGCCTGGTGCCTGTGCTCCTGGTGGCTGCTGCCCGAAGTGGAGGCAGATGCAGTGGAGATGCTGGAGAGGTGCAGAGCAGAGCCAACCGTTTTTTTCTAAACTAAAACCTCAGTATTCAGGTTAAATTACCGTGTTGGCACTTGCGGCTAAATAAGTGGGTTTTGGGTTGCAGTTTGGGCACTCAGTCTTGAAAAGGTTTGCTATCACTGCCCTATTGGGACCTAAGTAAAGTGTTTGAGGAAAAGGAATGTAATTCACTACCACCACATCATAAAACTGACTGTAAAATTGAATTGGTCCCAGGCCATCTTTACCCCATGAGCCCTGCTGAGGATGCGGCCCTAAGGGACATCCTGGAAAAAATCTAGCACAAGACTTTATTAGAAAAACCACAAGCAGCTTTGCTGCTCCGGTGTTTGTTAAGAAAGATGGATCCCTTTGTTTATGTACTGACTACAGAGGGCTAAACGCTGTTTCCAACTCCAATAAATACCCCCTTCCCTTCATCAAGGACTTGCTGGCAAGCTTGGGGAAGGGGCGGATCTTTACAAAACTGAATTTATGTGAAGCCTATTACCGTGTTCGGATTGCAGAGGGCTATGAACATCTGACAGCTTTTAACATGTATCTGAGTACCAGGTGATGCCCTTTGGGTTAAGTGGAGCCCCCGGGGTATTTATGAGCCTCATCAATCTTCTCCAAGATTTGTTGTTAAAGGAGTTGTAGTCTATTTGGATAATGTGCTCATTTATTCTCGGGATGAGGAATCACACATACATTTGGTGCGGGAGGTTTTAAAAAGACTTATGGACAATTCTCTTTTTGTGAAATTAAGTGTGCATTTCACCAAGAAAAACTGGTTTTTTGGGGGCTACTGTATTTTGGGAAAGGGAATTGAGATGGATCCCTCTAAAGTTCAGGACGTTCTTTGCTGGCCACCTTCTGCCACCTGCAAACAATTGCAGTCCTTTTTGGGTTTTGCTAACTTTTACCGCGACTTTATTCCTGACTTTGCTAAACTGGCCTTGCCCCTCACTGATCTGCTCCACATGAAGGGAAGGTTCTGCCACTTCTAATCCCAATGCCCCATTAAGTTGGTTGGAAGCTTGTCAAGCGTTTTTTATGTCCTTAAATTAGCATTTACTTCAGAGTCAATCCTGAAACATGTGGACCCTACCCTTTTATTGTTCATGTGGATGTGTCAGACAAAGCCCATGGGGTGGCTATCTTTCAGCAGGGTTTGGATAGTGTTTTGCATCCCTGTGCCCACTTCTCTAAAAAATTTACTGGTTCTGAAGTCAATTGGACTGTAGGTGATAAAGAAATGGGTGATATTAAACAAGTCCTTTCCACCTGGAGACACTGGTTGGAGGGGGTGGAAACTCTGTTCGAAGCATGGACTGATCTCAAGAACTTGGCATCCTGTTTTCCATTGCAGCCTGCTCAAGAAAGCCGCATCTCCCGATGCCTGGCATCCGGCCCCTTCTCCTCCACCTCCAGTTCTGGTTGATGGGGCTAAACAATTTGAACTGCAGGATGTGCTGAACTCTTGCATCTATCATAACCGCTTGCAATATTTGGTGTCCTGGAAAGGTTATTTACCTGGACAGAATGAGTGGGTGAATGCCGATGACATCAGAGCCCCTCAACTCATTAAAGCTTTCCATCGTGCCTGTCCAAGCAAACTGGGAGGAGGGCCCTAGGGAAGGCGTAAATGTCAGGATGCCATTCCTCCAGGTGGAGAGAAACTGTGGGGATGTGCTTTGCTTTTGCTTTGCAGGTGCTTATCATGAATTCTGCCCTTGAAGTTCTGTGGTTGGGACAGACTCCCAGGCTGGACTCTTACTGTTATTTTTGGTTCACATGGGGGGTGGGGATTGCAACATTATATTATCAACAGTTTGGCACCATCTCACCAGAACTGTCTTCTTCTGTTTCTCTGCTGTCATGAATAAAATCCTTGAACCCATCAAGAGAGTCGTTCTATGAACTGAGAGTTTGACAGAAGGTCTCTCTGTTTGCCCACAAGGGCAAACAACTGGCCACTGTGACAAGTAGGATGCCGGTCTAGGTGGGCCACTGGCTTGATCCCATAGGGCTCTTCTTATGTTCAGTTTCTTCCAGTTTAAGAAGGGCTTTACTGATTTGGAGGCCACTCTCACAGGAGACTAGTGTCAGGAGGCCTGTTATTAAGGGGATTTTGCTTTTGCTGCTTTCTGTATGCTGAGGGTGGAGGAATGGGTTAATTGCATTTCTAACTGACTTTCAACTGTCTTCTGTAAGATGTTATACTGTACCAGGTGCTGCCCAAGGTCAGTGCCTGGCTGTCTTCACCATTATCTCTTTCACAGTTCCTTTTAGGTGTGCATTCCCACGAGGGGGGGGGGGGGTTTGCAGTCTGCTTTAACTACTGCGTTTTGCGCGGGTAAACCTTAGTTCTGGCATGACCAGAGAAGATCTCAATACACTACTGTTCTTTTACATGAGTTTGTTTCAGTTCTTGAGATTCTGACATTATGCCAGAACTCCTCTTAGGTTGAATTCCATGCTGCTGAGCATTGCTGGGATTTCACCTTCCACCTTTGCAACTTTTCACAAAGACTTTTCCTGCCAGTAATATGTCTTCGGAGCCCCAGCCAGTGGGTGAGGTTGCGGCTACAGACCAAGGGTGCCCCATTCCAGTTGATCTGAAAGGGACTTTGGATTCAGCTTCTGACCAAGCCGAGGGGCCTCGGATCTTGCTTGGCACTGTGGCAGACGGGGAAGCCCCTACCCCAGGTGGATTCCTGGGCTCCATCAACCAGTTCATGACTGCCCCGTTAGATGGCTTGCAGGGAGTTACCCTGCGCCGTCACCGGGGTTTGGACTTTCAAGAATCTCAACCTTAGGGTTTCGGCAGTGCAGTGTGGGCTACGGCACCTTTGGCTGGAAACGTGTCGTTGGCCAGCTGCCCGTCGGAAGGGGCCGATTCATCGGAAGCAGAAGCCTGGCAGTTGCTTTAACTGTCGGAGGAGGCCTGGGATTTGGAGAGAGAGGAGTATAGCTGGGTCCTGCGCCAGAGGGAACGGGATATCGAGCACCTGCAAGCGGCCCTCTCCCAGGCTCGCCAAGTGGCCCCTGCTCCTGGAGATGGAGTGGCTGGGACACCAGCTGCCCCGCCGCCAGCACCTGCTCAGCCAGCTCAGCCGGCTCTGGTTCCAGCCACCGCTCCTGTTCCAGTACCTGTTCAGCTCACCCAGCAGGCTCCGGTTCCAGCCCCAGCTCCTGTACCGGCTCCAGTCCAGCCTGTTCAATCAGGACCCGCTCCAGCGCCAGTACCGGCTCAACCAATTCCAGTACCAGGCCAGCCGCCTTTCCAGCCGGGCCCTGGAGGGGTCCCCCTGCCGCCTGCTGCACCTGCTCCATTACCGGTTCTGCCTTTGATGACGCCATTTGTACCACCTGGATGGGGAGCTCCCAGTGGAGTGTTGCCAAACCTTGTTTCATATGGGGTCGCTCCCCCTCTGTTTATGCCCAGGGTCCAGCTGACTACTCGTTTTGATGGGACTCAGGACTTGCTCCCGGCTTTCCTGGTTCAGGTCAATGCCCACATGTTGCAGTATGGGCGGCAATACCTGAAAGACTTTGAACGTGTGTGTGAGGTAGGATCTAAGCTGGATGGTCCTGCCGCTAATTGGTACGTGAACCTGTTTCAACGTCAGGCGGCTGAGCTGCGCAATTTCCAAGATTTCATGACAGTCCTTCGCCGCCGCTTTGAGAGCCCATTTGTGGGCGAGCAAGCTAAACAGGAACTTATGGAGATGCGTCAGGGTAAGACCCCTTTCGTTGAGTTTGTGGAAAACTTCCGTACCGTGGCCAGTAAGATTGGGGTGACCCAGTGAAAGTGTTTACCTTTAAGAAAGCCCTACACCCGGACTTGTTAAACTGGGCTCTTGTTTGGGACAGCCTGCAGACTTCCCTCTAGTGGAAGGAGATATGGTGTACCTCTCCACAAAAAATCTTCGGGACATACATAGGCACTCGAAATTAAGTGTGAAAGTATATTGGGCCCTTCAAGATTGTCAGGGTGATCAATAAGGTGACTGCTGAACTGGAACTGCCTAATGCATTGCATAAAATACACCCTGTGTTTCATTGCAGCTTACTGAAAAAGATGAATTCCCTGGATGTCTGGCATCCCGAGATGAAGGTTCCTCCTCCGGTCCTGATTAATGGAACCAAACATTATGAACGTTCTGACATTCTTGATTCTCGCATCTATCAGAACCGCTTGCAGTACTGGAAAAGTTGTTTACCTGGGCAGAATCAGTGGATATTCGCTGAAAATGTTAAAGCCCCCCGCCTCGTTAGAGCTTTTCGTCAACGCTGCCCAAGCAACCTGGGGGGAGGGCCCTAGAGGGAGCGGAATGTCAGGAGGCCTGTTATTAAGGGGATTTTGCTTTTGCTGCTTTCTGTATGCTGAGGGTGGAGGAATGGGTTAATTGCATTTCTAACTGACTTTCAACTGTCTTCTGTATGATGTTATACTGTACCAGGTGCTGCCCAAAGTCAGTGCCTGGCTGTCTTCACTGTTATCTCTTTCACAGGTTCCTTTTGGGCACGCATTCCCATGATTGGGGGGTGCAGTCTGCTTTAACTACTGAGTTTTGCGCGGGTAAACCTTAGTTCTGGCATTGACCAGAGAAGATCTCAATACTCAATAAACTACTGTTCTTTTACATGAGTTTGTTTCAGTTTTTGGGATTCTGACAACTAGCCAAAAGAGATTCCGCACAGAAAGAGGTGGAAGGAACGAGTGGGGCACTGAAAGAGGGATGGGGAGACAAGGCCAGGCCTCCCTCATAGAAGACAAGTCTAGCTTCCAGGACTTACTTTGGTGTCTTCCACAGCTAATTCCTCCTTTGCCTGACCATTAACCAATGGAGATGTCCTGGACTGTAGATCTTCTGGCGCTTGGTCATTTTCCGCAAAAAGAAGAGCCCCCCGGACAGCCTTCCGCTTTCGGTTCACATCAAAGCCTTTTGAAAGCAGAGTCACAGAAGGCAGCTCCTCAGGAACGCCAGACAGATTCTGTCTTGTGGGGATCCACAAGTCCATGTTGGGCACCCTCCAGGCTTTACTCCTGGGGTTCTTGGACGACGACTCCTCCGTACTGTCTTCCACCAGTTCCAGGTCAGAATCTTCACTGCTGGACTCTGATCTCCACTTCAGGCGAAATTTATTCCTCTTCTTCCTCCTTTTCTTCTAAGACAAAAAGAACGCACGAACTATTAATTAATTAATTAATTAATTATATTCAAGGACGTAGGTAAGGGGAGTTCTTGGGTTCAACCCCCTCATTGCATATCTGAAGCTCCGCCCCCTGTTTGTGGATTTTTTTGTATTTTAAAGTGTGTTTTCGCGGCCCGCCAAGGGGGCTTTTAGTTTTGTATTAGCAGCACCAAATTTTCAGTGGTATCGCCAGTTGTAGACACTCCTGGATGATAATCTAGTTAGTAGTTTGATGAAGTTTGGTTGAGGGGGTCCAAAGTTATGGACCCCCAAAAGGGGTGCCCCATCCCCCATTGTTTCCAATGGGAGCTAATAGTAGATGGGGCTACCTTTTTGAGGGTCCATATCTTTGGACCCCCTGAATCAAACTTCACTAAACCTGGGTGGTATCATCAGGGGAGCCTCCTGCTGATACCACCCAGGTTTGGTGAAGGTTGGTTCAAGGGATCCAAAGTTATGGACTCCCAAAGGGGGTGCCCCATCCCCCATTGTTTCCAATGGGAGCTGATAGAAGATGGGGGCTACACCTTTGAATGTCCATAACTTTGGACCCCCTGAATCAAACTTCACCAAATCTGGGTGGTATCATCAGGAGAGTCTCCTAAAGATACATCTCCTTCTGCATGGATTTAAAGGGAGAATCTGAGGTCCCCAGGTTAAACACTAAAAGTTATGCTGTTTCAGAGTGGGGGAGAATCCACACCAAAACAGCATCACTTTCAGTGTTGTTTTAACTGGGGACCCCAGATTCTCCCTTTAAGGTGGATTTAAAAGGAGAATCTGGGCTCCCTAGTTGAAACACCATTGAAAGTGATACTGTTTGGTGGTGGATTCCAGCATCACAGCAGCTGCCCATGGGGGGGCGCAAACCTCAGATTTTGCACCGGGCTCCATTTTCCCTAGGTACCCCTCTGCCTGGAGGGGAGGGAGAAGGGACTGCCGGCTGCCAGCTGGGAGCCCAGCCAGTGGGGGGTGGGTGGGCTGGGGGTGCAGGGAAGTCTGCCTCAGCTGCTTTTATAACCACTGAGGCTGGGAGCGGGGCTTGGGGAGGTGTGGCCTCACCCCCAGAACCCCCCATAAAAAATCTATACCTACGTCACTGATTATATTTATACTCCGTCCTACCCCAAAAGGGCTCAGGGTAGCTTAAAATGGCACAAAGTCTAAAATCATACATAAAATTCATTAAAAACCTAAAAATAATTATCAATAAAACAAATAATAAAACCATTTAAAATAATCCCCAGATGCCGAGACATATTGTTTCTCCCACAGGAGGCTCAGGGGTAGATGTCGTAATTGGGAAACATCCGGCTGGCTTGATGGAAAGACCTGGTGGAACAGCTCCGTTTTACAGGCCCTGCAGAATTGGGTCAGGCCCTGCAGGGCCCTGATGTTACTCGGCAGCATGTTCCAGCCAGCCGGATATCCCTTGGGCCTAGGACCACCAGTAGATTCCCCTCCGCTGAGTGGAGAGGTCTCTGAGGGTGATATTGGGAGATGCGGTCCTGCAAGTATGTTGGTCCAAGGCCAAAATCACAACATTACTCCTGGGGACTCCAGTAATTCTGTTGCCATGGAATGAGGTGGATCTTTACCATCATTTACAAAATACTGCAGAGTGGGGCGTTCTGCAGATTACCAATAGCCAGAGCCTGCCCCAAGGGACTTACCGTATAAGCTTCGAGCCAAGGGAAACAAAGACAAGGGAGATATGGGGTAAAATATGCTGAGAAGAGTTAGTTCTATGTGCTGAGGCTGAATTTCAGTAAGTGAAGGGCTCAGGGAGGGGAGGGGGGGGGGGTTTCCCCAGCTTTCCTGTGATTCTGCCTTTGATTCCAAGGGGGGATTTGAAGGGAGTAAGAAAAGTGGTTTCAGGCAGGTGTTCTAGAAGTGGTTCTAAGGGGCAGCAAGAGAGAAAGACAGGTGTTGTCTTGAGGAAGCAGAAGAGCTTTGGACAGATAAGCAAAGCTCACAGGCAGAGAAGTACCAGGACATAAGGGGATGATGGTGAATAATACAGATGAGAATGTGGAGTTTGTATTGGAAGCAGTGCAGGCTTTGAGGGGATACTTTATGTCAGTGATGGCGAACCTTTTCGAGGCCGAGTGCCCAAACTGCAACCCAAAACCCACTTATTTATCGCAAAGTGCCAACACGGCAAGTTAACCTGCGTACTGAGGTTTTAGTTTAGAAAAAACGGTTGGCTCCGAGGTGCACGTTGCTTGGGAGTAAGCTTGGTGGTAGTCGGTGGCTTTGCTTTGAAGCAACCGTGCAACTCTTCGAACGGGTGAATCATGACCCTAGGAGGGTTTACTCAGAAGCAAGCCCCATTACCGGCAACCGAGCTTACTCCCAGGCAAAGGATCGTGCTTTCGTTCTTCCCATGAAAATCAGTGGGGTTTAACAGCGCTTAACAGGGTTACCTACACTGCTTCCCCAAAACTAAGGTTTAATGCTAATAATCTCCCTGAAATAATTACACTATTATCACATGACAAACTCTGTGCACGCGTGCCCACAGAGAGGGCTCTGAGTGCCACCTCTGGCACCCGTGCCATAGGTTCGCCACCACTGCTTTATGTGATTAGAATAGGACAATATATTGACGAAGGCTTTCACGGCTGGTATCACGAGGGTGTAGTGGTTTTTCCAGGTTGTATGGTCGTGTTCCAGTAGCATTTTCTCCTGACATTTTGCCTCCCACAGATGCAGGTGAAACATCAGGAGAAAATGCTACTGGAACACAGCCATACAACCCGGAAAACCCACAACACTCTAGAATAGGACAGTTGAGTGAATCCAGTGGGAGAGCACAGATGGACGTGAAGGAGCTCTAGCATGAGAGCAGAAAACCAAGGGGGAAGACAGAAAGGGATGCATTTTGGCAATCTTGTGTAACGAACAGACTGAGTCCAGGCAAAGTAACTACCTTGTTAAGAGAACAGACTGAGTCTACCTTGTTACTACCTTGTTAAGAGAACAGACACAACGCTTGTTAAGGTTGACACAACATGAGCTGGCAACACACTGAGTGTGGGAAAGGAAGAGGCAGAAGGGAAAGCTAAAGCTTCATGCCTTATCAATAAAGAGGATAGGAAATGAATGAATTTATATGGGAAAAATATGAACTGGTAAAGGTTTGGGAGGAAAGAGAAGCCTCAGACAGGTGGACGGCTGCAACATACTGACAGTATGGAAAACCAGTGCAGTGAACGCTATCAACCAACAACAGTGCAAGAGAGAACAGAACAGGGCCAACGAGGACAGATCCTCTGGGGACCCAAGAGCAGCTTCCAACTGTGGAAGTACTGAAGGAATAATTAGACCAGGTGGATATCATCACCAGGTAATACTACTGCAGGACTCAACAACGTCAGCTACATCTTCTTGAGTTCATCCATTTGCACACCACCCAATCTAATTTTCACCATCATGTACCAAGAAGCACCTTTCTGATATCAACCCCGGGCAAACCTGAGAAAATCAGTGAACGAATCTGACACATCAGAAATCACAACATTCAGAATCTAGTCAGGGAACATTTAACCTTCCTCAACACGCTGCTGCAAATCTGAAAGTCAAAGCCATCCAACAACAACAAAACCTCAAAGGGAACACCTAGTTCAAAAGCATTAAATTAAAACTCATCAAGAAGTTACACGCTATCAGTTACCTTAGCTTGAACAAAGACTTGGACTTTCTTATGCAGTAAAATTTCAAATTGTCAACAGACCAACTTACGATAAGCTTTAATTGGCTTTTCTTAATCTTTTTTCTTCTTTTAACCCCTCCCCCCAGTTTATCTTACCAATAAATATACGTTTAATTTTAGCGATCATTTACATTTTTGTTCCTGCGAGTGTTTGTGCAGGTAGAGAACCCAGCGCACTGCTTTGCCCGGGGGCCTATAATGCTGTGAAGACAACCCTGCTGAAAAAAGGATTTTTAGCAGATGACCCAGCAAAACCTCTGAAAAAGGGCAATTAAATTTTGCACGTGTAAAGGTTCTACACAACTCTAAACTAACCAGAGAGTCCAAATCGGGAGGAAGATCACCCTTAGACAGAAGCCCCAGGGCAAGCAGAGAAGCAGTGTCAAAATGAACAGTGTCAAAAAGTATATACTCATGCATAAGTCGAATTTTTCAGCACATTTTTAATGCTGAAAAAGCTCCCCTCGACTTATATGCGGGTCATTAAAATTTTGTGTGTGTTTTTACTTTGCCGGCCAGCAGAGGGTGCAGTTTTTAATGCTAGAGGCACCAAAATTTCAGGGTACCCTCAGAAGATGCTCCTGATGATACCAGCCAAGTTTGGTAATGTTTGGTTCAGGGGGTCCAAAGTTATGGACCCCCAAAGGAGGTGCCCCCACTCCCCATTGTTTTCAATGGGAGTTATTAGTAGATGGGGCTACCCTTTTGAGGGTCCATAACTTTGGACCCTCTGAACCAAACTTCACCAAACCTGGCTGGTCTCATCAGGAGAGTCTCTTTATGATACCAGGTAGGTTTGGTGAAGTGTGGGTCAGGGGATCCAAAGTTATTGACCCCCAAAGGGGATGCCCCATCCCCCATTGTTTACAATGGAATCTAATAGTAGATTTTTCCATTTCTGATAATATCCCTCTTAAAATCTAAGTTGGGTTACATTTGGACATACAGATGATGATGAGGAATCCAGTTTTGAAGGATTTTAACTCTTATGTTTTAGCTTGGTTGCTGGTTGAGCTAAGGTTTTTGTACTTTTAAAGTTATTGTTGATACCATATTGTTCTTGTTGACCCTCTTTTCCACTTACAGAGCCAGTTTACTGTTTTAGTTTGAAATAAATATTCAAAAACATTTAACCTACTGATGCCTCAATTGATGTAATTTTATTGGCATCTATTTTTATTTTTGAAATTTACCAGCAGTTGCTGCATTTCCCACCCTCGACTTATACGCGAGTCAATAAGTTTTCCCAGTTTTTTGTGGTAAAATTAGGTGCCTTGACTTATATGCGAGTCGACTTATACACGAGTATATACGGTAACTCTTATCTCTAGCAGTGAACAATTTGGCCGCATGTTTTTTTTCATTGATCTGCAGGTCCTCCACCTTCAGATGGACAAATGATAACCTGTGTTCAAAAAGCTGAAGCCAGGGAGAAGCATCAGAGTCCCCGAGGGTTAAGCTAACCAAGCTTCTTTCCCAAGCTTCAAAGAATAGATGGATCCAAAATTATTGTTCCCCCGTCCCTACCTTCCATTTATACCTTTCATAAAACTATATTCCTATTTCCTTTCTGTTCTCATACCTGTTCATGTTCCCAGTTTCCTTTTATCAGCAGGGTTTTTTTCTTTTTCGATATGTTAACTTTTTAAATCCTTTTATTTACCTTATGCTGGCCTAGGATTGCTTAACTGGGGTTACAAAAGACTGAGAGTGAACGGAGATGAAATGCAGTCAGTCTGTCAGATCCTCAATGATTGAAACAACACCTTGTAGAGAACAGAGGTTTATTCATACATCCAGAGGATAGCTCGGAAAAGCCAGAATTGACTTTTCCGTGCGCAAACAGAAGTAATCAGAACCACTCCCCCCCATGAGAACAGACAATGAAATATGTAGGCAGTTTGATAAGAGCAAAAGTCCGTTGGCCAGCACCTGGTGGTGAGAGCAGCAAGAACCAATACACAGAATAACTTTCCCATCCCCCCAAAAGCCCAAAGAGCTAACCCACTAGGCATCCTGACACAGTCACAAAAAAAAGATGTGGCTTATCAGTCCCAACAGTAGAAAAATGTGATCCTGCTGCAAGATCTGTGGCAATAAAGTCCTCACTTATAGGAAGACAACTTACTAAACCCTGGGGCTTAGACTAGCTGGAGTTAAGGCTGCCACTCACAGCATGGTTTTGGTTAGATGATAAACCTCATACAGCGACAACAGTAAGCCCAACCTGACATCTCTCTTTCTAAACGCAGCCTGGGATAAGTTTAGGAGACAATTACAGTTTGATAAGTCATTGTTAATACCAGTTTTTATAATAATTTCTTTTCACAGGCTCGAGCATCAGGAAATAGTTCTAAGTGGGAACAAACAGGACACAACAGATTTACATGTATGTAGAGAAGGCAAACTTGAAAAGAAACGAAAAGCATATTAGGTGAAAACCTCTGGGAAAGAAAGCAAATTTTGAAAATTCAGCATTTTATCAGTGAGCTAGCACAGATTTTCAGATCGCTGAATGTCTTTGACAAAGTGATGACATCAGCAGGGCCTTCTCAAGGACTCTTGGCAAAGTTTTACAATATTCTAACTGACATGGAGTACAGAGATCCAGTTTTTAGATCTAGATGGGAAGCAGACTCAAGGCACGAGATACCCATTGGAAAATGGAAACAAATCTATATATATAGATCACACACCTCAATAAACATCAATATTAGAGGAAATGGACTAAAACTTATATTAAGATGGTTCTACGCTCCTGTGCAAATTAACAAGATGGTCAATAACATGAAAAGTTATTGCTGACAATGCGCTTTCCATTTTATCAAAGAAGAAGGAGACCAAGCCTCGAGTGGGGAGCAGAGGGCTGGCGGGCGGGCTCAGAGGATTCCTAATGTTATGGAGGCCCGGGAGCTGCCCCTTGGCTAGGCCAATGAGGAGGAGAAGAGGATGGATGAGGAGCGGACAGGAGCTGCTCTTCTCCTCTGCAGACATTCCACTGAGGACAGAGAAAACAAACGTAGAAAGCCAAAGGGCTATCTGGCCACAACATCTTAACTTGCTGAGGCACATTTTCATTTACCAATAAAAAAACCCAGGTATATTCAGAAAAGCTGAATATCTTTGTCCTGAAAAAGCCAAATAATATTTCAATTCCCTTCCACTTCTTAAATCCCACCCCCTGCCATCAGTGAATGGGGGAGGTAGAGAGAGAACTCCATGCATGGAGCTCTCTCCCCCACCAATGCTTTCCAAGGCCTCTGGGGTTTGGGAAATGCCAGTGGGGGCAGTTCTCTTTTAGAAATGGCCTGAGGGTACAGGGAGGACGCTGAAAATGTCAAGTATCGGCTTTCCAGGTTTAAAAACCTCAAAATCTACCGAGCATAAGATACTGTGCTTAGCCTTAATCTTAACAGCTATGGGGAGAAACAAAAGAGGGGCTGAAGAGAGCAGACAAACTTCCATAATGTCATGTAAGGCACTCAAGATACTCTGGCCGAAAGAAGCATGCTTTTGAAGGACATGAAATCATCCTTCTGATGTTGTGGGCTTTCTGAGCTGTGGGGCTGTGGTCTGGTAGATCTTGTTCCTAATGTTTTGCCTGCATCTGTGGCTGTGTAAGGCTGAACACACTCAGACAAAGCTAACTTTAGAATAGGGAACTTTATTGATTTATGTAGCCCTAACTATAGGGTGCTGGAACTGAGGATTCTTGTCCTCAGTTCCAGTATTTATTTATTCCTAAACCCGATAGCAACCAATCAACTCCCTCTCCCCCTCCTGGTCTCTGGTCTCCCATTGGCTAGGAAGCTCTGGTGGGATGCAGCTTCCCAGCTCATTTTCCCGCTCCGTTGCGAACAGGCGGGAGCTGGTGCTTGCTGGGAGTTGTAGTCCTGACAGGCTGGCAACTTCAGAGGTGTATCACAGAGAGAAGTGTACTGTAGCATACTTCTCTCTGTGATGATGCCTGCCACAGATGCAGGCGAAATGTTAGGAACAAGATCTACCAGACCATGGCCACACAGCCCCGAAAGCCCACAACAACCAATTGAGTCTGGCCGTGAAAGCCTTCGACAGTATATCCTTCTGATGTTTCAGTACTCCTGAGGCACTGGTTTCAACACAGCAGTCCTTGACATTCATATTCCAAGCACAGCTCAACAAATCTCATCAAAATTGCCGTTAAAATCCCACACAGGGGAAAAGGCTCACAGGAGCTTCACATACCCGATAGCCCAGGAGGATCTTCCACTTGCTGAGGCACTGAGTCCCTGAGCGGTGGGGCAGCTCCAAAGCGATCTTTGCCCAGTGACCTAAACAGAGGAAGCTGTCATGAAACCAGATCAAATGGCAAATTATGCACAGTCTGCCTTTGTCAAAATAACACTCAAAGCAGGGGGTGGAAAGGTAAGGTAAAGGGACAAAAAAACCTGCCAAGAGCATAATTTCTCAGGTTTTTCAATCTGAACTCTGATCAGAGGTAGAACAACACCTGGGGCAGGTAGGAACACCATGCCCTCCCTTGGACTGTCAGGTTCTCCTTGGAGGAGAAGCACCCCCTAAGCCACTCTCCACCACAGTACTGAGTGGTGCAGGGACCCTTTTTCATCCTCCATAGGAGAAGGTAGACTAGGGGGCACTCAACCCCTGCCCTCCTTAAAACACACCAGTCAGGATGTCTGCTATGGGGGTAGAGTAATATTGGGATGCTTCTCTTTGCAATGCTCTGTCTGCTGTGTTGATATGTGTCCTTCCTATCTGTAACCTTGGAAAAGTCTAGTGAATGCTGTTCTGTTTAGTTTTGCGTGTGTGTGTGTGGGGGGGGGGGGCTTCTGTTCTATATTATCTGCTGTTCTGAGGAGAGCCACTCAGAACAGGCAATCGCCTGCACCCTGACATTAGCAATAAACTCTGAACTTTCAATGGTTTCATTGTCTATGAAGGGGAGTTCTGACACACCAATCAAATGGAAGAAAGTCACAGGAAAGATGCAAGGAAAGAGAGAAAATTTCTAGGGCAGACCACAGCCTGAGGAGCCATTGTCAAGACTCCCTTGACCAGACAATGAAACACTTGTAGAAAGTTCAAAGGTTTCTTTATTGCTGGAACAAAATGAAGCATGAGGTTGCAAAGAGTGCTCTGGGGCAGGACACAGTACACAGAGATAATATAGAACACTGATTCACTCCTCCCCACAACACGAGAAGGGAAACAGGCTAGCATTCATACACTATAAGGCACCTGAAAAGGCGAAACACACAAGCATTTACAAAGCAGTCCATAGCCCACCAAAACTCCCAATCCCCATAGCAGGCACGGCCTGACAGCCATATGAAACATTCTTGTTATTTATATAGTTCACTGTGTACCATATGCAGTCCTATGCCTGGAATCTGGATAACATCTTTAAGATGCCTGGATGCTTACATTTAAGTTTTGGATAAGACTGTTTTAACTTAGCATCCAACAGTCTAATGTATATAGCGTTGCCAGATCTACAATCTTCGGAGTGGTGGTCGCTCATAATAACCAAATTATCTTTACTTGGCCTATCTTTAGAGGCCATCCATATGCTTCCCCCAAATGAGATCCTGAGTGCTATCAAAAGGAGGCTGTTTGATCAAGAACAACAATTTCTTACAAGCCAAGCCAGGAAGACGTGTTCTCCGCTTAGTCTTGGAATTCAGCCCAAATCAGGGCAGATGGCAAAATCTCTGTGTTTTTTGACAGAGCCCAAATATAGGTGGATAATAACAAGGGATGTAATGCACTCCCCACCGCTTTGTTCCATGGCTGATTATAGAATATTCCAACTCATGACAGTTTGTTCCTACTGTCTGAAAACGCCTGAAACTCTTGTACATATCTTTTTTATCTGTCCCCAATACTCAACATTAAGACACACCATTCCTGTCCTTGAGTGTGACTCTAAGGCAAAGAACATTTAAAGATGATACAACTGCTGGACTATGACTGTTGTGAGGACACTGGAAGCATCGCGACCTTTTTATTGCAAGTGCTTAAGATCCGTGACTCGTCACCTTTGTGACATCAATTTCTATTTCGTGTCTATTCTGCATTATGCAGCAGGTTTTATAATCATTTTGTGTTTATTCTACTTAATGCCTAACAAAGGTTTTGTTGGTTGGTATATAGTTCACATATACCTGCCTTTTCTCAAAAATCTCAGGACCCAGGATGGGTAGTAACAGTTCAAAGAGAATCTGGTAAAACAGCACACACAAAATGCAAAGCCCAAGGACATTTCCCTCTCCCCCCCCAGCCCCATGTCCCTTTTGTCCAGGCTCAGGTTGCCTCCAGATGATCCCCATGACCTCTTCCAAAGTCATGGGGGAGCTAGTGAAGAGATTGAGACCAGGTTATGGTCAACCGTCCCTTGGCCCGGGGGGGGGGGGGGCACCCAACACTAGACCTCACTGGGAAGGACCAAGCTGCTGCACCCAGGCAGGCCACAAAGGACTTCCAAGGTGTGCATGGGAGGTGGACCAGAAGCTGGTCAGAAGCCAGCAAAGAGACCTCAGGACAGGAGTGACTCAGACCCATCTGCCAGTCAACCCCCACCCATCACCCACAGGCTGCAGAGTTTTGAACCAGCCGCTGCCTTGGTCAGCCCCCCACAGGACTGCCCTTTTTCAAACCTCCTACCAAGAAAACAGCTCTGTTTATGACTCCGCCTTACCCACGCCATATTTTTCTGTTAGTTCAATCAGCTTCCTTTCTTCTTCCTTGCTCCATTTGCCCTTCCTTATATCATAGTGCAGAGAAAACAAGTACCTGCAATGAGAGGTTGGCAGTGGGGGAGAGAAGAACAAGGTCAGAATGGCCACAGGCAGGCTTGAGGGACAGCTTTCCTGGAGCGTCTCCTTAAGCCCATATCCAATTTCTTCATTCCCTCAGTTCCACACCTCTCCTATTGCCATTTGCAAATCTCACTGATTTTCTATCATCCAGCTGTTGTTTTATTCCTTTTATTCCCACAGATTCTCTTGCAGGGTACTCAGCCCCCACAAGGAAATGACAGGCCAGAGAGATCTCAGCTAATTTCCCTAACCTGCAAGAATTCCCTAGGGGTGTGGGAAAACAATCAGGAAAATTCAGAATTGTGTATATTGGACCCCAAAATTTCCAGGGTTCCCAAATATTCAGATATATTTTGGGGGTGCAGTTCAGGAATCTGAAAAAACTGGTTCCTTTAGAACCAATGGAACATAATTCTGGAGCTCTAGGGGGACAGTTTTTTAAGGTAGAGGTGCCAAATTTTCAGTACAGCTGCGAGTAACTCTCCTTAAAACCACTCTGATTGGTAGAGATTGGGTCAGGGGGGTCTAATTTAATGGGTGCCCAAAGAGTGTGCATCATCCATCCTCTGTTGTTTCCAATGGAAGAAAACGGGGCCCCATAAAATTGAACCCCCTGTCCCAACCTTTACCAAACTTGGAAGAAGAGTCTCCGGTAGCTATGCTGAAAATTTGGTGCCTCTACCCAGGAGTGCAGTTGGGTACAATGGCACCTGGGGCTCACCCTGGGCCCCACCCCCCCACCCCCACACACACACAGCTGCACCCCCTGCACAGCAGCATCCTGCCCCTGAACGCCACGTGGAATCTGAGGCAGGGGCACAGTTGAATACCTGCCAGCAGGGATCGCCCCACCCCCAAACTTCACATTAAGACTGGGGCACAGCTGAATGTCAGCTAGCAGGGTTCACCATGCCCCCACACTCCACATAGAGTCTAGGACAGTGGTTCTCAACCTTCCTAATGCCGCGACCCTTTAATACAGTTCCTCATGTTGTGGTGACCCCCAAGCCTAACATTTATTCATTTTACACATGGAGAACACTGATGCAGAGAGTCTTAGGCGACCCCTGTGAAAGGGTCGTTCGACCCCCAAAGGGGTCCCGAACCCCAGGTTGAGAACCACTGGTCTAGGAGCTGCACAGGTCTGTCTGATGCTGACCTGAATGAACTGAGGACAGCATCTAGTGGGCCCACACTGCTCCTGGACTCCACGTGCAGTTCAGGAGAAGATGAGCCCCACAGGCTGAACCCGAGCCCTGAACGCCACATGGAGTCGCGAAGCAGGGAGAGATCCACTGGCCTGCGTTCAACTGTGCCTGTGCCCCACACTCCATAAAGAGTCCAGGTGCAGTTGTGTATGTTGGGGGGGGGGAGCACGGTCCTGCAAACTACCCCACACACGACCATGTAAAGTGGCACCCGGTGCTCTAGCCCCCCTTGCACCCCTTGCTACACCCATGCCTCTACCTTAAAAAAAATAGCCCCTCACCCCATCCCCTGTAAAGATTCCCCATAGACTGTAATGGAGCTGAGGGCATTTAAACTTTAAAGTCCTGCTGAACCTGAAGCGAATGTGCTGAAGCTGGGCTTTTTTTAAGGCATCTCTTTCTTTTCTGCTGCTGTCCCTGAGGATCCCAAAATGATTCTGAAAAAAAGTTGGATCTTTCAGTTCTTTCGGTTTCAGATAGTCAGCTACAACTTGGACCCCCTGGGGGAAACACACCCCCCCCCCCAGTTCTGCTTACTCGAATGCAGACCCCAACAATTCCCATCACCGACATCCTCCTCCAAGAGAAGAGGAAGAACAGAGAGACTGACCTGTCTCGGCACTGAATGTCATTCCTCCCTGGCACCTCCATTCGAATTTTATACCAGTCCCGCTCCCCATATTTTGCAACCGCCTTCAACAGCAGCTAGGGAAGCAACACAGAAGCACATGCAGGTTATGGACACCCCATCATCACTGGCCTCAGGCTCATCACTGGTCTCCCAAACTCTGGAAGGAAGGGTGGAAAAAGAAAGCCCCCACCCATCGCCCACAGGCTGCAGGGTTTTGCATCCTTCTGCTTCCCAAACACACACTTGGGGTCTCACATGGTTATGCGTATCCCCAATGAGCTTTTTCTGACCAGCTCCCTGACATTAGAGTCAACATCTACTGGAGGAGCTGTGCAGGATCCATCGTTCATCCCAGGTCCTATGGCCAGGATTCTCTCTTGCGAACAAGTCTGAAGCCATGTGTTTGTTCACCCCTTACAGATTCCTCTGGACCAGAGCTTGGAGGCAGCAGAAGTGTTGGGGAGAAGTGTGTGAAGAGGACAGAGTGCTGGCTGGCAAGACTGTAGTCTGCCAACTTAGAAACAGGGTGTCCGGCCTGGACAGGCATTCCTCACAGCCCTCTACAGAAAGCAGCCAAACCCTATACTCTGTCTCACAGAAAGATCTAAGTGCGGTTGTTTGTGGTGCAGCAGAAGGGAAAGCATCCTTCTGCTGCTCAAAATAGTCTGCCACTTGTATCAGCCCCCCCCCCCCCCAAGAAAAAGTGTTCCGAAGTGGCAGTTCCACCTGCGGCAGAGTTCGTGGAGTTCCCAGGAGGAGCAGTCTAAGGCTGGAGTGGGATGAGGAGCCCAGCAAGCTGTGGTAGAGACTTGGGATATGGGAACTGCCAGCACTAGGTGAAGTCTCTCTGCAGCATCTGGAAGCGCAGGTGCAAAGGCCAACTCCAGGGCCTCAAGATCCTGCTTCCTCCTCCTGCAGCCTGCCCAGGGGCAGAGGGTGTGCTTCCTGGCTGACCTCCCAGCCACCTCCGGGAGGTGTTTGCATGTGACTCGGCCTGACTGTGTAACCTGGCCTGGGTAGCCCAATGGGGCCTGGTGTGGCAGCATGGCCACAGAATGGAACTCTGGCCTCTCTGGCCCAGGAATCCGCAGGGTGGCTCTACTCTGCTCACCCTCCCCCTGCCTCCCCCAAATTGCCTTTTATTTTTCCCTCCTGAAAATTGATCTTTGGCTCTTTGTGTCAAAGTGATTTGAATTCGACTTGGTAGCACTTTGTGCAGTCGTTTTGGGCTGATGGCTTTTGGTGGAGCAGCTGTTTGGGTTTGACATTCCAACATGGCAGAGACTGAAGTCTATCATCCTTTCAAAAACTTGGGAGTTATGTCAGTAATAAACCTCCCAGTAAGAGATTCCATTGCACTTTCCCCTCCAACTCCTGTTCCCCTTCATCCCACTATGTTTAAAGTTTTATATAATTTTATATGTATCCCAGATGGCTACGTGGGTTTTAAACTGCCTGCATGTGCTTAGGGTAGGCACTAGGACCACCGTGCAGCATTCAACCACGAAGGTGGTCTAGGAAGAAGGGGCAAATTAATTCACAAATCTCTTGAGATCTTTTGGTGAGGCAGAGGTATCCCACTAGTGAACAGCAGCAATAAATGGCCCTTCCTTACAGCATCTTCCTCTGGAGTCCAGGATCCATGCTTCAAGTTAGGATCTAGTCGCCTGGTCCATCGATAGATCAGCTGGGCAGAGTCCCTCCCTTCCATGTAGTAGGCAACTGTGAATTGTAGAGAACTTTCAGTTCACTCTTTTCTTGGTCTGGGAGATACTTCCCACACACAAGTGTCAAATGCAACACAAATACCACATTGCCTGCAGAACCGGCCCTGTGAATGGACTGCACTCAAGCCCAACTCATTTCCTTTTGGGTCTGTGCTTCAAAGCAGAGCCCTGGAGCCACCACCCAAGGGTTTATGCCTTTCCTGCTCTAGCAATGTCTGGAGATGCAAAATTTCTGGAGGTTTTGGTCATGGAATCCCCCTATCCCCCCATGCCATACAGGGAAAAACCCAGACATTTTGGGAGGAAAAACCTATCAAATACAAACCTATTTTACTGATTTAACCGCACTGGCAATATTTGACATATTTACCAGATTTACCAGTATAAATATGTTTGTAGTCTCAAAGAAAAAATTTCAGGAATATCCAGCGCTTGACTAAGGGTTGCAAACTGCTGCACCCGATGCTACCGCAGCATACACATCTTTTCACCATCTTTTTTTTTCATGGCGACCCTGCAGGGTTGTCAAGGCAAGAGCCGTTCAGAGGCAGAGGTGCCCCTGTATCACGATTCTGGCATTCCTTGGAGGTCTCCCACCAAAATCCTGGCCATCTTTAAGGTGCCCAAAAAAAGGCAGAAAAGAAATTCCGCAAGATTCCCAATTTTCCCATTTAAAAATTCTTCAGAATTTTCCCACTATACATCAAGATATGACAGGCCTTGATAAATTTTCTTTGGCTCTAGCAGCCAGTTCAAAAACTCAGGTGCCCGACTCTTTTTTCAGTCTTCCAAGTTTAATATATTAATTACCATAACTTCTAATGATTTAAACCACAAAATCTATGCAGTGGCGTAGGAGGTTAAGAGCTCGTGTATCTAATCTGGAAGAACCGGGTTTGATTCCCAGCTCTGTCGCCTGTGGAGGCCTATCTGGGGAATTCAGATTAGCCTGTGCACTCCCACACACGCCAGCTGGGCGACCTTGGGCTAGTCACAGTTCTTCTGAGCTCTCTCAGCCCCACCTACCTCATAGGGTGTTTGTTATGAGGGGGGAAGGGAAAGGAGATTGTAAGCCCCTTTGAGTCTCCTACAGGAGAGCAAGGGAGATATAAATCCAACTCTTCTTTTTTTCTTATTTAATTGTATATTGGAGCTAGCATAGAAAACAGTTTAAGAAATTAATTCATCCCCCAACACTGAACGGTGAACAGTTAAGATAAGCAAGCGATGCAAAGACTCTGATGCACACATATATTTTATGCCACAATAAAACATATTTTGATTTGAAATGATAAATAGGCTTTGCACTTCTCATTAAGAGACACGACAATAAAACCATTGCTGAAAATAACAGGTGCCAGTAAAATTTCTAGATGCCAGAATGGGATGAGTCAAGAAACATTTCAGTCATTCTCAAAGAGAAAACATTTCATAGGAGGGATTTTTCCAATGATCTCCTAAGTTTATCAGATTTTTAAAATGTATTTTTCCCCAACAGTTTTTGGGTTTTTTCCCTCTGGCCTTCACATTTTTACCGCAGACTGCTGCTGGAAACACAACTCCAAAGCAAACCAACCCTTGGTCTGATCAGGAAGAAGGACTTGCTTTTTAAGACCAGAGTCTTACCAATAACAGCCACCTCGACACTAAAGCAAGCAGGCCTCCATTCTGCTTACACATGAACAAGGCACCCTGAAGACCCTGCAGCAAATCATAACAGCAAGCAACAGGAGAGGACCCAGTGGGCACATTGTTTCAGGCAGGTCAGCTCAAGTGACTCAAGCAAGCAAGTCAAGCTGTATGCAACAGGGAAAGGCCCCCCCAAAGAAACTCAAGAGTCTTTAATGCAGAGACCAGGAAGACAGCTCCTTCTAGACCCTGAGACTATAACAGGGAATGTTACAAATACAAATGCAGAGAACTGGGACTTCGGAAGTTGGGGGTGCTGCAAAGTTACTAAACAAAACGGCTTCCCAGAGGGGCAAGCTTACTTTTCCGGTATGGGATGTGGCTCCCAACCCGCATATCCTGCACCAGCTGCGAGAGCATCTGGTCCTCTTCTGGGGTCCACTCACTCCTCTTGAAATCTTTGCTGTTTGCCTGAAACGTCTGCAGGCACTGAAAGGCAGTCCTCTGCGTCTGCGGAGAACAAAACGAATGAGGGTGGGTGAGTAACTTGTACAACAGTAAGGTGGCAGAGAAGACACTGTTCAAGCGACAGCAGTGTGAAGCAAAAGAAGTCAACAGGACACACATATACAGACTGAGCATTTCTGACGTGCTGTGCAGGAGTCTCTTCGAGCCTGTGGGTGCCTTTGGAATTCTGATAGTGTGGTGGGAACAGCTATGCGGAGCCAACCCCAAAATGGATGCCACAGCTTATCTCCAGTCACACCAGTGGAGAACTTTGTGCTGTTGAGGCACTTGCTACCAAAGCCGTGTTTTTATAGCTCATCAAGCCAGTTCTCTGATGGCCAATCAGACCCTTGCTGGGCTAAAGCCCCACCTGGCCCTCTCTGCTTTCAAAAAACACTTGGCTAGTACCAGGAAAGATCTCATGCACCATGTTGGGGAACACTGATGAACCCAGTAAAACGTGGACAGAAATTGACGAGGGGTACAGATGTAGAGTAAATTGTTGACCAAATCAGAGTTTTGACATCCAGCTGGAATTTCCTCATTGGCACGCCCAGCAGCCATGCCCAGTGCCACACCATCTTCATATTTCAGCTCACCTAAAAGCCTTACAAGATTTAAAAGGCTTTAGATGAATATTTTTATTTATTTGGCCATAATCCAAACAGCCCTTTATAATTAAGAGTCCAGTAACATGTTAGAGACCAGCAAGATTTTCAGGGTATAATCTTTTGAGAGGCAAAGTTCCCTTGATCAGGTATCAGACCAAGGAAGCTTTAACCCTTGGAAGCTTCTACCCCAAAATCTTCCTGATCTCTAAGATGCTACTGGACTTGAATCTGGTTGCTCTACTGCAGACCAACACGGCTGCCTTCTAGAAGAGCCTTTTAGATTTAAAATTCTTTTAAAGTGAACATCCTGCCTTTTCACAACAGTCACGCCAGCTAGATCTTCAGCCAAGTGATTTGGCAAGAGCTATGGCCTTACCCCCAGCTCCTGGGTTACCGCTTCCCAGTTTAGGCATTTGTGTCTGGCAGCAATTTCTTTGAGTTTCTCAATTTCTTCCTCATTCCACTCTTTCTTGCTGATATCAGGATGTTCAGAATTCTGCCAGTATTTCTTCAGCTCTTCTGCCCCACGTGTTCCCTCAAACTAGAAAAACATCAGAGAAGGTGAAGCTGAAAAAAGCATCCAGCCTCTTTGTTCGCACCAAGAATGTGCAGCCACCAGCAAGATGACCTCACAGGCATCCCCTCCTTCCATGAAGGAGATCAAGGGAAGACAGCTGGTTTCTAGGCTACTCACATCGACGTTGGCAATCTTGTCCCAGTCGCACTTATCCAATCTGTTTCCCAGCAAAACCTCCTCTGGCAGCAGGCTAGGCAGGAAGAGGGTGGAAGAGTTACCTTTCGTTAGGAAACCCACTTGCAACCAGGGTGGGGGGCAGAATGCACTTGAATTGAATCACTATCTTCAGAGTCTTTTGGGGAGCAAATGTGGCACAAGCTCAGCCAAACAGAACATCACACACGAGTCACAAAGAACAGTGGACAATCACAAAAAAACAGCAAACAATCATGAAGTAGTACTTCACAATTGCAAACACCCTTTAAAAAATATACATCTATTTTCAAAAGTCTTAGAACTGAAATATCATCATGACAATTTCAACAGCCAATTTATTATCTAGACTGAGCTTTAAATACTAAAAGATTTCAAGAGACCAGTTTTCATTTGACCTTTACTACATGGTGGCATTGCCACAGAACTTCACTCAAGACTCGAATCCACTTACAACTAGCATTACTAGCTATGTCATCAGCTGCAGAGTTTTATTCTTCTTCCTCACAGAATCTGAACATGGCAAGAAGTAAAGCCTACCTCACTCCATTTCCTTGGCCCCTGCCCCCTAACTTGGGTAGCTCCAATACCTGCCCCCAGGGGCTGGCTCAGTGGAGAATGGTAAGGAGCAGCAGCCAATGACTCTCCAGGGCTCCGTTCACATGCTTGGGAGTCCTTGGCCTGACTGGGCTGAAACTGCAGTGGCTGGAGGGTGAGTGATCCTGCCCGACGCCTAGGCGGCCACCACAGTCTTCCACCTGCCGCTGCAAAGACTGGTAAGCAACCCAAATGGTTTGCCTGACCAGGCCCTGCTAGAGCAGCTTCGGTTTTTTAGAAGGCCACACACACAAATCCTCAGCTCCCCCACGGTATCTTTGAGTGAACGCTGTTCCTGCTTACTTGATGTCACGCAGCTCATGCTCCACATCTTGGATTTGCTTTGTTAAGATCTGTCTTGCCATTTCATCCTTGAGTCTTTCCCGTTTGTCAGTCAGAAAATCAAGCCTGTGCAGAAACTTTACTATAAACAACTCCAGACACAAAAAGAGGACCAGAAGGACAGGATGACCCCAGTATGCAGGATCCACGTCTCTGAAAGAAGGCCCTCTGGTCAACAGGGTGGCAGTGTTTTCAGATCGGGAACAGTGCCACCAAACTGAGTGGTGTCCCCTAAGTTTGGACATCTCTGGAATGGCAAGGGAGCCACAGCTCAGTGGAGCACAGCCCTGCCCAATGCACATCTGGGGCTCTTGCTTCTCAAGCATCTATTCTTCGCTATTCTTGCCCGCCTCCTCCCTCCAGTGGTGTACCTACGCAAACTGGAGCCCTGGGCAAAACCTGAGTTTGATACCCCCCCCCCCAAATGGGCGGCCACCCTCCCCCACCATGACCAAACAAAGATTTTTTCCACCAGGTTGTTTCAAGGTCACCATCACATTATAGAACATGCCCCAACTCACAAATCTGAACACAGCAGAAATATTTTTGAAAACATTTTAAAAATGCTTTCAAAATGTTTTATTATTGCTATGAAAACATTTTATGGTGTTGTATCCAGTCCCCACAATTGGGGGAAACAGCATCACTTTCAATGTTATTTAAACTGGGGACCCCAGATTCTCCCTTTAAGGTGGATTTAAAAGGAGGATCTGGGCTTCCTAGTTTAAACAAGTGATGCTGGAATCCACCCCCAAACAGGATTATTTTCAACGGTGTTTAAACTAGGGAGCCCAGATTCTCCTTTTAAATCCACCTTAAAGGGAGAATCTGGGGTCCCCAGTTTAAACAACATTGAAAGTGATGCTGTTTGGGGGGGGATTAATAATAACAACAACAACAACTTTTATTAGGCATTGAGAGGATAAAAGAAAGAAAGAAAACAAGCATTGGCAGAAAGGGGGTGGATTTAAAAGGAAAATCTGGAGAAATGTAGGGGGTGCCTGCAGTCAGGGGTGCAATTATTAAGATAGCAGCACCAAAATGTCAGAGTATCTTTGTGAGACCTAATGATGATGCCACCCAGGTTTGGTGAGGTTTGGTGTAGGGAGTCCAAAGTTATGGACCCTCAAAGGTGTAGCCCCCATCTCCTATTAGCTCCCATTGGAAACAATGGATTGTTACACAGAGGTAACTGTGGACTCTCCCCTTTGAGAGTCCATAACTTTGGACTCCCTACACCAAACCTCACCAAACCTGGCAGAGATCAGCAGGAGAGTCTCTCAACAAATCCCTGAATTTTTGTGCTGCTAGTCTAAAAACTGCACTCTCTGCAGGCCAAAAATGGAAAAACATTGAAAATACAAAAAATTCCACAAACGAACCTGCAGTTTTTGCGGCCCCCACAAGGTCCCCCTGTGCAACTGCCCACTTTGCCCAATGGGAGGAACGCCTCTGCCTCCCTCCCCCATTCTGTCAGACAACTGGCTCTCTAGGAAAGGTAACTTCTGTTTCTCTCAGCATCTAAGGCAGGGGCTAATGGGAACTGTAGTCCATGATATCTGGAGAGCCCCTGCCCAATTGGCCATGCAGCCCAATTGGCCATGCAGGAAGGGGCTGATGGGAATTGTAGTTCCTGAACATCTGGAGAGCCGCAGGTTCCCTACCCCTGCCTTAGATGAATAAATCAGCTGTGTAGAACAGAAGGCGAGTCTTCCACAACTTGGATGGAACTGGATGGGATTGTCAGATTTCTTTTCTCCTGACCCCTAGCCTGAAAATATTTTGGTGGGATCCATACTTACTTCAGAAGTTTTGGCTGAAGCAGACGCTGCAAATGATCACTCACCACAGCCTGACGCAGCAACAGCTTCTCTCGGCTCTTCCCTGGAGAAGAAGGAACAGGGATGGCTTACAGAAGTCCCCTCATCGATGGGTAAATCTTAATTAAGACTCGCCTGAACGGTTTCAGGAATACCTCTGTTCATTAGGGATACCCAAAGAGCTTAGAGCTTGCAGGCAACACCAAGCAAGGACCCCAACTCTCATCAGTCCTGGCAGTGGTTCACAAATGAACAGCTGAGTACACAAAACTTTCTTACATTTTATAGTGATCAGATCCTCAAAAGGTTTCATGCCTTGCATTGCCTTGTCTCGGGCATCGCTGTTGCTAGGAGGACCCTGGGAGAAGAACCAGACAAGCCACACAAGTCAACTCTACCACCTTCTCAGCTCCAGGAGACTATTCCTGCCACAAGACAACCCACATGCCTGTAAAAGTGCCATCTGACATCAGGCAATCATTGATAGTTTAGTGAAAGCAGAGATCTAGACTGTGAGCGCCCAAATCAGGGTTGGCCAGAATGCCGAAGGAAACAGCACTTGCATTAAAGCAGTCTTCCTAACTGTCACTCCAAAAAGCAGACTGCAAGTCAAGGAAGATGCCCAGTTCATGATGAAGGGCTCCAATATACTTACCATTCCTGATGTCTTATCCTTAAAGTACGGCCTCTTAAAATGGCCCAAGAATATGTTTGTTGGCATGGCTTTGCCATCACTGGATTTTGCTGCTCTAGGTCCAGCAAGCTCCCTGGTGAGTTTTTCCTACCATGAACCAAAACAAGAGGAGTACATCAACAATGCATATCAATGACTGGATTAGCAGAGAATCGGAGGAGGCTTGAAAGACACACAGTCCAACGACCAAGCCCCAGCCCCCTTGGGTCTCACCATCACCACCCAGGGCTGCCTCGGAGATTGTGGCCCCAAAGAGTTCCTTGCTTACACTTGTGCTTCGTTTAAAATTGCAATAATGAATCTTCTAGCCTCGGCCTTGGAGAGGGCTGCACAGTAGACTGAGAATGCTTTGAGCTTTTCGGCGTTAGGAGAGGGGGTGCTTAGCTGGACACATAGACTGCTAGTGTCTGTGTGAATGGCAGAATCAGAGAAACCTTCGGTGTGTACCAGTTTGTACTCTGATGCAATAAACCTGAACCTTTTGGGGAAGGGTGTGATATAAATTAAATGTGAAATGAAAATTTCTGCAACCCAGAGTCTGGTTTTGTGAGGAGACTGACAGTCATGACACCAACCACTTTCGTACACAAATGTCACATGCAAATTAATTCATGGGGCTAGACAAATGAGACTTGAAGAACTAAATTTTTGAAGAACTAAATTCGATGGCAAGCCCCCCCCCCCCCCCCCGCCCCCTGCGCCAATGGCACAACATGGACAGGGCTTGCTGGCAAATGCAGGTGGTGACTGGAGAAGCCACCAATCAACACATGAGGGAGGGAGAGGAAGAAGTGAGTAGGCCACCACAGGGCTCACATGCACTTGACTGATCCATGAGATGCAGCTCAACAGGGGACCCTTTTACACAAAGTGAACAAACTAAACTTACAAAGCGAGGCACTTCAGTTACTTATAAATACAAAGGAATTTCAAGTTTGTTTACAAAGAGAATGACTCTATAACAAAGTCCCCTGTCTCATCTGCCCTTTCGGACCATAACATCCAGACTTGCATAGTGCTGGTGGATCAGGTTTTCTTGACTGAAAAGGCTTCTCCATCTTCCTGCTCCATCTCCTCAGAGAATAGATGAGAACGCTGCCAACCTCTGCTAAAGAGTCAAGAGTAGTAAGAACGAAACCTCAGCCTCACTGTGAGGCTTTCTTATCAGCAGGGAACTGGAAGGTGTCTTCAAATGGGTTACATCTCCAAAATAAGGCCACTGGCAAATTAATCACAAAGATTTTGTTATCTGGCTGGGATTAGATTTCCCCAGTATGTAGTTTGCCAAGCTGCTAAGGAATGGAAAGCTCACTTTGGAACTGGGGAAGCTGAATTGGCTCTTAAAGCAATGGATGCCTTTTGGAAAATGCAGAGATCTTTCTGGGGAAATGAGGTATGAAAAAACAGGTTCGAAGAATGCTCTCTTGAGGAACAAAATTCACAGAGGGATGCACCTGTCAGGTTCAAACTGGTCCCTGTGCAATACCTGAAGGACCTTTTAGGAAATCCCATACTGTGACCCAGAATGGCACAACCACAGAGTATAGCAAGGGAGAAAAGCGGCTGGTGCACTGGTGTATCCTCCGCCCTGGTCCTGGAACATCCCCGGAACACCCCCACCACGCCCCCACAGGGGCACACGCCCGGTGTGTCGCACACCCCTTCCCCCTTGGAGCTATGCCTCTGCCCAGCCATATCCCACTACTGGAACCAACCGTGGTGTTGCCAAGAACTGCATGTCAAAGCCTTAGTGACAGAGGCATGCTGACTCAGCAGCACTCCAAAGGCACATAAAACCTCTGCAGAGGAAGAACCTTCCCAGCTTCCCAAATCTGAAGTACCAGCACAAGACACTAATACCAGGAGCAGTCACAAGACTGTAAAAAATTGAGATGTTTTGGTATTTGAAAGAAACAGCAGAACAGAAATAACAGAGGAGATGGGCCTAAACTACAGTAAAGAATGAAGAAAGATCCTTGCAGGAGCAGTAAGAGCCCCCATCCATAAATCAAAGTCTTTACAATTAATTTGCAGGTGCCCTACCTGAAGGTCAAGGAAGTTCAACCAATTCAAAGATACCTCCCTTCACAGGCAGAAAAATATTGCTTTCTCCAGTACACCCCGTCCCTAAGTAAAAATTTTCAGAAGATCCTTAGAGCAGCTCCAACTTTGCTCACCTGCTGTTCTTTGTTTTCAGCAAGCAAAACATTGACCTCCTTGATCTTCTCTTCAATAACTTCCTGATAAACCATATTCATCTGTAGGCAGGTCTCTGGCGTTTTAGGAAGATTAATAATGTCGAGTTCGTTTTCACTATCCTCTTCAGCACTGCTCTGCCATTCGACTAGGTTCACCTCCTGAACCAGGAGATGAAAAAGCAGATGAAAAAATGGATGGGGGAACGTCCCAGTTGTTTAAACAGACAAGGGGCTCAACAAGCATCTCAGGAGGCTGTGGAGAATGCTACTGGTGCACCTCCTCCCCAATTGCTCTGCATGCTCAACCTTCCATAAGCCCCTCTGGCTTTATCCCCAGGCATGAAGAAGTCCAGGTGTTAGGGCTCTCATCTTAATTAAAAAAAACTTTTAACCACTTGATTTTTTGCTTACACAATTCTGTACAGTGCCATGACCCACTTCCCGCTCCTGCAACAGATGGAATAAATGTAGCCAGCTCCTTCTGGAGTAATTAGGTAGGGGTGCCAGGTTGCCTCTTTTGCAGCAGTTTCAGTTAATGTAGTCTTAGCACTATTGTTAATGCTTTAGTTATTGTTAATGCACTGGCATAGAGTTGATGTATTGATACATTGTGAACTTACGGTTGTAAATGTATTGACATATTGTTAATTGATATTGTCTATGTGTTGATATTTGTTATGCTGTTGGATTGCTAACGTATTATTGATGTATTTTTAATATACTGATGTTTTGTTAATGTATTGATAGTATGAATTTAGTACTGATGTATTGATATATATTACGTAGTGCTGCTGTTATTGTTATTAGTTAATTGTTAGGCTTGGGGTATTTAAGTCACCATCAGAAATTTCATTCTTATTATGTAGTTTTCATGTATGTTATTAGTATTTACTTTGTTACAATGTATATTGTTTTATTATGTTGTTAGCTGCCTTGAGCCCTTCGGGAATAGGGCGGGGTATAAATCGAATTACAAATACAAAATACAAATAACCAAGAGAGATGTGGCCTCAGACCCCTTTGGGGAGCAGCATGAGGCATTTTCTTCAGAAGTACGAGCAGAACACCTGGAAAGCAAATTAGCTCAAAGCCCCCTCAGAGGGTTCAGAAAGGCAAGCAAGGGAGGTGCACACAAATGCCCCCACCCCCAGCTGTCTGCATCCTGCCTTGCTTGCCTTTCTGAGGGGGACTTCGAGCTAATTCGCCCTCCAGCTCCGATCTTTCTCCCCCTCCGACTGTTACTTGCCATATCAAA
The DNA here is from genome assembly GCF_021028975.2 of Sphaerodactylus townsendi. NCBI lineage: Eukaryota > Metazoa > Chordata > Lepidosauria > Squamata > Sphaerodactylidae > Sphaerodactylus > Sphaerodactylus townsendi. The sequence goes on along the minus strand of NC_059436.1, from coordinate 56,341,063 downwards.
AGAAGAATCGGAGTCATCTTCATCTCCATGGTCTGCTGTTGGGACAAAAAGAGAGCACAGGGGCCAGGTAAGGGGCTGCAAAGCCACGCGGGGCATCCACAGCCCGCACGCAGCCCCGGAGAAGCCGCCGCCGCAGACGGAGAAGCCCAGCCCCCCCGCCCGCGCAAGGCCAGCAGCCCCCCAGGCCTAGTGGCCGGACCCACCCAGGGGCCACGAAGGAAGAGGCGGGATGCGGCCTTGCCAGGCCATGGGGCGTTCCCGAGGCAGCGGCAACCGGCCAGAGCCGTCGCCCTCGCGGGGCCTCGCAGAGGTAAACTCACCTGCGCCGCCCAACACCACCTCCGGGCTGTACGCCCGCATCTCCGCAGCCATGTCCGGCGCGCAGGACGCGGGAGTGACGTCACACTGTGCGCCAGACGCTTTAAGGGCCCCCAACGGCTGCCCGGTGACGCGCCTGCCCCGAAATGCACTGATTGAGGCTGGGGAGCGGGCGGGCTGTGTCCGTTTGGCCCCGTCACGTGCGCAAGAGGGGTGCGGGTGACCGGGCGAGGCGCTGCAGAAGCTCCCGTCCTTCTTTTGTAGCTGACAGAAGACAATTCAAAGTTTAAGAATAGGCAAAGAGTCCCGCCTCTAGGAGGGCTGCTCGGAGGAGGCATCTCATTGCACCCCCACTCAGCTATTTCCTCGTTCCTTTTCCCTGGCAGCCCTCATAGCCTTCTCGCCTTCCTTCCCACCCAGGTGGATCTGCCCCTCGGACTGCAGTTCCGCCGCTTCTCCTGGTAGCCTCCACCTGGGAAACCCATGGCCGGATTGGATGGTGCTGGCATGGAACTCCAAGGGGGGAGGCACGTTACTATCCCCTCCCTCACCATTTCCCCTTTTCTATCCTCTCGCTTTTCCTTGCATCATTTTCTCCATTCACCAACCTTCCTTTTTGGGGTGTTGTGGTTTTTCCGGGCTGTATTGCCTTGTTCCAGTAGCATTTTCTGCTGACGTTTCGCCTGCAGATGCAGGACTGAGCCTGTCAGTGCGGATGGGGGACATGGCAAGGGGGGAAAGTTTTACTGCTTGTTACTGTGAAGATGTCCGGTGCTCTCCCCCTCCCCTTCCACCCCAGGACTTCCTGGACACAGATCTTATCTGCAAAGGAGTGTGTACTTTGTAGTGGAAATTGTAGAGTCCATTTGGCTGTGGGTGGAGGGGTGGCCAGGGGGGGCATAGGTGATGGATCTGAGCGAGGGGCTCAGATTCCTTTTTACATTGTTGCCCTTCGCATCTTTTGTAATGAAGGCTTTAGAACAAATTACAGTTTCTGTTATTTCCAGACTCGAGAGTCTGACAGCTGTCGACCAGTAGTAAGTTGCCAAGCCTAGTTGTGTTATATAAGTCAGGTAGTATCAGGTTACCCAGAGGATGCTATCAGGGTTGCCAATCTCCACATCTCCCAGAATCACAACTGAACCCCAGACAGCAAACATCTGCCCCTTGAGAGAAAATAGCTGCTCTGGAGGTTAAACTCTACGGCATTATATCCAGCTGAGGCCTCCCCTCATCAAACCCAGCCTTCCACAGACTCCACACCAGAATCTCCAAGAATTTCCCAACCTGGAGCTGGCAACCCTAGCCAGACCTGGTCCTGGTGACTCTTAGTCCAAAGCAACCTTGGAAAGAGCCCTGTCCCCTTCCCCTGTTTTCTACTGTCAGAACAAAGCCTGGCATCTGTGGGATGGCTAGCAACAGCCACTGAGGGAATCTGCTGCTTAAAGCTGCAGGCATTTCTTTCATCATTTTTGGCTTTTTAAAACTCCCCAATTTTTAAAATATTTAACATTTTTATGCAGACCTGGGGCATTTTTCAAAAAAATCTGTCTTGTCCATTCACTGCTCCAGTCAGTGGATTTAAGTATCCTCAGATTTGGTGGATTTAGTTATTAGTATATAGACAAGTGAGGACCCACAAGAAACTTGTGGGAGCAGCTATCCCATTCCCTCCACCTTCACTTCCTCAACTCCCCCTCCGCCACACCTTTTCTTACACACACACACACACTCCCTCCCTTTCAATGCCTGTCACTTTCTCTGTCCTTCTGCCCTATTTTATCAGCCTTCCTGTTTCCCACCTACTCCACACACACACACACCCCGCCCCTAGCAGCAGTGGCTCTTCTGGAATCACAATAGATCTCCAAACTACAGAGAATGCCTTGGGGTTGCCAGCTCCAGGCTGGGAAATGCCTAGGGATTTGGTGGTGGAGCCTTGGGAGGGTGAGGTTTGGGGAGGGAAGCAACCTCAGCAGAGTCCACCCTCCAAATCCTCCTCCTCCTCAAACCCCACCTTTTCAAGGCTCTACCCCTCAAGTGTCTAGTAATCTTTCCACTTGGAGTTGGCAATCCTATCTCCTTCTAACCCAACAGCCAATCTACTTTTATCTCCTCTTCTTTCTTAAGTTTTCCCTCTCCAGCAACCTCTACCTTGGGAAATCGTGGTCTTTCTCAACAGCGGGAACCAAAGTCAGTTACATTAGTCTCTGTTCTTCCTTTTTATCTACACAATAATCCTGTAAAGCAGGTTAGGCTCAAGTATGTGATTGATCCAAAATCACCCAGTGAACTTCTATAGCAAGACCTACACTAGGTCCCCCAGACCCTACTCTGAAACCCTAACAGCTATACAATACTGATGCAGAGCCGTCTTTATCCAGCGAAAGCTGCATTACCGAGGCAGGCTAAATGCAGCTGCAACAGACTAGGCACAGCAGAATAAACACCACACCACGAAGTAGTTTTACTTCCAAGAAGGCTTTATCTTAGGTGCAGGTATTTACAATATATACAAACATCAGCAAACAGTTGGATAGCATGCTTTGCAGAAACTCCAAAACTCCCTAGACACAGAACTAGTGAACAGGCTGAACTTTTATACTGTTATACTCTACTGTTAGCCTATCACTGTGAAGGTCAGTTTTCTGGTTTGTACCGGTACTGTACAGTTACATCTGGCTTTTGACAGGTTCTTCCTCTGGAAGGAGCTGTCAACTAGATCACTTTGATCTATCTGCTCACAAGATGCATACCAATTTTCTGTATTCTCATCTTGTGTGCAGACTGTTTTATTTACATTTTACAATTTACATTACATTTCTGATTTACTCAATATTCATTTCACCAGTCACAGATACAATACCAAGTTCTGGTAACACTTTCTGGAATTTTTGTAAAGTGCCTACTTTAGTTGGAATGTCAGCACAATTATGTTCAGTTGCAACATACTCCAATTTTATATCACCCTTTTGAACAAGATCTCTAACATTTTGGTACTTAACAGCTATGTATTTGATTCTAGCTTTCAGATTTTCCATGTTAGCCATATGGATACATGTTTGTGAATCCTCTTGTATCCTAACTGGTTTTTCAAATGGTTCATTTAAATCTTTTAACAATTGTTCTGTCCAAAATATTTCAGAACAGGTTTCAGAAAGAGCACAGAATGCAGCTTCTACTGTGGACAACGAAATGGTATTTTGTTTTCTTGCTCTCCAGCTAATTACAGTGTTGGCATATTTAATGAGGATGCCTGAACACGATTTACGAACAGCTTCTTCCACCAAGGAACTATCAGCTACTACTGACAATATGTTACTGTCATCTGGACAAAGTGACAAGCCTTTGTTACATGTTCCTTTTAGGTATCTGTATGTAGAAGTTGTATAGTAGCCTGGAGCACTACCAGTTGGGGCGTTGCCTGGAGGAGAAGAGATTATTTCCTAGAATGAAAACACCTGAGGCTGATTAATGGCAATAGCTAATAACAAGCACCAGCTGTGGGCTAAGGAGATCAAGATAACTGATGAGGACAACAAGGCTGAGAAATCTTTTGCTTGAAAACATACTCTGAGGTTTGGCTTCTTGAAACTATGATTCAGTCTCTCTTGATTACCTGAGGAGACATCCTTGGTTCCTGAATAAAAAGGCTATTGGACTTTCTTAACATCTTGTAGCCAGGAGCTTTCTTGTCTTGTTTTATTTTGTCTGGAGGAGGAAACTCCTACAGAGATTATTTCTTTGGAAGCCTGGGAGAAAATTTGCTGGGGAAGTCAGCAAGCCATTTGTTATCTGGCATGCAAAGCTACTGAGAAGCCAGAACGACATCACAGGCTCATACATGGTGGCAGCAGTATTTGAACCCTCAACTACTCTGCAAGAGCAAGATTGTAAGGGTGAGAATCGTTTGTAAAACATCTCTGATTCACCAAACTTACTCCTGTGTGGTCTGTCTTGCATAAGATATTGCCCTCCTTATGGACCTTCTTGTGAGGAGGCGGAAGTATCAAGGAGATTTTGAGCATGGAGAACTTCAGAGGAACTTTTCCTGTTGCCTCTGAGACTTTACAATTTGTTGGTTCTCTTCAAACAACCGGTTTAAAGAGAGATAGGACTGCCAGTACATTTTGTGAATGTTTAAGACTGGTTGCCAACCTGCCTGGAGAATTCAAGAACAATATTTTCTGCTGCCCCCGGGACTTTGCTATCTGTTGGTTTGGGGCTTTGAGCTGGAACTGTTGCAATCTGTCCACCTGCAAGATGATGATCCAGGAGAAAGGGGGTTCTAATTTGTCACGTAGTTTTGGCTATTCTGATTGCATGAAATGGAAATGTTTTGTATTTTGGCCTTTGAAATGTAAACTTGTACTTGCAAGGTTTCCTTCTATTTGCACAAACAATATGGAGTCTTCAAGTTGAGGTCTCTCTTCACCCATATAAAGCCTACCTAAGGGAGTGGCACTGCTAGAGGCTCATTTTAAGGAATGAAAGCCTCTTGCAACTAAGTGTGGGGATGCTTAGTGCTAGTTATATGGGTGAAGGTAAAATCTTAGGTCTCCTTTTATGTCTCTTGAAATACTGTTTGACCGGTGTATATATTATGCTTTTAGGATGTTTGAAGCTTGTAGAGCTTGTCTCCCTGGTTTGGGAGGGTGTGTTGGATAGGATTTATTCCTGAAGCTTGTAGAGCTTGTCTCCCGAATATTACCTTCTTGAAAGATAAAAGACAAGGAGCCAACTGAGAGCACTCCTGTGAACTGCCCAGTTGCTTTTAGGAGGACTGAGTTAGTACTGATTTGAGCACTAAGGCCAAAATACCTGTGAGAGGTTGTGCTTGGCCGATGCTCGGGTAAAAGAACCAGCTGCACTGAGAATGTGCAATGGAACTTGTGTTATACTACATGTATGTATTGTCTCAAATGTCCTTTTAGAGGGGGAAATTTTTTTGTAATAGTGTCCGACTGGACACAGACAACAGATGTTTCTCATCTGCCCTCTGTGTGGGAGGTTGTATGTAGGAGTTGTATAGTAGCCTGGAGCACTACCAGTTGGGGCGTTGCCTGGAGGAGAGGAGGTTATTTCCTAGAATGAAAACACCAGAGGCTGATTAATGGCAATGGCTAATAACAAGCACCAGCTGTGGGCTAAGGAGATCAAGATAACTGATGAGGACAACAAGGCTGAGAAATCTTTTGCTGAAAACATCATGATGTGGTTTCCGTCTGCTGAGAGGCTGCTCCCAGCGGAGCTCTCCCACCTTCCAAGATAAGTTTTAATTTTTTTCACCCTTTTAGCCCTTATCTTTTAGTACTTTTTAATCTCGGTGTGTTTATGCTACTCAAGGGCAGAGCCCTTTGATGTTTGTGTATCAGGAGTGGAGCTGAGCGTCCCCCAGCCGCCTCTTTTACAGCTCATTTGGAATGACAGTGCATAATGAGGCTCCAACTGAAAACAGCATTGCCCCCGACGCCTGATTTGTAGGCAATTGTGATACCGAAATGTCCCTATTTTTCAGTTGTTTTAAATGCTTTTAAAGCTGTCTTAAATGTTTTAAACGTTGTTTTGAATGTCCTAGCTGTTTTAATCATCTATTTTAAAGAGATTTTAACAGGCTTTATTAGGACTCTATCAGGTATTTTAAAAGGTTTATTCATAAATCTTAATTCCCTTTCATTTAGTCACCTTCATTTTTAACTGCTTAGTCAGCCCTGAAGAGTCAGTCCTAATAGCTATTGTTTTAACCTCTGTTGCAGCCCCTGCTTTATGAAAGCCAGAAAGCGTAACCGTTCAAATTCTTACCCAGCTTTAAGTCAAAAAGCATGCAAGCAAACCAGAATTGACTCCCACACCAGCAGTCAACACTCAGTCCCTTCCGCAGATGGGCTTCAACTTACCAACAGATTTTCTGTTCTGGACTGTTCCTTAGCTCCCCACTCTGGGATTGGAAATGAGCCTGCTTCCTCCTCTCAGCCCAATGAAGGCATATGCCCAACTGTGGAGGGGGTTACAGAGCCCAGCAACCTTGCTGCGTACAGTGGAAATGATCCTGTCCCTCCCAGTACTAATGGCTTAATTGAGCTCTTAGCAAAACAGGCCTTCTAATGTCCAAAACCTTTGAGCTCCTGCTGACTAACTTTGCCTCCCTAAACACCAAAATTGAGGCTCTTCTATCTTCCTTCACCTCAGAAGAAGCTAAGACTACATACTACAACAATTCTGATCTCCAGACTGCATCCTATTCAAGCTCCTGCTTATTCATCTTCAGACTGCATGAACTCCTCTATGTCTCTGGTTCTCCAGAAACACCAGGTGGCAGTAGCAATAGGAGACACTAATAGGAGACCTTGGCAAATGGTCTAATCTTCATAGAATTAGGACTTCCTTGAGTAAACTGTTGAACTGTGACCCGAGGAAGGTTCAAATCAGATCATTTGAACACCTACCGTATTAAAACAGTCATCACAGGATGATCCTAAGCTTTGCAACACCTTGCTCCCCAAACCAGCTGCTCAACTGGAAAGAGTACTTTGCCAATCATTATGATCTCATTAACGTGAGTCTTTAAGAATATTAAGTCTCCCAATCTAGCGGCTCCAGCTTGCAAAAACACGAGGGTTGGTGAGCATGCCCCCGCGAGGCACACATCTCCTATGGGTCCCTCAGTGTTAGACACCCAACATACTGCCACACCAGTGAGAATCCAAAACTTTATTGATGAGTGGAAGAACTTGGAACTTGCAATAGAAAAAACTGCTGGATCCCAACATCTGGTTAAATCCCCTTCGAATGTTGCTTCTGATAATTTGCCAGTGACAGCCAATTTGGGAACTATTTCTCCATAAGAACAAGCCAGCTGGATCAGACCAAAGTCCATCTAGTCCAGCTCTCTGCTACTCGCAGTGGCCCACCAGGTGCCTTTGGGAGCTCACATGTAGGATGTGAACACAATGGCCTTCTGTGGCTGTTGCTCCCGATCACCTGGTCCATCCTCAACAACTCTACCCTCGAACCTGCACAGCCAAAGAAATTCACTCCAGTTTATCTCTGGACCCTCCACTCGGGGTTATATGGACACTAGCTCCCCCCCCCCGAAGATCTACTAGTTCCGCTGTCTTCTAATCATATTCACTCATCCAGCGCTACTAGCTCCACCAACATTCCTCACACTGAGAGTGCTCCCCCACATGTGGCGTTGACTCATCTGGACATGGACATAGATTTCCGCTCAACAAGGGTGCTTAGTAGGAAGAACTCACCTTACCCTCCAGGCAAATCCTGGGCTAAGGAGCTTGAGGAAATAGAATCTTCCCAGCTCTCTTCTATAGCTCCCATTTGACATATTGTTTCACCTAGATCTCTTGGGGCTCCTTTGTCCTGTGAGGAGAATCATGATGTTTCTCCCCAATATATGTCCAAATCCTTGGAAGAGGAGGTCCTTACAGGGTTTCAGGGCCTCCCAAGTTCAGAACAAAAAGCTGTCATCACTAATCTAGGCTCTACTACCTCCAAACTCATTCAGCTAATGCAGTCTTCGTCCTCGGCTCTAGAGGGTCAGGCCTCAGCATTCTGCTCTGTGCCTGAGTGTCCTGATGCACCAATAAGTCCTTCTAATTTGTACCCTCCAGAGATCATCTTGGTCGAGAACTCTATGTCAAAGTCGAGACCCTTGGCACCGTCCCCTATCACAAGAACAGCCTTACCCTCCAGAAATGGCTGCATCCTCCCTGATATTCCTGGAATCACGGACTTAGAGCACACCGAATGACGCCAACCTCCAGCTGGCCTCTCCATCCTATCATGGAATATTTCAGGATGGGGGAACAATCTCAGAAACCCTCTCTTCTGTCACTACCTTAGAGAGGCTGATGTGATTCTCCTTCAGGAAACATGGGCCAATTATCATATTTGCTTTATGAGCTATAAGTCCTTCTGCCTTCCAGCAACCAAATTGTCTAGGTCTGGTCGCTATTCCAGTGGCCTCTGCATTCTAGTTTCACAGTCAATCCAGGCACAACCCCTTCCCTCCTTGCTCAGACAGCTCAGGCTGTTCAAATTCTTTGGGAGGATCTCTCTCTAGTCCTTGTTAACATTTATGTTCCTCCTGATCTTCAGAAAGCTACCTTGTGTGAAATTTGGGATAACCTATCCATCTATATTGAGAAGCTTGAATGTAGTCATCCCTCCTCTGAGATTGTTCTAATGCAGGGGTAGGGAACCTGCGGCTCTCCAGATGTTCAGGAACTACAATTCCCATCAGCCTCTGTTACCATGGCCAATTGGCCATGCTGGTAGGGGCTGATGGGAATTGTAGTTCCTGAACATCTGGAGAGCCGCAGGTTCCCTACCCCTGTTCTAATGGGAACTTTAATGCAAGAGTAGGTGCAAATTTAGCATCCCTTCTTGAGCAGGAAGGTTTTGATGATTAACCCTACCACTCACTCTTACTTCCTGCCATTCGTGACTCCAAGGATACTCACTCCGATGCTGCTGGTAGAAAACTCATTGGCCATCAAGCACAACAAACTTTGGCTTAATGGATTAAAGTGCTACGCAAACAACTCTGGGCTGTCCTGAATAATTTTAACCGAAGCAAGCCTCCTACCCCTACCTGTATTACCCCTGATATTTGGCATGACTATTTTAGCAAATCTTTTAATGATGATATTTTAAGCAATGGATCTCCTTCTATCCAATAGTTGACCTTTTAATTTTCTATAAGCTTCTGAATAGGACAAAGGGCAAAGTGAATCCACTGACAGTCCAATAGAAGCCATTTTTTCTTCAATTATGAAAAACCAGGGGTTGGAATGGGTGTCAGAGAGCAGATGGTGGACCAGCGAAAGTTCGAGAGAAAATGGATTAGCAGCCAGAATCTAAAAGCCAGATCTGCTGCCAGGCCTAAGGATGCCAACCTCCCTCCAGGAGGGATCTGTAGATCTCCCGAATTACAACTGATCTGCAAGAGACAGAGAGCAGTTCCCCTGGAGAAAATGGCTGTGTTAGAGAGTGGGCTCTATGGCATTACACCTTCCCCAAATCAGGGCCTCCTCAGACACTACCAGACAATCTCCAGGAATTTCCCAACTTGGAGCTGGCAACCTGGGAACTAGTGCTAGACCATGCAAGGAAATGTAGTAATGGATTTTGATTTGTTGTCCAGTTGTGCTGCATGTGGCACAAATAGTATGTTGTAAGCACAGGAATAGCAGGGACAAATGGCACTCCCTGCCTGCCCGTGCCCCCACTTGCACCCCACTTACCGGAGCTGGGGGCGGTCCCAGGCAGCCTGACAGGGCGGTGCTGAGGGGTGCCCAGCAGGCCTGAAGAAGACTGCTGCCCACCCTACTCCGATGGAGGTGTGGTGGTGCAGTCTGGCAGCTCTGCTGAGCACGTGCAGCTTGGCCAGGCTGCTCTCTCAGCCAGCCGGGCTGCCCCACCTCACCTCCATTTAGCAAACACAAGTAGGAGCCAAACGGGCACTTCAAAGGGTGGGGGACCGCATGGCAAGAAGCAGAGTTTTCCTGAGAGGAGGGAGACAAGGGGAAGGGGAATTCCGTCATGGACCTAGCCCTGAGAAGCATCTCTCTTGGCTTGGGGTCTGAACAGAATAACAAGAATGGGCTCAGCTGAGAAAATTCTGTAACTCAGTGGTTCTCAATCTGTGGGTTGCGACCCTTGTTCTCCATTTGTAAAATGGATAAATGTTAGGGTTGGGGGTCACCACAACATGAGGAACTGTGTTAAAGGGTCGCAGCATTAGGAAGGTTGAGAACCACTGCTGTAACTGAAGTTTATTTTATTTCTTTGTTTTGAATTTTCACAATAAAATCCTTGAGAGTTATTGGAAGAAAGGACCCAGGTTTTACAGAAACAAGCGTGACTCTCCCTGGCTTGATTTTGTCAGATAGTAGCAGAGACAGAGGAGTTGACCTCCACTGATCCTGGCTATCCGTCATATAGCTATTAAATTAAAACTCAACATTAAGCTACACATGCTTACCCTAGCCAGGCCTGGCCCCATGAGTCTTCCCTCAAAGGCCAAAATAGGATTAGAAATAAAGTACAGGGACCGAATAGCTTCAGCTGTGAACCACTCATTAGCAAGCGATGGAGCATATGAAAGGAATTGTTCTGAACATAAAGTCCAAACAATGTTTTCATAAATAAATCAAAGTACTATAGATAAGCATTTTATTTTAAGAAAATTAAAATAAAATTACTATTACAAAATGTAGTGGAATTTAAAGTTTCAAAATGATGCATTCTGGAAACTTGTCAAATCTTGAATGTTTCTGTCTTTGCTGCACAAAACATAATTAGTCATCTCTCATTGTTTACATCAGTAGACTTAGAAAAAATTGATTTTCTCCAGTGAGGCAGTGCTCAGTCAGAAAGCAACGCCTCCAGCCACAAGGAGCCAAATGTAAATTCTGAACAAAGCTCCCAATAAATACCAAATCTTTTACCGTACATTTTAAACAAGATGCAAACACAACCAGCTAGCCCCAGCCAAGTGGGAAAAAGGATCTCTAGGTAGCATCTGCAAGTCAAGAAAGGATCTGAATTGCATACTTGCTCTGGATCAGGGTGTAATATTCAAGGGTTGCATACTTCTAAAAAATTCTAGCATGCAGAATACGAGGCATCTTCTCAATATTATTTCCAAGATATACATGAAGTCTCTCCGAGAACCTTCCTTGTGGTTTTCTTATGGTGAACCTTCTGGTATCTCAGAGATTCTGTCTATAGACTTGAGGAGATCAGCAACGAGTTGCAGTGCTTCCGCCCCAGACAGCAGTTGCCTAGAAAGACAAGGCCGGTTATCACAAGCAGGAACAAGGAGAAGCAATCCAGATAAACTCTAGAGCCAAAAGCAAGGAACAACTGCAGACATGAACGTTACGCAACATGAAAATGTGAAAAGTCCTTATAGTTTACCTGACCCTCTTTTCTGTCCCGGACATTTTCAGAGCTGGGAATTCAGGCATTTAGTCAGAATGAAGCATCCACGCTTCTTGCAGCACAGAATGAAACACAGAACTTACTTCTTGTGAGGGTTACTCTTCCTGCCCACTCAAAAGGCTTTTGGCAGAAGAGGCATCCCCAAATTTGGCAGCTGGAATCCCTGATTGAGAGTGCCTCATCCCAGCCACAGGACCTCTATCTTAGTTGGATTTAATTTCAGCTTTCATTGACATCAGCCTGGGAGAGCAGACTGAAGTGGTCCAGTGGTGGACCTGAAGAGAGCCAAGGGACCTCCAGTTCATTTGCTAGGGTCCTGCAGAGCATTCTGGAAACCAATTGGGTCCATAAGTCTCCACTGGTGGGCATAAATTAGCCTATCGCCTAAGAAGGGTGAGGCAGCAGTGTTCACTCGGGCCAGACCAAGGCACTTTCTCAGAGGAGATTAAGTGAATGCCCCCATGCCAAAGATCAAATCCAGCGCGTGCCCTGCTTGGTGCGTGTGGCCCCTGTTAATCAAGGCCAGTTCTAATAGGTGTGGCCTGTGCTCAAGATACAGCAGTCTGCTTATGAGAACCCTGTGGTCCCTTGCTGCAGCAGGCATCTGGAGAGATCTCATTCAAACTGTCTAAGGAGGACCTTCTGTGTCCAGCTGATGTGCATGCCTTCTTTCTGCTACTGCTGAGCTTAATGGGAATGAGTGCTGTTTATACCTCTTCCGGCACATATCTGCTCTAATGTCTTTGACTGCTGCCTGTTTGATCTTGGAACATAGAACCAAGCAAAGAAAAGATCCATCCAGCATGGGAGATGGTGCACCGGCACTTCCGCCCATCTCTCGGGGGGTTCTCTGTGTCTGAGACCCTGTGGGGGAGCACATGACTCCCTGCAGCTGTGCAAGATCTTCAACTTGCAGAGTGGGTAGGGCCAGCAGCCCTCACAAGGACACTTTCCTCTGCAGAAAATTACATGGTTCTAGCACACAAAGGAGATGTTAATGAATTGTCGAAGGCTTTCACGGCCGGAATCACTTGGGTGCTGTGTGGTTTCCGGGCTGTATGGCCGTGTTCTAGCTAGAACACGGCCATACAGCCCGGAAACCACACAGCACCCAAGAGATGTTAATGAGTTTTAGAATGAAGGTCATGAAATGAGATTCTGCAACCAACACTACTAAGAACTGATGCAGAACTAGAAATACTGAAGTAGCCGGTTAAGTAACCAACTGATTTTCATGAGAACCCAATTCTTCCTCAGGGAAACAAAGAGGCATCTCTCAACTATCAACACATTTTTTTAAAAGGAAGGCAGTCATTTGTTATATTATCTGAGAAGGGAGACTGAGGTTAACTGACAACAGCTGTCAAACTGCCATCATGTGGCATTTCTGTCTACCTACTGAAAAGTTAAAAAAACCTACTTGATAGATGAGTGTGATTTTGTTATGACAGACAAAAGATTCTGCAAGGCAACATCTGCATTTTGTTTCATTACAGCCAAATTAGCTGAGTGATTGGACTTCAAGGCTTCATTTTCCACCTGGCAGTTCTTCATTTGAACCTGAAGGAAAGCAAGAGAGCAGCTATTTACATCAAAGCTCCACTCACACACAATTGGATAAAAACTACAGGAAAGTTACATCCTTCTGAGTCTAGAAGCCAACAGTAATTCAGAACGATGAATTGGAACCTATTGTGAAGGTGTCTTCTCTTCAGTGAGACAAAGTCATTCACAGACTGTTTGGTCATGCTCCCTAGTGTCTGAGAAGGGCTACAGAAAATGTTGTTACTCTGAGGAACTGTAGGGATGTCCTTCCCCTTTTGTCCAGGAGTTACAAGCTCTGCTCCAACTAAAAAATAAATTTCGCCTTTCAAACAGATCCTATGGAGGGGAAAAGTGAATGACTTCACCTTACTGAAGAGAAAACACCTTCACGGTAGATTCCAATTCATCATTCTTCTTCAGTGGGGCTCCATCATTCACAGATGGTAATATGTCCAGGCTATAACCTTGGGAGGGAAACTCTGGTTAATCATTTATGCTTTTAACTGTATTACATGTAGCAACTGGCCCCTTGCTGGAGTTGGAGCAATGTGACGTCCATCTTTCCTTTCTTCCCTTGATGAAGGAAGGTCAAATTTTGGGTTGTCCTTTCCCACACTGCAGAGTTCAGTGGAGCTTATTCAAAAGCAACCTGTTCCAGGCACTTGGGAGCTAATGAAAGCTGGAGGCAGGTCAGCACCCTACAGTTCCGGAGAGGAACAAAATTTTCTATAGTGCTGCTCAGACAGCACGTGGTGTGACCCAACTGTCTGTGAATGATGGAGACCCACTGAAGGAGAACATCAGTGCATGAGGTATAATCCTAAGGGTACCTACTTATTAATCCAGCCTCCCTGAATTCACTGGGACTTCTTTCCACGTTTGCTCAGGACTGTGGCTTGGGTCACTCTTGCCTTCTGAGAGGCCAAGGAGCTGGGCCAGAGCACTGTGATAGTGGCCCTGGAGAAAACTCTCACTTCTGAGTCTTGTATATGCCATGTTTAAACTGGGCTGCAAACTGTGCTAGTCATCTGCACAGCACCTTGTGCCAAGTGCCACACTCAGTGCCACGTTTGGCTCCAGGATATGAAAAATCAGTTGGATACCCCTACGACTGGACCTCCTACTAGATTCCCTAATTCTATACTGGGTTAATATATGCCGGTCTTTAGAAAAGCGCTATTGCTGTGAGCATTACCTTGTTGGATGATATCCAGGCCTGCTATCTTCTGGTGTGGCACGAGGGCAGCAGCCAGTCTTGTGCAGCGGAAGAAATTGTGGTGCCTCTCAGATAGTTCAGAACTACACCCGTCAGCATGGCCAATTGGCCATGCTGGTAGGGGCTGATGGGAATTGTAGTTCCTGAACATCTGGAGAGCCGCAGGTTCCCTACCCCTGGGTTAAACGCTGGACCAGGAACTGGGAGGCCTGGGACCAAATCCCCACTCGTGCCAGGGAAGCTCAGGCCATGGCTACCCTCGGGCCAGTCACACATTCTCTGCCTAATGTCCTTTACAATGTTGTTATGAGGATAAAATGCTGGAGAGAAGAAAACCGGTGGCATCTGATACACCAAGACTTCAATAGTAGCCTCATCCAATGTCAGAGCTTGGTAGCAACTTGCAGCTATTCATGAGCAAACTGCTCCTTTCACTCCTGCCGCCGCCGCTCCAGCAGAAAGGGCAGAACTTTTACCTGAAGTTGTGCATTTTCTTGTTTCAGCTTCATAACACTGTTTTCTGCCTTCATGGCCCGTTTCTGGAACAGAAAACAGTAAGATGGTGCATTTCACAGCTATGAGGAGTGGGCCAGGTAAAACAGATTGTCGCTCCTAAATTAAAGGAACGCAAGCAGTCAGGGTTAATTTTTAACTGTCAGACAGAAGCCTTTATTGGCATTATAAATTACCATGTTACAATATTAAAAACAAAAAAGGGAACATTTATCTATTAACTGAACCCATTAAAACACATTAAAAATATGCATTAAACATCTACGTACAGACCCTGTATATGGAACACAAAGAGAACTAAATTTACCATGACTATTTTATGGAGAACAATTACGTTTAGCCAGGTAATGCTTCAGAAAGTTCGCAGCATTTTCACAGAAAAGTTCACAATGACCATTAAGTAGGAAGTTCATAGCAGATGATGACATATCAATATTTAACCTCTCTATCAAAGGATGAATATACATAGAGCGTGGAAGATCATATACAGAACACTCTAAGCAATCAGGGTTGTTTCTCTGCCACTGGAAGCAGAGCTCTGGTCTGTTATAGTGGTTGAAGTGCAGGACTGGGATTTAGGAGATTCTTAAGTCAGTGGTTCTCAACCTGGGGGGGAGGTCGGGACCCCTTTGGGGGTCGAACGACCCTTTCACAGAGGTCGCTGAAGACTCTCTGCATCAGTGTTCTCCATCTGTAAAATGGATAAATGTTAGCATTGGGGGTCACCACAACATGAGGAATTGTATTAAAGGGTCGTGGCATTAGGAAGGTTGAGAACCACTGCTCTAAGTGAATGGGAATTCTTGTTTTCCATTCAGCTTACAACAGGGCAACAATAAGGTGTGCTTTGCAGCTGTTAATGCCCATGGGTTGTAACTCCGTTTGCTGAGGCTGCAAGAAACACTTCCCATTATGTCAGACCTCGGATCTGGAAGCAACAGAAACTGTAGATTTGTTCTAAAGCCTTTATTTCAGAACATAGGTAGCATCTTAGAAAGAGGAATCTGGGGGTTCCCGTGCAAACCCTCTACCTATATTCTATTGCCCGCTCCCACAGATTCAAACTCCCCCTACTCTCCTCTACAAACTACAAAGCATTTACTACAAAGCATTGCAAGCCTGGGAACAGCTCACACCTTCCTTTGATAAGATCTGTGTCCAGGATACCCCGGGGTGTCAAGGGGAAGGTGCTTTCGCCCCACATCAAAGGATGGTAAACTGCCTCCCGCTGCCCTACCTACCATTTGGCACAGACAAGCTCAGTCCTGACACATTAACAGGCAGCTTCAGTGACCCTTCTGGGGGCAGAAAACCAGGATATAAATTTTGTAAAATAAAGTGATAGAAATTCTTCCCCAGGAAGATCACTCCAAGCCCCACTCTGTAAGGTTACAGCCGGTTTGCTTGGCAGGGCCAAGACTGGCTAACCTTGGAGATCTACATTCCTTCCCTCCGAAGTTTAGTACTTATGGGTCAGTCTTTAGCTCTTGTCTCAACAACACTTAGCTGCTTGCCTGCATCTTTGGCTTCTGTTCTGTGTGACCCTCATCATCTTGGTGGGAAAGCTGGAGTTTGTTTTGGTTTTGGAATTTCAAGGAAAGGTTTCTCAGCCTGCAGTGCCGACGGGGGAAGTCTGGTCAGATTTCGCATTGTCTGTAGAAGATCATGATTGCCTACCAATAAATGAACTGTTACGGTTACTATTGGCCTGGACTATACTGATTCCTTACATTATGCGAAATCTGACCAGACTTCCCCCAGCCGCCGCTTTTACGGGCGAAACCTTTCCTGCGAAATTCCAAAACCAAAACAACCCAGCTTTCCCACCAAGATAGAGATTCACACAGAACAGAAGCCAAAAATGGCAAGCACACCTTTCTGAACCTGTTAGGGACCACTCCGGCAATCGCAGCCCCCTACCACGTTCAAAGTGACGGTCAGTCGGAACGGACCAACAGAACGTTGGAGCAGTACCTACGTTGCTACACCAACTATCATCAGGATAATTGGGTAGATCTGTTGCCCTTTGCCGAATATGCCTATAATAATGCTTTGCACAGTAGTACCGGCAAGTCTCCTTTTGAAGTGGTTACGGGGCAAGTATTTCCCCCGTTCCCCCTTCTTACCAAACAGCTGCTCCAACCTCCGGAGTTCAGTTCCTGGATTCAAACATTGGCGGAGGGCTGGAAGTCGGTTACAACTGCTCTCACTCAAGCACAAGAATCTCAGAAACAGCAGGCAGATCGGCATTGATCTGACTTCCCGTTAAGGGTGGGCGAGTGGGTCTATCTGTCCACAAAGAACCTTAGAGATGTCCATCGCTACTCAAAGCTTGGCAAGAAATTCATAGGGCCATTTTACATTACACAAGTAATTAATAACGTTACTGTCCGCCTTGAACTGCCTAACTCGTTAAGCAACATTCACCCTGTTTTTCATTCCAGCTTGCTCAAGCGGGCTCCAGATTCCGATGCTTGGCACGGCCCTCCGGAGAAGCCCCCGCCTAACAGGTTCAGAAAGGTCATGCTGCACTAGCACATCTCTCTTTACTGGTTGGGAGCTTGGACTGAGGCAAAATGCTGGTTTTTAACCCCTTATTCACCCCCTGACCTGTATAGCCTGGGCTAACCTGATCTTGTCAGATTTCAGAAGCTAAGCAGGGTCAACCCTGGCAACTATCTGGATGGCAGACATCAAAGGAATACCAGTGGGGTGATCCCAAACCACTTCTGAACGTCTCCTGCCTTGAAAACCTCACCATAAGCCAGCTGAGACTTGACAGCAAAAAATTTTTTTGACCATCTTGAGGGTCCTAACTGAGCACAAGGTGATATACAAAATAATAAATGTGACAGGTTTTACCACAATCCTCAACAGTGAGCCTCCTGGGTACTCCCCCCACCTCCGCATCATCATAAGTCAACTGCGATTTGACAACACTTTACAGATACTGACCTTCTTCCATCTCAGCAGGATACTACCTCATTCTGCTCCATACACAGGTCAGGCCTATAGGGGTCCTGATCACAGAATGGGCACTCCAAACACAGACAGCTGCCTTATACTGAATCAGCCATCTTAATGAAAGAAGGGGAGGAGGTGGACCAATGATACTTATTTTAGCAATATCTGCACTTAATGGCTATAAGATGCAACCAAAATGTATGCTAAGATGTTTTTTTACTTTCAAAATAAATATTCTTTCAATGAGTTATTGGGACAAAGGACTTCCACATACATCTACTATGGGAACAACACCCCCCCCCCCGAGCCCCCACTGGGGAGAAGGGCAGACTGTAAGTAATTAAGAAACTAATTTCCAAACAGCTTCTGGACAGGATTTTCCTAAACAGGCTGCTAGGACAGAACATGCTTCAGCAGCAGCAGCAGCCTGGCTCAAGAGTGCTACAAACGATGAAAAAGCATGGCCACTGTGACCCAGGTGCACGTCGTGGCTTCTTCCCAAACTACGGTACAAACACTGTTTTAAGTATGACCTTGCCTGATATTTCCCTGCAGCTGGTATGCAGAAAACCCTGGGTATGCAAGAACAGCTCAAGAGACAGTGAAAGAAATGCCTCACTCCAATGTTGCCCCATGCTTGTATCCCAAGATCTGCCTTGGAACTAAACTGGGAGGGGTCTTCTCTTGCCCTCCTTGCAGAGCTCTTTTGGGGTTCCTGATCACCGGGGGACCCTTAAGAAATTAGTTAAGTCTTCATTTCTGCTCATTGATTGGGAAGGGTCAGGATTTCTGAAGAAGCCAGTGCCTTTCTTGGGCTTTGCTCCTAACCTGCTCCTCCATAAAAGCACAGAAATGGTGTGGGAGTCTTTTGCATTTCACTCACTGCTTGCTCATTCAGATCCAGAAGAGGCTTCTTTCTTGCCCTGCACCACCACATGAGGGTGCCTCTTCTGCCCCAAAAGGCGCTCAGCACATGCAAGATGCCCAAGAGGCCTCAGCTCAGTGGCAGAACTCCTGTTTCGCATGCAAAAGATTGCAGATTCACTCCTCAACTAAAGCATGCCAAGGAGCAGAATCCTTCTCTGCTGGCACTGAAAACAAGTATTGACCTCGGTGGGCCAAATTCCAACTGATGCAAAGAACGCCAAAAACTAGTGTGGCAAGAACGCCAAAAACTAACAGAGATGCTGGATGGGTGATTTTAGTACTGTTTTTAAATAATTCATTTCTGAATTGTAATTTCTTGGGTGTTCAAGCTCAGATCTGTGGGTTGCCCAAGAAGGAGGTTAGGACTGGTTGAGGAGTGCAATGATCCTGCTACTAAAAACAGGAAGAGGCAGAGAAGTTCCCTTCCTCTTATTCAGGGCAATGTCTGAGTTCTCTGCAACAGAGCCTTCACCTTCTGCAAAACAGATCATTGCTCAGGAGACGGCAGCACATTCGGCTCTGCAGGAGTGCAGTTCAACTCACAGTCATCAGCCGGAGGTTTTCTTCCACCTGCTGCACCATGGCTTCTAAGTCCCGGGCCTCCTTGGCTTCTTTCAGTTTGTGATCCTCTAGTGTTCTTTTCAGTTCTTTTACCCTAGTTTAAGGGAAAGCAAAGAGCATGCATGGGGGTGCTCTCTTCAGCAAGCTTTCACATTTGGGAGACCTGGCAGTCTTACACTGCTGAGCACACGTGAAGCTCAGAAAACCTCAAACTGCTAGTTACACTGGGAACATATTTTGTTGAAGCTGCCTCAGAATGCACCAGCCTGTACTCAAATGCAAGACTACATCTTGCATTCGCATACAAATTAGTTATACCTTATAATCTGTGTAACATTTGGCAGTGAAATTGTCTTAGAAGAAGAGTTTTTCTCTCCTGTAAGGAGTCTCAAAGTGGCTTACAAACTCCTTCCCTTCCCCACAACAGACACCTTGTGAGGTAAGTGGGGATGAAAGAGTTAAAAAAAACCTGTGACTTGCCCAAGATCACCCAGCAGGCTTCATATGGAGAAGAGAAAAATCAAATCCAGTTCGCCAGATAAGGATCAACCACTCATGTGCAGGAATGGGGAATCAAACCCAATTCTCCAGATTAGAGTCCACTGCTCTACATCATGTTGGCTCTCAGGTTTGTCTGAGTAAACGTATTACCTCTTTGCCTGAGCTTCACAAGCTGCTTGAAGATAGCTGATCCTATTCTTAAACTTTGAATTGTCTTCTTTCAGCTACAAAAGAAGGAAGGGAAGAGAACACTCTCAATAAAAGTATGTCTTTAATCTGTAAGCAACAATGCTTATGTGACAACAATTAAAACCCAACAGACAGAAATTAGGGATAAAATCAATGGATTGTACAATCCAGCGTTCCATTATGATGACTGGCCAATCAGATACTACGAGGAAACTCGGCTGGTAACAGCTTTCCTGCTAATTGTTTCCTATCTTTGAGTAACAGAAGTACTGGAGCCTCAAAACCCTAGAGGCCCATTTGGCTATAATGGCCAATAGCCAACCACAGACCCATCTACCATAAAACTTTTCAACATTCTTTGAAATCCATCAAAGCTAGTAGCCATCAACAAACCTTGAGGCAGAGAATTTCACAAGTGAACAACACATTCTGTGACACATAACTTTTCTCTGTCCTGAATCTACTACCAAACTCACATGGTGACCCCAATTTCTAGTATTATAGTTCTAGTATTACAGTTTCTATCCATATGATTTTGTCAATTCCTCAGTTACCTTTATCATTCAGTTACCTTTTATCTAAACTTAAAACCCCTAGAGACTTTATTCTACCTCCCAGCCCTGCGGCTGTCTTCTCTGGCGCTGCTGCGGCCCCTGCTGGGACTGTTGCCACTGTCGAAGCCAGGGCCGTTGCCACTGCGAGCTGGCTCTTCCCAGCCTCTTTGGTGCCCCATGATTCCCCACTCAACTCCGGGTAAAGCTGGCCAGTTTCTGGGGGGATCGTGGGTGAGATCCGGGGTGGTGTGGCCACCCCAGACACTAGGATGATAGGGGAAGGGGGGGGGGGCTTTCACTAATCTTCCACTCGTCAGCTGCAAAGGCTAAAGTAGCAAGAGGATATCAAGAACACCCAGAGGGATGGCTGGAAGTAGCAACTTTTACACTAACTTTCTCTCAGCTCTTGAATGGCAGAAGATCACAAGCTAATATTTGGAAAAGTAAAACTATTTCCTACAGAGAATTCTGCCTATCACAACTGGCTTGCAAAGAAGTCCAATACTTCCACTTGCTGCAGATAGTAAAGGAGTGTTATAACAAATCTCTCACTTCTTCATAGGTTGCTTGCAAAGGTGGATAAAAGCCGTCTTCTGCAGTTTCTTCATCAAGAGATGAGCTCTGGTCTCCTCCTTCAAGCGGACCATCTTGGTAGCCATCGCTCCCTCCCAGCTGCCATGATGAAGGAGTCGGGAGGTCAGAGGGGTCACAGTAAAAAGAGTCAAAGGTGCTGCTTAGTGAAATACTGGAGACCCTGGCCAAGTGAGCCTCTTCCACAGCAGATGGCTGGTACAGGCCACTCCATCCTTCCTCTTCCTCTTCCAGCAAGGAGCCTGCAGCTGTTGGGTGAGAGAAAAAACATTCCTGGCATTCCAACCTCAGTCCTAATGATTCAGGGGATAAGGAGGCACCATCCAGCACTGCAGGACACCTGGCAGACTCCTGAGGTGACAAAAGGAAAGAAGATCAGTCTTTATATTGATGTTTGATTTCATGCCTGTCGCAAGCAACTTTATACTTCAATTAACAATATGACTTTCTTTGTGCACAGTCAAGAAGTGATAAGTTCTCAATTTATCGAATGGAGCAGTGTTACTGTAAACCAGTGGCTCTCACGATATGGTTTGTGATCCAAAAGTGGGGTCTGAGACTCAAACACTGTAGCAGGGAAAAGAGATTATAGATCCCCTAATCCCCAAGAGCTGGAAAGGTAGCTGACAAATACCAGCTGTACAGCAGGCTGTGGTTACTGCTTATGGCTATTGTTAATAGACCCCTACTGCCGGCTGCCTGCAACAGCTGGTTACAAAAAGCACTAGAGATTTAAGAAAAATGCTGAACCACTAATCTAGAGCTGCCGTGCCGTGCCTTAAAGGAGAATCCACCTGATCAAAGGCAACAGCTTTGTTGCTGTGACCTTCAACACTGACCAAGGCAAAAAACATATCCTTGTCTACACCGACAAGGGGCTCAGAATGCCCAAGGCTTTGTCCAACCTTTGATAGAGATCCAGTAAGGGTCCAAGTGTTACCACACTTCTTTTTGGCTGCAGGGGATGATTCATAAGGAAGCAGGTCTATCTGTTTCCACACAACACATGCCTGCAACACTCATCCCACTTGTCAGTAAGAAAAAATATATCTCCCTGCCACACTATTACACCAGGCCACTGCATCCTGCCAGCCCAAGCTTTCAGGTGTGAAGGCTAAAAATGTCAGACACCAGCTATCCCCCAGAGAAAAACAAGCAAGCTTCACTTACCCACCCTTACCTTGGGATTGGCCTTATGGCTCCTGCCCTCACTGCTATGTACCACAGCTTCACGCTGGTTCTGGCTCCGCACAAATTCCTTGAACGAGAAGGGGTTGGCCTCCTCCACAGCTCCATCTGAAAAGGATGTGATAATGAGGCTATAGATGCTCTATACAAACCTGGGCAGTGTTACAGAAGGTTGCAGATATAATTTCGCTGTTGAGCATTTCAAAGGAGTGAACAAAACAGACCCTACTAAACAACAGATTGTTTCCACAGAACAGGTTTATAAAATGCAACACCAGCAATGCAGTTTCATAACATTATGGCTAGGGAGAGAAGACTTCTAGAAATGTTGAAGCCATGGGGGGGGGAAACATAAATGTTTGGGGAAACTGAAATATATGCAATACATTTCCTAGCAAATCTTAATGTCTCTTACTGATAGACCAGAATGTATCACATCATTATACTATCTGGGATATTTATGGACTTCAAACATAAATTTTCATTTTCGATAAGAAAAACTGCAAGTTCACTGAGGAAAAAGTTGCAACCTGTTGCACCCTCTGCCACCACAGGGCACGTGTTTACCAAAATGAGAGCAGAAGAGAACAAACAAGTTCTGCACTAAACAAAACTTGCAATAGGCTGGTCTGCCAGGATGTGCATAAATGCAGAGCTCTTCAACAATGTATTATCATTAAATATGTTAAGAACATAAGAACATAAGAACAAGCCAGCTGGATCAGACCAAAGTCCATCTAGTCCAGCTCTCTGCTACTTGCAGTAGCCCACCAGGTGCCTTGGGGAGCTCACATGTAGGATGTGAACGCAATGGCCTTCTGCGGCTGTTGCTCCCGATCACCTGGTCTGTTGAGGCATTTGCAATATCAGATCAAGGAGGATCAAGATTGGGAGCCATAAATCGACTTTTCCTCCATAAATCTGTCCAAGCTCCCCTTTTTAAAGCTATCCAGGTTAGTGGCCATCCACCCACCTCCTGTGGCAGCATATTCCAAACACCAATCACTCGTTGCGTGAAGAAGTGTTTCCTTTTATTAGTCCTAATTCTTCCCCCCAGCATTTTCAATGTATGCCCCCTGGTTCTAGTATTGTGAGAAAGAGAGAAAAATTTATCTCTGTCAACATTTTCTACCCCATGCATAATTTTGTAGACTTCAATCATATCCCCCCTCAGCCGCCTCCTCTCCAAACTAAAGAGTCCCCAAATGCTGCAGCCTCTCCTCATAGGGAAGGTGCTCCAGCCCCCCCTCAATGCAGATCCTTTTTTGTTGCCCTTCTCTGCACTTTTTCTATCTCCTCAATATCCTTTTTGGGAGATGCGGCGACCAGAACTGGACACAGTACTCCAAGTGCGGTCGCACCACTGCTTTATATAAGGGCATGACAATCTTTGCAGTTTTATTATCAATTCCTTTTCTAATGATCCCCAGCATAGAGTTTGCCTTTTTCACAGCTGCATGCATTGAGTTGACATTCCCATGGAACTATCAACTAAAGACTTTTCCTAAATCCCAACTTTCCCTCTGGTCTGTGACTGATAGCACTGACCCCTGTAGCGTGTATTGGTGAAGTTTGGATTTTTTTTGCCCCTATAAGCATCACTTGCTACATTTAGCTTTCCACATTGAACTGCATTTTGCCATTTCTTAGCCCACTCACCTAATTTATCAAAGGTCCGCTTGGAGCTCTTACATGCAATCCAACTTTGTGGTTCTCCCACCACCCTACATAATTTGGTATCATCCTGCAAACTTCGGGCCACCACCGCTACTCCACCCCTACTTCCAGGTCATTTTATGAATAGGTTAAAGAGCACTGGTTCCAATACAGATCCTTGGGGAAACCACTCCCTCCATCCCTCCATTGTGAGAACTTCCCATTTACACCCACTCTTTGTTTCCTGTTTCTCAACCAGTTTTTAATCCATAGGAGGACTCCCCCTCTTATTCCTTCATTGCTGAGTTTTCTCAACAGTCTCTGGTGAGGAACTTTGTCAAAAGCCTTTTGGAAATCCAAGTAGACAATGTCCACCAGTTCACCCCTGTCCACATGCCTGTTTACACCCTCAGTTGGTGTAAACAGCACAACTGTGCTAGCATTTAAAGTCCATATTTATTTATTGGTCTTATAGACCGCCTTCCCCTGGAGGGCTCAGGACAGTGAACAACCGTATAAAA
The DNA here is from genome assembly GCF_021028975.2 of Sphaerodactylus townsendi. NCBI lineage: Eukaryota > Metazoa > Chordata > Lepidosauria > Squamata > Sphaerodactylidae > Sphaerodactylus > Sphaerodactylus townsendi. Next base: position 56,316,854 of record NC_059436.1, on the reverse strand, counting down.
CAACAATCAGATAAAAACAGCATAGAATAAAATAAAACAGGAACCATATAAAAGCACATGGCATTATCCCACCCGATCCCCACCCTCGCACCCACAGGAGGCCAGATGTAACAACAGCAATGACCCTAACCAGGCTGGTCAAATGCCTGGCGGAACAGGTCCATCTTACAGGCCCTGCAGAAACTTCTCTTCCCGCCGCCCCCCTGCCACAGAAAAATTGAAGCAATCCTCAAACTTCTCTGTTTGCAGCGGGAACAGACTCGCCCTAAAGGAAGAAGAGTTTTTGGATTTATATCCCCCCTTTCTCTCCTGCAGGAGACTCAAAGGGGCTGACAATCTCCTTTATCTCTCCCCCCTCACAACACACACTCTGTGAGGTAGGTGGGGCGGAGAGCGCTCCGAGAAGCTGTGACTAGCCCAAGGTCACCCAGCTGGCGTGTGTGGGAGTGCACAGGCTAATCTGAATTCCCCAGATCAGCCTCCACAGCTCAGGCGGCAGAGCTGGGAATCAAACCCGGTTCCTCCAGATTAGAGTGCACCTGCTCTTAACCACCACGCCACGCTGGTAAAGAGCAGCTGCCTCACAAGGAACCCAAAGGCCTCCAACCCCCCGCCCTCATCGGGGCCTCGAGGGGAAAACCCGCGCCGCAACCCCGCCGTCCACGGCTCCGCGGAGCTGAGAGCCTGGAGCGAGGAGGCCGGGCCGGGCCGGGCAGCTCCAGCGGCCGTTTCCTGCTTCCCCCCAGGCAAAGAATGAAACAAGCAGCAGTCGCGTCTCACCGGCGGCTGCGGAGGCCTCCACGGGCCCCCCGGAAGGGGCGGCAGAGAAGCGGCCGCGGACAGCCATGGCCGCCCCACCCGCGCCCGACTAGGCGCCTCGAAGGCAAAGGGCGGGCCTTCCGGCCGACCTCGCTCTGAAGCCGAAAGCGCCTATGGACAGGGCCGGCCACGCCCCCACCCGGCGCCGAGCCCCGCCTTCCGCTTGACAACCGGAGTGGGCGGGGCGGCTCTTTGGGGCGTCGCGCGCTGCAGGCGTCACTGGAGCCAAGATGGCGGCCGGCGTGGCGCGGAGGTGCTACTGGGCCCCGGCACGCAGGTGAGCAGGGGCCGCGCGGGAGGCTCTCAGGGGGCGGGGATCGCCCGAGGCTGTGGCGGTGGTCTCGGCCTTCCTGTGACCGGGCGGGCGGGCGGGCGGAAAAAGGCACTGGTGGTCCCGCGGGGTTTGCCGTCTGGGGAGGTGGAAAGCCCCCAACGCTGCCTGAGGATTGACAACTCTGAGGACATGGCGGGGGAGGGGTCTGCGTCTGGGGACCTTGGAGGTGCGGAGAGGAAGGGGAAGAGGGATGAGAGAGGCTCATTTCTCCAGGGAATTGGGTCTGTATAGTCTGGAGATCAGTTGCAGCTCCAGCAGGATTCTGGGCCCCACTTGGACGTTGGCAATCCTAAGAACCAGGTCTCCTGGCACCGGAGGCCCCGCTCTGGCAAGCTGCCACGTGTCATACTAGGGCTAAGTCGCATGAGGGGTCATTTCCCAGTTGGACTTGGAAGCTAAGCAGGGTTGGGCATGGTTACTACTTGGATGGAAGACTACTGAGGAAGACTGGGACTGCTCTGTGGAGGAAGGCCCCACCTCGACTCATCTCCTGCCTGAAACCCCCATGGATGGGGTCACCACTAGGGACCTGCTTCTTCTCTGTTCAGAGGCAGCTATGTATGTCTATTGGGCCCACTTCAGATGCTGCAGGAGGGCAGAACATGTACTTTGTATGCAAGAAGCCCCAGATCTAAACCACAGTATTGTGGGGACAGGCCAGAATGTGTATAAAAATTGTATTTTACTATAATTCTATTGTGTTAGAATCAGTGTATGCATAACTCTTGTAAACCATGTTTTAAGGGCTGCTGCCATACAGAGGGGCAAAACTGAGCTGCATGGATTAATGGTATAAGGCACCATCAGTGTGAAACCATCAGTATAAAATGTGTGTGTGTCAGCAGGCAGGAGGAGAAAGGCTCTTCTTCCCCCCTACAGCCAGGCTGCCTGTCTGAGCCTTTAATCCCATCCCTCTGCCTCCTTTCTCAGTTATTACAACTTCATCACTCATGGGCTTTGTATTTGCTAATAAATGTCTTTTCTCACTCCAGGCTTGGACTGGTTGCCTACCGCAATTACAGCAGTAGTGGGAACAGTTACCCCAGCATTCCCCTGACAACACCTCTGCCTGCTGTGCCAAAGCCTCTCTTTGCAACTGTTGACACCCAGCAGGGCTTTGAGACTAAGGTGACCACTCTTGAAAATGGACTGCAGGTGGCTTCACAGAATAAATTCGGCCAATTCTGTACTGTTGGGAGTAAGTAGAACTCTGTGGCAACCACGTGTGCCATGGTCTTATGGGGATCAGATGTAGTTGGATTGGAACTGGTTCAGAGGAAGTTAGCAAAGACAATTTGAGCTTGGGAAAACAAGTCCTGTGAGGGAAGGTTGAAGGAGGCAGGTATCTTTTGCCCAGAAAAGAGAACATTTTAAGTCCTTTTAATCTCAGTTGGCTCAAATGATTTCTGACTGTGGGTTATAGCACAATCTGATTTTCTGATCGTATACTCAGATTTGTTTTATTATTTCTTTTTAACTGATGTGTCTTTTAGTTGATTATTTGTGGGGCTTATGCTGCTGTTTTGTTTTTGTATGTTTTAATTTAACATTATAATGTGTTTCGACTGTTCATGGTTAGTGTAGAACCGTGGTGGCGAACCTTTGGCACTCCAGATGTTATGGGCTACAATTCCCATCAGCCCCTGCCAGCATGGTCAATTGGCCGTGCTGGCAGGGGCTGATGGGAATTGTAGTCCATAACATCTGGAGTGCCAAAGGTTCGCCACCACTGCTGTAGAAGATACATGGTACAAATTAAACATGAGTGGGAGCATGTGTGATTCGATAAACATAGGCCCATACCCTACCTCACCCTTCTGGCTTTGGTAAGAAGCTTCATGGGCAGGGTGGGTTATGAAAGAATTGATGAGCAGCCTGATGATGTGTGCCAGGAAGGAACACCAAACAACAGGGGTAGCAGACACTGGATGGGGAATGTGGACTTGGAAGGCTGAAGAAGGACTGTTCTGCTCCATCTACTGTGAGGCCTTTTTAGAGTGTAAAAATGACTGTGTCTTTTCTTTTTTTGTTCCAACAGTCCTTATCAACTCAGGATCAAGATATGAAGCAAAATATATTGGCGGTATTTCTCATTTTCTGGAAAAGTTGGCTTTTTCTGTAAGTTACATGGCTTCTAGCCTTGGAGATTGGAAATGTGCTATTTCAGAATGCTCCATGCGTGTGAAGCACGCAAATGTGCCCCATCATCCTCTTGAACTGATTTCTGTCCTGTTAGTCCTCCCAAGGTATTACAGGCCAGCCTGCTTAGAAAAACGTCAGATGTGATGTGAACCCAAGTGTTTACTGCTCTTTGTCTTTTGTGTCAGTCCACAGCTCAGTTTGGCAGTAAGGATGAGATCCTTCTCACCTTGGAAAAGCATGGTGGTATCTGTGATTGCCAGGCATCAAGGTATGCGTCTGTGTTTTTACACTCTAAAAAGGTATGCTTGTGTGTTAACAGAAGCACATGACTGGTGTTTTTCTGCATTTTTTTCTGATTGGAATCTACTTTTATGGCCAACATGTGCTGCTGCTTCTGTTCCTCTTTGTCATCTGGATTTATTGTTGATGTTCTGCAAGTCATCTCTCTTTTCAGTTTTGTCCCTCTTGCAGGGGCTTGCATTTGTTTGCGTTGTTCTTACCCCCATCCTGCCTCACAGAGGGTTTTCTCTGCCTTTTGAGTGTTGGGTTATGGTTTCTTCAATTTATTGGCTATCTGCATGGTGTAGGGGTTAAGAGCAGGTAGACTCTGGAGAACCAGGTTTGATTCCCCACTCCTACATTCCTGCCGGGTGACTTTTGGCTAGTCACAGTTCATTCAGAACTCTCTCAGCCCCACCTACCTCACAAGGTGATTGGGAGCAACAGCCGCAGAAGGCCATTGCGTTCACATCCTACATGTGAGCTCCCAAAGGCACCTTGTGGGCCACTGTGAGTAGCAGAGAGCTGGACTAGATGGACTTTGGTCTGATCCAGCTGGCTTGTTCTTATGTTCTTAAGGTATCTGTTGTGGGGAGAGGAAAGGAGTTTGTAAGCTTACAAGAGAGAAAGTTGGGGTATAATTCCAAACTCTTCTTCATATTATCATTTTAAAGATTGCTTATTGCATTATTTGAGGGAGGCTTATGGTATCCCTAAAAAATGACTAGGCTTTTTGGAAACAGTTACCCTGAAGCCAACTGAATATTAATCCTGTTTTGCTTCAATTTTAGGGATACTACTATGTATGCAGTTTCGGCAGATATTAAAGGCCTGGACACCGTAGTCGGTTTGCTGGCTGATGTAGTGCTACAGCCCAGGTTGTCAGGTGAGATAATACTGATCTTACTATTTCATAGAACAAGTACAGGACTCCATGAACTGCATTTCTTGGGGCTGAAATATAGTAAGGACTGTTGAATCCTGTCAGTATCTGACATGAGATGTTGCTTTGGCAGCAGATAACTATATACTAATTACAGCATACTAGTTACAGCAGATAACAACCATTTGGCTAGGTGCATGGCAAAAATAATAATGTATATACAATGCTTGCAGTGTTTGATTATTTTGAGGTCTGGGGAGAAATCAGTCTGACCTGTGAATCACCTGCTTTGTGTCTTACCGTGTGTGGACCTGGATTCCATTGAGTGCATCCTTGTTCTTTCTCTTGAGACAGATGAGGAGATTGAGATGACTCGTATGGTGGTTCGCTTTGAACTAGAGGACCTAAACATGAGACCAGATCCAGAACCATTGCTGACAGAGATGATTCATGCGGTGGGTTGCACAAAGGATTCATTTTAATCTTCCCAGGAACAAAACTGTACTCTTGTGGGTTTTGAAAGCATCCTATGCTGTGTAGTTAAATTTTAGAGATATGGCAGGGAGCTTCTAAGGGCCTTGTAATCTCTTGGATGAGCTCTGGTTCCTTTATGCCAATCTATATGCCAAGTCCAGGTGTTGCACAGGCAGTGTGAGATGCCCTTGGTGGCTTCTACCCAACTCAGTGATTCCCAGAGATGTGTCCAGTCCTCTTTTGAAGTCTTCTGTGATGTGATTCAACATTTTCAGACTAGTTGCAGTGAATACTTTGGACCTTGTCTTAGGTCACCACCTGTCTCAGAGCAGAACGTGTTCTTCGGGTGTGATCTCAACAGAGTCTCCTATGGAATTAGGAGGCCCTTTGGGTGTGCTGCTCCCAGACAGTAGCCCAGATCCAACTGAAAGCGAGTGAAGTTTTTTGAGGCCATGTCAAATCTTGGACCAGCTGTAGCTTCTGAATACTTTTAATTGTGAGGTTTTGTTTAGGCTGGACAAGCGTATTTTGACACCTTTTGTTTTCAAAAGTTTGCAGAAACAGGCTGTACAATTTTATCTAAGCCCAACACTGCTTCCATTGCTCCCCGGAAATATGGGGCAGAAAAATTTTGTGAAATTTTTTTTGAAACAAAATTGTCCCATGCTTGACTGTTTTCACATACAAAAAGCATTTCTAATGGTTGACTGTTTCATAAAATAGAGAACAATGAATGGATGCCATTGCCAAGACAATAGGAGACAAGCGTAGCAGTTTCCAAGTTAACATAGTTCAAATGATGTTCCTACTAATCATGTGAGAGAGCGAATTTATTTTATTGCTGGAGGGTGGGAATAAAATCACAAGTACATATAACCATCTAAATAAATCAAGTTAGCAATTCCTTGTTTGTATGTGCAAATCAAATCAAAACCATGCTAAAATTCTTATTTGTAGATCTCTTCTCACATGGTGGAAGAGATACTGTAATCACCAATTTGACCGGGAACTAGCAAGTGGAAAGTGGCTGAGGTGTCCCCTGGGTGAGAGTTACATTCTGTTGAAATAAGCGTGTCTCATCCACAGCATAGCAGGTACAGTTCTTTGGACTTGCTGAGTGTTTCAATGCCCTGTTATGAAAGCATTTACATAATGTCAGAAAAGTACCTGCTGTATTCTCATTAAATCTTTGCAAGGATTATTCCATTAAAATCATTTCCATGTAAAGCTTTGGATTTATGTGAATATAAGGCATTCAACAATTCTTAGTTTTTTTCTCTAATCACGTGTTTCAGTTCCAGGTTTTGTTGCTGTTGGACCATAAAATTAACATCAAACATTTCACAATTTTGTTCCTAAAATACAAGTAAAAATGCTAAATACAATACTAAAAAATGTTCAAATTTAGCTTTTTTTTGGACACTGTTCAACACTGTGTCACATGGATTGTGGGTCCTGATGTCTTGCCAATAAATTCAGCCTAGTGAGGAAAGTGATCTTGTTTACACACATCCAACAAGAATTCATGTCTGATTGATGCTTTGTCCTTCTAGGGTACAGCTCCTCTTCCTCCTCCAACTTTTGGAAATATATAGGTGTTATTGTGAGAACTATGTGCACTGAAATATCTGTTATATCACTCCAGAAAATCTTACAATGAATGGGTGGTTTTTCGAGGCTGCATTGGGAGTCCTAGATCAAATCAAAATAGCAGAGAATGATGATTTTTAACCCTACCCTGGAATCTTCTAGTTTCACGTTTCAGGATGAAACTCTGGGAAATAATAAACATACCTTTCTTTCATGCATCAGCTTACATTTCCTTTCAGCGCATGGAACTGGCCCCCCAAATGGTACCACGCTCATTTGCTAAGCAAAAATTTATTCATTCTCACAGTGTTCGGTGGGGAAGTGTAATTTTTATAGGGAAATGAGTATGCATGGGGTGTGATACTTTTCCTCCCCACAGCCTCTCCTTCCAATTGTGTGTCTCATTCACATTGATTTCTGTCCTTTTTTTTGCCTCCCATAGGCAGCTTACAGAGAAAACACTGTGGGGTTGAACAGGTTTTGTCTAGCAGAGGACGTAGAGAAAATTGACAGAGAAGTCGTGCATTCATACCTGCGGAATTACTATACACCTGACAGGATGGTGCTGGCTGCTGTGGGTGTTGAGCATGACAGGCTTGTGGATTGTGCCAGAAAGTATCTTCTTGGAATTGAGCCGGTGTGGGGAAGTGTGGCATCCAAGAATGTAGACAAGTCAGTTGCCCAGTACACTGGCGGGATCCTCAAGGTAAACTAAAACAAGAACCACTGTCATCCTCTGCTCCCGTGCCATGAGTGCATCTTGGGTATTTGTTAAGGTGTGTAGTCCCAGCTTTTTTGGCTTAGATGTTCTGGACTGTTCTTCTGGACTGTTCTTCTCTCCTGCTGTGTCTGTTCTCCAAAAGCATGATCTGGCCAGGGGGATCTGCTCTGATTACATCAGGGTAAGTGTAATGTTCTCCACGCGTGGCTCCCCTTGAATTCAGTCTGGTTTGGAGTGCCATGACCAAGCAACAGTTGGGTGGGATACAAGACCGCATCATACTTGCATTGAAAGATCTTCACTGGTACACGTTTCAAAGTGTTGGCTCATCTAAAAGTCCCTAAGTGGCTTGGAGCCAGGGTATGTGAAGGTCTGCCTCTTCCCATACTGTCCATCCTGCTCTTCCTCTTTGTCCCTGCAGGGGTGAGATAGGCAGCAACTAGGACTTGTTCAGGCCCATCACCTAAGGAATTCCCCCCCCCCCCCTCAAAATTCACCTGGCATCCATCCTACTGCCTTCTAGTCACCAGGCTAAAATGCTTCTTTTGACCACGATTTGAATTAAGGGATTAATCTTTAATTGTTTATACCTCGAGAATTGTTTTTTAGTCTCGTTTTATACTGCTTTGTATTTGATTCTCTTTTTATCCTCTGAGTTTTTAATGCTGGGTTTTGAAATAATTTGTAAACTTTAAACAGGTTTATGGTGTTATATTGTCATGTTTGGAAGCCTCCTTGAGTATGTTCTCTGGAGAAGTGGAGCATAAATTTCCTAAGTGAAAGGCAGATGGAGCCAGGGGTGAGGGCAGCAGAGCATCAGAGGCTCCTCTTGCTAGAGGTGTTTTAGGGTTTGCATGTTTATACAGCTCCATGGTGCTCCCTTCCTTGTGTGAGTGGGGCGGGGGGGGGGCAGTTACTGCCCATGTGCTTTGTGGAGCATTTCCTTTTGGGCTTTCTGTTTCATGGCATCTGTACAAATTGTTGCTCTGTGATTTTCAGGATCAGTGGTGAGTAATGGAGAATTTTCTTGGCTGATCAGTTCCTTTCCCTTCTAGTTCATCAGGCAGTGATTCCAGATCCACTCAGTCAAGAGTTCTTTAGCGCATAAGGAATTTTAGATTGGAAATCATTACTTTTTTTGAGCAGAGTTCAAGTCACCAATGCTGCTGAGGATTCCAAGCCTCGTTTAGTTGTCAGTACAGGGAAGGTGGAAAGAAAAAGATTGAAAAAGTAAAACATGGGTGGGAGCGATGAGAAAGTTAGAGGTGGAAGTGCAGAAACCATAAATAAGGGAGAACTGAAAGTGTTGGAAGACAACAGAAGAAAATGGCCCAGTAGGTGGGGGGGGGGGAATCACCTGGAGGGGGACCTCGTGGCAGAAGGCTCGGCAAGCATCAGGGTGCACTTGGTCTGTTCTGCCGTCTTTTCATTGTCATGGCAAACCCACGCTTATTTTCTTCCACAGCTTGAAAAGGACATGTCAAATGTGAGTTTGGGGCCCACTCCAATTCCAGAATTGACGCACATCATGATTGGGCTGGAAACTTGTTCATTTCTGGTAAGCATAAATCCCAGAATTCCTCACTCAGATGCTGTGTGTACAATGGATGCAAAGCTGACAAGATGCAAACTGTCCTTAAAGACTCATCAGGCAGGACCCAGGTTGAACCTCCCCCCAAGAAATGGGCTAGTAGCTAATGACAGTGATTGGAGAAGACTGTCAAATTTTATAGGTGACTTAGAAGCCAAGCACCCCCAGTCAGAGTTAGTAGTGGCGGGGGATTTTAACGCCAGGGTAGGAAACGATCCCATCCAATTATGTTCCCAAGAAGATATAGATCAAGAACTCCTTCAGCTACATTTTACACCATATGCAAGGAGATCTAAGGATCTTAATTCCAACTCAAATGGGCTCCATTTAGCCAAATTGGCCCTTCTACACAACAAATTTTGGCTAAATGGATTAATTAAGTTTCCAAATTCAGGTGAATTCATTTTTATCTCTTCTCATGGGTGCAGCGTAATAGATTATATACTTCGTGTCTCCACACTTGTTAGCCAATCTCCAAGCCTTTAGGATAGGGGATTCTATGATCAGCGATCACCTCCCACTCATCCTCTCCCTCGCAGAGACCTCTACTGCCACAGTTTCAAACCATAAGGTAATTAGCACTACTCCCACAATAAGATGGTCAATCCAAACATGTAATAAAACCAAGGAAGCGCTAAGCAATACCACCTGCAAGTTTCTAGGCTCCTCAGTAGTTAATGCAAAGAATGTTAGCAACATATAGGAAACTATGAAAAACTTGTCACATATTTGGTGTCCCTTTTAGGGGAACCAAGAAGGAAGGGGAATCTCAAAGGCAGAGATTGGTTTGACACTGAGTGTAAATATTTGAATCAACAGATCCGGATCATATACAACAGATTTAGGGCCTCCAAGGCCAAATTCCCACCTCCTGAATTGTTTAGTCTCAAACAGACTTTATGCAACCTCATTAAAATAAAACGTCAAGAGTCAATAAAGCGCAACTGGGAGCAACTACTATATGCCACCCTATCCAATAACACAAAACAATTCTGGCAACTAACAAATAGGGGCATGTGTTAAAAGAATCTCCCAATGGCAGCTGACATCACTCCTTCATTATGGCAAAAGTACTTCTCTAAAATTCTCTATACCGACCAAGAAAGTTGACCAAAGCTCTAGCATGAGCCCAGTCGAGGATTTTGCACAGATAGACTGAGTTAACAAGGCAAGAGGTTATTGAATTAATTTATCAACTAAAGTCTAGCAAAGAAACAGCTGGCCCTGATATCATTGTATGAGATTTTAAAAACAGATCCAGACTGGTGGAGCTCCAGTGCTAGCCTCATTATTTACTTGCATCAACAAATCTTTAATGATTCCCAAGGACTGGTTAAAGAGGCGATCGTTGTACCCCTCTACAAAAAAGGAGACCCTGAGTGTCCCTCTAATTATAGACCAATCCAGCCCTTTTACACATCTATCGTAGGGAAATTGTATGCTAACTATTTACTGAAAAATTAAAAGAGCTGGACAGACCAACATCAGCTACCATTGGCCCAGAGCAAATCGGGTTTCGTGCAGGTGAATTCCACTCCTAGATCACTGTCTAATTCTCCAACATCTTGTAAGCAAATGCAGTAGGCTACTAAAGGAAAAGCAAGCTTTATGCTGCTTTTCTAGATTTGAATTGCCTTTGACTACCGGTGAATGGGGAACATTTATGGTATAAATTAAAATCCCCTAAACATGGAACTGAGACTTTTAGCTCTAATTAAAGCGTTCACCATGAATACAACTTATGAAAATAGAACTCCAAGAGATGGCACGTTAGCTTAGAATCAATTAAGGTTAACAAAGGGGTTAAACAAGGTTGCCCATTGGCACCCAGTCTATTTTGTCTATTTCTTCGCAGCTTCCCTGCAACCTTAACTTCACGTCGATAGCCATCCACTGCGTTTAGGTTCCCTACATATATCTACCCTGCTCTATGCAGACAACACTGTTCTTTTGTCATCCTCCCAAGTAGGCTTAAAACGCCTACTAAACTGCAGTGCAGATTACTGTCATGTAAATAAGCTGACGCTCAATTATGACAAGTCAAAAGTTATGATCTTTGCAAAATCTAGGCGTAAATATAGCTGGAAAGTGAACAACCATGTCCTAGAGCAAGTAAGCCAGTTTAGATATCTAGGGCTCCTATTCAGCTACAACCTATCTTGGGTCCCCCACAGCAAACAAGCAGAGAACAAAGCTAAGGTGAACGCTGCAGCGATTCTCCGATTTTTCTATTCTAAAGGACACCAATTTGTCCCTGCTGCACTGAAAATCGTCAATGCAAAGATAATCCCTCAGTTATTATAAGGAGCCCCAATATGGATCCCCCAAATTAAATCACCTTTTGAGTCAGTACAGGCATACTTTTTGCGAAGAATTTTAGGGAATTGATGGCATGGACAAGAACATTTAAGTACGGGACCCAAATTCATTTTGAGCCCAAACCCAATAGCTTTATACATCAACTCTTACCAGGGATTTCCACCAATTCTCCCTCCTTGTTTCAGATGACCTTCATGTTATCCCTCAGAGTCCCCTATTCCCTAGGAGCCACATCCCTTGAAGATTGTGGAGCTTCGGTGGGAGGGGAGAGATGGGAAAATTCTGTTCCTCTGATAGGAGTCTTACAGCCCAATCCAGAGCACAGAGCAGCCAAAAAATACCCCGCTGCCTGAAAAAAACAACCCATTGCTCAAAAGAACGTGCCCCGTCTGCAACTGGGGAGAGGAGTGTTCAAGGACTAAAGTCGGTTCCACCCCGGGAACGTCCCTGGCCTGCCCGCTGCTGTGCTGCAGAGCTGTGCGGCACCCGCCTGTGTATATGTTACACCAGTTGTGGGGGAGGGGGGCATCCGCATCAACACAAGTCCACGCAGCTTCCAAGACTCCATTTGGCCCAACCTCCTCTGAATTGGGTGTAAGTGTGAATCCAGCCCAGTATGTACAACTGATCCATCTTCTGTTCTGTTGTTTAAGGAAGATGACTTCATTCCCTTTGCTGTCTTAAACATGATGATGGGTGGGGGCGGATCTTTCTCAGCTGGAGGACCAGGCAAAGGCATGTTCACCCGGCTGTATCTCAACGTGCTCAACCGGTGAGTCTCTTTTCTCAAGGAGCAGAAACAATAATTCCGCCACTGGGTAGCAGATCCCTGTAGGGCCCCACGATTGATTTGATAACAGGTGGCAGGCACCATTTGGCCCCGACCTGGGCAGGGTGTCACCTCCTCCTGAGCTTGGCTCATTCCTGACTGCTCACTGGGACTCTCCCCAGTCCACTTTCCATCCCCATGCTGGGCCTCATGGTCCTGCAGCTTTTCCAGAGGGAAGAGGGCAAGCTGAACTGGGTGCAGACCTGCAGCTGCTGCCGGCTTCCCTTCCTGCTGTGGTTCCCGCTCCCCTGTGGTGCGTTTAGGGCAGTGATGGCGAACCTTTTTGAGACTGAGCGCCCAAATTGCAACCCAAACCCCACTTATTTATTGCAAAGTGCCAGCCTGGCAATTTAACCTGAATGCTGAGGTTTTAGTTTAGAAAAAAGCAGTTGGCTCCCTCTTCCTCCGCCCCACCCATTTGAGCAGGGGCCAACCTGCTCTAGCCTCCAGCAAGTCCCATGCGCACTGCTCTGTGCCTCTCTAGCATCTCTGCCTCCTCTGCTCGGGCAGCAGCCACCCGGAGCACAGGCACCAGGCCTGCCAGCCGAGCCCTTCTCACCGCGGTGCGCACACGTCATGCTCAGTGGCCCAGGCCAGCCTAGATGTGTGTGCGTGTGTGTGTGGGTGATTTTCCACCCCCCACATGACGAACTCTGTGTGCACGTGCCCACAGAGAGGGCTCCGAGTGCCACCTTTGGCACCCGTGCCATAGGTTCGCCATCACTGGTTTAGGGGGACTTTCCACTTCTGGTCATCCTGAAACATTCTTAGAATGAGCAATATTTCTTTGGAAATATTTCTGTCTGCTTTTCTCTAGAGCACAGAGCTATGATTTAGAAGTCTCTAGAGCTGCTTTTAGACTAAAAAATCCTCTCCCCTCAGTGCCCCGAAGGAGAGTTGCACCATCCAGCTCCTTCAGCAGCTGCGTTATGGAATCTTCTGGCAGGAGCCTGTTTTTGCTGCTTTTTATTTTAAAAATGTGTTCTCTCTGCCTGCAGCCAAGTTGCACGGCCGGGCGTGGCTTTGCATCCCTGCTGTTTGAGTACTGACGGTTCCTTGGGTGAGACCGTCCTTGGCTTAGGCTTGAGAGTTTTACTACATCTACCTACATCCTTGGAGATGGTGTCGATAGAGCCTTAACAGCTGAGCAGTTAAAACCAGCTTACATGTCCTCAGATTTCTTTAATTGCACTTGTGGCAAATGAAAGCCTCCAAGTGGAAGTGTTGACTTTCCACATGATTTCTCTCCCATCAGCCCCTTCTTCTCTGCCAACGTTTGTGTTGTTCAGAGGCCAAACATCGGAAAACCTGGATCCTTAAAATCATCCGGTGGGGATATGCCATAGAGTTTTGTATACTTCCCTAGCCGTATGTTAAGAACATCAGAAAGAGCCTGCTGGATCAGACCAGAGTCCATGTAGTCCAGCACTCTGCAACTCGCAGTAGCCCACCAAGTGCCTTTGGGAGTTCACATGCAGGATGTGAAAGCATGGCCTTCTGCTGCTCCTGAGCACCTGGACTTCTCCATAAATTTGTCCAAGTCCTTTTGAAAGCTATCCAGGTTAGTGGCCATCACCTCCTCCTGTGGCGGCATACTCCAAACACCAATCATGCGTTGCGTGAAGAAATGTTTCCTTTTACTAGTCCTAAGCAGCAGTGGCATAGTGGTTAAGAGCAGGTGCATTCTAATCTGGAGGAACCGGGTTTGATTCCCTGCTCTGCCGCTTGAGCTGTGGAGGCTTATCTGGGGAATTCAGATTAACCTGTGCACTCCCACGCATGCCAGCTGGGTGACATTGGGCTAGTCACAGCTTTTCGGAGCTCTCTCAGTCTCACCCACCTCACAGGGTGTTTGTTGTGAGGGGGGAAGGGCAAGGAGATTGTAAGCCCCTTTGAGTCTCCTACAGGAGAGAAAGGGGGATATAAATCCAAACTCCTCCTCCTCCTCCTCTTCTTCTCCTCCTCCTCTCCCCCCCAGCATTTTCAGTGTATGCCCCCTGGTTTTAGTATTGTGAGAAAGAGAGAAAAATTGATCTGTCAACATTTTCTACCCCATGCATAATTGTATAGACCTCAATCATATCCCCCCTCAGACGCCTCCTCTCCAAACTGAAGAGTCCCAAACGCTGCAGCCTCTCCTCATAAGGAAGGTGCTCCAGTCCCTCAATCATCCTCGTTGCCCTTCTCTGTCCTTTTTCTATCTCTTCGATATCCTTTCTGAGACTCCCAAGTGCGGTCGCACCACTTCTTTATGTAAGGGCATGACAATCTTTGCAGCTTTATTATCAACTCCTTTCCTAATTATCCCCAGCATAGAGTTTGCCTTTTTCACAGCTGCCATGCATTGAGTTGACATTCCTATGGAACTGTCAACAAAGACGCCCAAATCCCTTTCCTGGTCTGTGACTGATAGCACTGACCCCTGTAGCGTGTATGTGAAGTTTGGATTTTTTGCCCCTATGCGCATCACTTTACATTTTGCTACATTGAACTGCATTTGCCATTTCTGAGCCCACTCACCTAATTTATCAAGGTCCGCTTGGAGCTCTTCGCAATCCTTTGTGGTTCTCACCACCCTACATAATTTGGTATCATCCACAAATCACCTACATGTTACAGATGTTCTCCTGGTCTTCCCCCTCAGTGTTGTGCAATTAGTGCTTGGGGGGGGGGAGCGGATAGGCTCCTTTCCCGCTCTTTCTCCACTTGCATCCACCGAGACACCACCCCCAGTAGCCACCTTCACACAGAGATGCCGGTCAGAACTCCCCCCTTCCTTGGTGCACTCTTGCCTCTTCCCTGCCCCAGACGGCCCCTTTTGCACCTCTCTTTTCCCAGTTCAGTGAGGAACCAGCACATGCACGGAGAGCAGGGGTTGGCTTGCCCTGTTACAAGCCAGCCCTGGGGTCCTAGCCAGTGGGCATCTGCAACCAGTCCCGCCCAAGTCGAGGTCCCCCTCCTTCCCCTGGGCTCCCTATTTTTACCTCCCATGGAGGGAGGGGTCCCCAGAGGCAGCCTGCCAGTTTCCAGGGAAGCAGTTAGTTATCACCCATTGGGGTACCCGAAGAATGCAGTTCACATGATGCCCCCCCCTTTCTGGTGGCCGCAAGACCAAGCCCCGCTCCAAGAACCAGAGAGTGCTGAGGACTCTTTTTTTCCTGGGAGGGTGCTAAAGAAGGGTGGGGGGTTGTTGCAGGCCCTGGATGGACCTCTCCTCATGAAGAGGAACTGAAGCAGCAGCCGCTGGTAGTGCTGCTGCTCCTGTGGCCAAGTGTCTGACCGTGCTTTGTTCCAAGGAAGCCTGACGTCTGTGGCAGTAGTTCAAGGTGTGTAGCTCCATTGCACTCAGGCTGTGGTTTTTGACTGATCACCATATTTTGGAAGATGCGCCCCAGCAGGAAATCCTGAGGGTGCTCAAAGCCCAGATGTGCTTCCAGCCTATCACCACACGCTGTGTAGAAAGATTAATCCCTCAGGCAGAAAGAGCTGGTAGAAGTTCCACGGATGGCTCCTCTGAGCTATAGACCAGGGGTGTGAAATGTCTGGCCCCATGAAGGGGCTTATCAGGCCTGTGAGCCAGCTGAGGCAACCCCCCAGCATCAGCTGGCTTGTGGGCCTGATAAGCCCTCTCAGGGCAGCCACCCCACCCTCACTAAAGGCTCATCAGTCCAGCCCCCACCCCCCTGGTGCTGAGGCAGCCCATCCTGAACCTGGCCCAACCAAGTCATAACAACAACACCACTGCTGTAGATGGGGAATCTGAGAGGCACAGGCCCAGCGGCCTCTGACCGCACCCGAGCGCTGTCACCTGCCACAGGAAGGGAAAAGTGAAGCTTAGTGAAGACGCCACAGCTGCAGAGGTTCTGCAGCTCTCCCCCTGTGGATGCCCATGGCCTACCCACCTTCCCTCAATGCGTACCTTTAGCTTGCAGTGGGGGATGCTTCTTGGGTTGGTGCAGCTCCTCCCGTTACCTCAGCTGTTACCTCAGAAATGCTCTTTGCTGGAGTGTGCAAGACTTGGGAGACAGGAGGACACAAATCCTCCTTGCTCTGCAGCGATCCCCTTTGGCAGTTTCTTGTCCTGGCGTTCTTTGGATGCAGCTGAGACTTCTTTCACCCCCTCAGGCATCACTGGATGTATAATGCTACTTCATACCATCACAGCTACGAGGATACAGGCCTCCTGTGCATCCATGCCAGTGCAGATCCCAGACAGGTGGGTGGCACTTCTTTATCCTCCCCCTGCCCCAATTTCCAGCCTCCAAGGGGAAAGGCGGTCATCCTCCAGCTCATGGAACAACCTCCCCGCGGAGGGGTGCCTGCCTGATCTTTAGGAGGCAGCTGAAGATGGCTTTATTTAGGGCCACTTTTGATTGATTTACTAACTGTCCTAAACTGTAATTGTAAATTTTGGGATAGTCAGTGGAGTTTATTGTAGTCATCCCCGCAGGGTCGTCGCTAAGGAAGAGGCGAGACGCGGAGGTTTCATCTGGTGGAGAGCGCCAGCAGCGGGAGCGCGGGTGTCCGTGTTCCTAGCGACTCTGCCGCGTGCTGGTTCCTGGCACCTTTTATTATGATTCTAGCGGGGGCGTGTAGAAGGGCGAAACGGGGGGAATTCCGGGAGAGCGGGAGAGCGGGAGACTGAGAGATCATCATGTGATGCATGATCTCACCTGGCTGCTACATGCGGAGAGGAGCATCAGCGTCTGGGCCTAATCCTCACCTGGGGGCAAGACCATTGTCCCTTTGTCTGGGACACCCGGTGGTTGTGAGCCAGGTAGTTCATGACCTGTGACTCATCGGGGGATGAGGGGTGGGGGAGCGGTGCGACCAGAAGGCCATAGGAGCGCCGGTGTGCCAGCGCTCTACTTACGGTGCTGCTGGGTCAGCAGCTCATCCCTACAGTTTATTTCATGGATTCTTATGCTACCTGGAGCTCTGCATAGGAAGACCGTGGCACTCATAAAGGTTCTAGATCAGGGGTAGGGAACCTGCGGCTCTCCAGATGTTCAGGAACTACAATTCCCATCAGCCCCTACCAGCATGGCCAATTGGCCATGCTGACAGAGGCTGATCGGAATTGTAGTTCCTGAACATCTGGAGAGCCGCAGGTTCCCTACCCCTGTTCTAGATTAATAAACATATGCTGGCTAATGACCAACAGCTGGTTCTGCCACTGGAGGAGAGCTTTTATCTGTATTTCTACTCTGTGTATTGGCACAGCCCCTCCCAAGGTGCTTTCTACAATGTAAAACTAAGGGAATCAATGTAGAACGGAACCCTGATATTATGCACATGCGTGCATGCAGAACATCATCATATCACACCTATCCTGAGGGAACTGAACCAGCTCCCTATTCACAAGCCTTATGTGGCCTGGGCCCTATATATCTGAAAGAACGCCTCCTTGTTCCTGGCGGCTCCATCACCTTCTGAGATTCTGTGTGTGTGTGTGTGTGTGTGTGTGTGTGTGTGTGTGTGTGTGTGTGTGTGTGTGTGTGTGTGTGTGTGTGCGCGCGCGCGCCAGATGCCGACACTGCAAGAGTTTAAGCAGCTGTCTAAGACTTCTTTCTGTACCCAGGCATGTGGACGGGTGATCCCTCCTGGGGGGTGCCTCCCCCCTGCTCCTTTTTACCTGTGATTGCCATACCACACTCTATTGATGCAGCCCCAATTTTAGGGAGAGGAATGATTTTGAACTTTTAGGAAGGTTAGGGTGGGGGTGGGTGGAAATGGTTTTAAAGTATATTGATGTTTTTAAGGTTATTTCATGTGTTTTATAACTGTACCTCACCCAGGGACTTTGGGTAAAAAGTACATAGATGAATAAATGCAGCTGTTGCTGACATCTGAGAGAACTTGCATTGCCTGCACGGTAGTAGCAGGAGTACCTGCTGGCCATTATGTAATCAGTAGCATTCTGTATTGCACTATGCTCAGCTGTTCAAGCAAGGAGTCAACTCCTGCTGTGTGGTTTTGTTTTTGTTTTGCAGTCAAGTTACATCTGACTTATGGCAACCCCTGATGGGATTTTTAAGGCAAGAGATGTTTGGAGGTGCCTGCCTCCGTGTCCTGACCCCGGTATTCCTTGGAGGTCTCTAATCCTTGGAGGTCTCCCACCACTGGCCATTGCCTGCCTCTGTGTCCCGAACCTGGTATTCCTTGGAGGTCTCCCATCCAAATACTTGCCAGGGCCAACCCAGCTTAGCCTCTGAGATCTGAGAAGGTCAGACTCGCCTGGAGCCATCCAGGCCAGGGCCCTGCTGTGTTACCCATTAGCCTTTTCTCACCCTGCCTTCTTGGTCTCCAGGTAGAAACAAGAGTTGCCTGCAGGAGCCTTAGGAGGGTGCCTTCCATGCTTTTTTTGTTTATTTTTGTAAGGTTCGAGAAATGGTGGAAATAATTACCCGGGAGTTCATTTTAATGGCTGGAGCAGTTGGAGAGGTAAGTCCCTCAAATTTACTGGTTGTCTTCAAGTATTGTCCACTTGAGTTAAATGGAACAATAGAGCTGTCTATCAAGGATGGGTTCCTGCCAGAGTTTGCCATTCATTCATTCATTCATTCATTCATTCATTCATTCATTCATTCATTCATTCATTCATTCATTCATTCATTCATTCATTCATTCATTCATTCATTCATTATTGGCCGCCCTCCCCCGAAGGGCTCAGGGTGGCTTACAACATGGTAAAACAATAATCCATATATTACATAAATCATTATTGGTTTAGGATTAAAGAGATCTCGCTTCATTTAACCTTACCCTCTAAGAGGGCAAAATTGCCCCGGAGCATTTTCCTGGCATGTAATATTAGAGCCTGACACTTTGTTTCAAGTTTTGTCCTTATGGATGCTGGGGTGGGGTGGGGAGTACATTCTTGTGTTAACTTGCTCCGTTACTTCAAATAAATAATATTTAAGAAGGTGCTACAACAGCAAAAACAAATTCAACGTACAATGCACTACATCAGTGCAGTATCTATTGTTGGATCTTCGTCACAAAATGTTAATGTCCTCTGAAAAATAAAAATGTCATTCCGATTCCTGCTTCAATGCTTGAGGAATCGCAGGGGTTACCATGCGAGGGCTGCACATGGCTCCACTCTCTCGTTGCATACTCGTTGGTTTGTGATACGTGATGTTCTGTATGTGTGTGAGAATGCTCAGTGGCTGTAACAGCCTCGTGAACCAAGTTGCCTCTTCAAGGGGTGAAGCTGCGTTCTCCTGCTCCTCCAGGTTGAGCTTGCACGAGCCAAGACCCAGCTGCAGTCCATGCTCATGATGAACCTGGAATCCCGGCCAGTGATCTTTGAGGATGTTGGAAGGCAGGTGTTGGCAACAGGCATGCGGAAGCTTCCTGATGAGCTCTGTGTTCTGATAGGTAAGTCTGTTTATCCGACCCAACCCTTGCTGGGACCTCCGCTTGGGAAAGCATCTTCCAGCGGCTTGCCATCTTTTGGACCAGCCTTCTGTTCCTACCCCTCGCTTCTCATTCTGGCTTTCTCCTCTGCATGATGCCATTCCTTAGCCTCTGTCTCCTTCCTGGCCAAGCCTTGTCCTTAAGATGCTACATCCTCTTGCTTGCTTTTCCTTACAACAGACAGCTGTTGGAGCTCTCCCATTTAAATGCAGTGTTTTTGTACAATTCTTCATTTGTTGTTTGTAGAGGGGAAAGGATGTGGAAATGGGAGTAAACCTCATTCATGGTTTCCTGTGGCCACTGCAGCAGTGCTGATGGATTTTTTCCCCCTCTACTATAGGTAAAGTAGGAATTGAAGACATCAAGAGGGTGGTGACAAAGATGCTACATAACAAGCCAGCAGTGGCTGCCCTGGGGGACTTAACAGAGCTGCCCAGTTACGAGCATATCCAGGCAGCCCTTTCCAGTAAGGACGGGCGACTCCCGCGGGTGTACCGGCTGTTTCGCTAAAACTGCAGCAACTGCTGTCCAGAGATCTCCTGTGGTTCAGAGTAAGCTGTTAACTGTGTGCAGGAAGCACTGCACGGATCATGCTCCCGTCACCGGCAGAGCTTCTCTGGTGTGCCAGCTTGAGTGCCTTGAGCCCTGCCAGTCACTCTTGGGGTGCTGAGAGAGCTCGCTTGCTTTCTTCCAGATTTTGAGTTTTTTTATCCATGTTAGCATCTCACACCAGATGACTGTAAGCCGCTGGCCAAGTCCTGTCGTGCACCACAGAAGAGATTACAAATAAACTGTTCAGTGGGCCAGGCATCCTATATCATCGTGATTTTGTCCATAAAAAAGACTTCTGCGGCTGAAACTAAAATGTGGTTAGTAAATAGATTTTCATTTAATCCCCAGGAAGTTACTGTTGTGATTGTTCTTGATGGAGGACTGTAGGAGTTTGAACAGCTACCATGCATGTGAAATCTGTATAAGTAAAATAATTTACATATATGCTTATAAATTAAGCTAGGATCAAATTAACTAGCTGTAACCTTCAGTTTATGCCAGCAAAGATTTGCATCCAAAAACCTTGAGGGCAGCATTTTGAAACAAGCAAGGACATTCCATTGAGTAAAATCAAAAATCACTCTTGGCATATGGAAGATGCAGACTTGGTGCTGGTGTCCATCTGGAATCACCATTTAACCAGTTTTGTTTAGTTTAATACTGAAATAATGTAATTCAGGGTGCATTATGTCCTCCTTATATGCAAAATTACATACATTGGTAGGTGCCTATCACATCTTTTCAAATTTAAGGGTAATTCAGCTTACTCAAACAGGTTTCTGTCCAAATGCTCACTTTAGAAGGATCTGAGCTGGGTCCCCTGTGGAATTGTGGGAACAACTTATTAAAACTCACCAAAGAATTCAACAAAACCAACACCGCCCCCCAAAGATAATTACAGTTTTTTCAATGAAAAAAGAAAAAAAATTATATAAGGACCCCTAATTTATTCTGCAACTAATATAGGCCGATTCCACACAGCATAATAATATTGGGTTACATTTGTTATTTTAAAATCCAGGTCTGTTTACCCAGTTTCTCCCTTCACTTGGGTGAAGGCATCAAGTTAAGACCCCGGGGGAATATTTTGGTTTCTTTCGCACGGGCCCAGCTTTTTTTTGTTTTTACAATGCAGATGCAGTCATGCTGCATTCTGATTGGCTCTTCCCCCCTGCAAAGGCAACGCTTCTAATTGGTGGATCCACAGCAACTGCAGGAAAACCAAGTAGGATACCCTTTCTCTAGCTTTGGAAAGGAGCCAGTGCAGTGAGCAACATGGCAAGCACATTGTCCTATATACAAAGTAAAAACTTTTGACCAATACTGGGCTATGTCCCAGCCACATTTAAAGGTTTGGAGGTTTATGTCCAAGTTTCTTGGAACATAGTTGTCTGGAACAATAAAGCTAACAATACTTAATGTCAATAATTATTTTAAAAGATTTGATATTATTTTATTGCAAGAAACTTGGACTAACCTCCACATTTCGATAGACGGTTACCAGCCATTCCATATACCTGCCACCAAAACTTCTTACTGTGGCTGTTTTTCAGAGGGGCTTTCTGTATTTATTAAGAATAGTATCAAGATTAAAATTCTTCCAAGCTGTCCACCTATAGCACAAGCAATACTTCTATTTTTAGTGAGTCCACCAGTCATTCTATTTAACGTGTACATATCTCCAGCTCCAAATCTCTTGACAACCCCTGGTCTTCCCTTAAGGCCTCTGTGGAAGGCCTACAGATTAGGCAGCATCTGAAATTGTATTGGCAGATGACCAATGCCCCTACTGGGGATCTGCTCTCAAGTTCTCTTACAGACTAAATGATGAGCTGATATATCATTTACTTTTACCTGATTTGAGAACATCATCTGACAAATCCTACAATACAGCCAGTACAAATTTAATTAATTTTGCAATTCAGTTCAACAAACTCTGGCTTAATGAACTGAACTTGTTCAGTAACTCTGGAAATCATACATACTTCTCTTGCCATGGCTGTAGTGTAATTGGCTGCATAATAGTCTCTCCCTGCTTATTGAGTTCAGTATACAAGTTTTATGTTGATGATTTCCCTCTGAGTGATCCAACCATCTAACCTCTGTCTTTTCTTTAATGGTTGGATGGCCTCACCTGAGAAATGTATAGCGCCTAATACCTTGAATTCACTTATATGTTGGACCCACATTTTGAGTCCCAGGTTAATTGATGGTCGGATTCACCTTTGATTATTGCCTCAAAAGTCAAAACTGAACTACCTCAAGTCGAACTTACTGATGCCATTGCCAGTTTCTATCACTAATATTGTAATGTCCAAAAAGGGGACACAATTGGTTTGATAATGAATGTCTCGAGGGTAATAAGAAAAGTCAGCACTGTAGAGGTGGGAAGGTCCTTCTAGTTAGCACCAGACAAGCTCAACAGACCTTGGTTTTCATTCCCAGCTCAGCCGGCCACTATGAAATGATCCCCAAAGTCCACAACCTGCTTCAATAGGAGGTCCAGTTCTCTTCACTGGTCTTGTCCAATCCAGCCATTCTATCAGGAGATTGAACAGCAAATGCTGAAACACAATTCTAACCCATTCTACCATTCACATATGTGTGATGACCCGGAGGGCATTTGCACATCACGTTTAACACAACACATGCTGAGCAAAAAGGAAGAACCAGAGTTTCTCTGGTCTGGGCCCAGCACTCTCAGTCACCAGGACTCAGCCTTCTCATCCAAAAGATTAAAAATCCCCCTCTGTTCATCAAATGCTTTTTGAATGGGGCTTCTCTCTTGCGCCTTCCACCTTTCCTGGGATCTTTCTAAAGTTCTAAGGGCATGAGCCCCACCTACACAACCTGTTTCTTGAGATAGTTTAAAAAAAAACCTAGTCCAATGGACCAAGGGTATTTCAGAATTCAGTGCCCTGTTGGTCTGAAAAGAACAATTGTGTTCCAGAATGACTGGGTAGTTCTGCACATAGACCCAACCTTTCTTCTATCTTAAATCCCAGGATGTGGTGTTCTCTCTCTTCCCCTTCTCTCTGGCCCTAGGAAGAGCGGCACAAGTTATAGAGGGCCTCAGAGTGTCTTCCCTCAGTACAATGCACACAGCAAAGTTCATGAAAACTGACTTTCTTTTTCATTACCTTTTCATCTGTTTGTGATAGGAAACAGGGCCTACCCAAGCTAGGCGGCTCATGGGTCTCCCTCACTAGCCCGCAAGCTACAGTGTTTAGTGGCTACCGTCTGTATATTCTATGAACGACATCAGTGCCTCTTGGAGGATATCTTGAGAGACAGAGCAGGAGTGCTTGGCTGTGGCTTTCCATCATGACTTCAGAGCTTGTAACTAAAAATACTGTTGTTAATGTCCAACTAGTCCATCTGTTGGTTTTTTTACTGTCATGCCCCTCCCTTCCCTTTTCCTGTGTCTGCCTCCTGTCTAGGGCTACAGCAGCTCAGCTGAGAGTAGCAATGGTCTGCTAATACTTACTAAGACATAAGGACAGTTAAGCCAATCTTCACCCCTGTGCCTTTGTGTGCCATCAAGTCACAGCTGACTTATGGCAACCTCATTTATTAGTGCACCACAAAACTAACACCAGGCTAGGTCATCATGTATAAATGCAAAATCAGTTGCAATATCATACATTTAGCATTCTGAAAACTGCAGTTGTTTTCTGAAAACCAGTTCCTGCTCTCAAGGAGGTAGTCAAATGAAATCGTGTCACGCTGTTTCCAAGAGTTCAACACATCAGCCACATAATGGCTGGGAAGCACACACAGGCCGGAAACGGTTGGAACTACATAGAGAAAAGTGGGCAAAGGAAAACTCACGACACTGTCTTTAAGATCTGGTTCTTTTATTTGTTAAAAGGAATTTTGGACACAAACATGATCCAGACCAGCAAGTAGCTGAACATGGGGAAAAAGGCAAAACTCAACATGAACATCTCTTGGACCCTGCCAGGCAAGCATCCCTTCAGCAGCACAAGCCAGCCAGGAAGAGGCAGCTTCCATAGGAGACAGGCAGAATCTTTCAGAGCTGCTAATGAAAACAAACTGTCCCAGGGAAGCCAACGTGGCCCACGACTCTTGGTCCCTGGCTGGTCCTCATCCAGGACCAAGGGAGGCACTTGAGGGGGTCTTTGGGAGCCTGGGGAGGGCTGAAGTGCAGCAGCTGGCTTCTCTGGGGTCTCCCTCCCCAGGGCTCTTCTCCAACGTACTTTTCCTTCAAAAAAGGTCCTCCAGATACTTAAGCTGGCATCCATTTCACTTTTTCTCCTGCTTGTGGGGCTTGTGTGGCTGCAAAAGCAGGAAAAGGGGAAGCTCAATAAATGTTTGCTGCCATTCCCAAAAGGCACCTGCTGAAAGTTCTGTGCTTCTGCCTCTGAATGCAAAGGCTGCCCACGGCCAGAGTGGTGGTCACAAAGGAGCCAAAATGGCCCACAACAGTGTCCCTCGTAGGGAACAGACAGGCCATCCTTTGACATCCCCCTGCTAGAACATCAAACCTATTCAAATGGGCAGATGCCCTCGACGCAAGGAAATGCTCTCATTTCCCACAATCACTGCAGCACAGTGCAAAGATGAGCTGGAAGACCCAGCTGCACAAGCCCCAAACAAGTTGCCAGCGCTCACTGGAGTTGGTGGCAGGACACCAGGACATCCTCTTCCAGTGGCATTTTGAGGTCAGGAAACAGAACAGACTGTGCTGCCTTTCTGGTCCTTTAGAGCCCGCTTCTCCTGAAGTTCTCTTGTGATCCGCCTCTTGATGCCAATCAAATACAGCTCTCGGTCAAACTGCCCTGCAGCAAGGGGAATGCTGTGAAATACAGAGATGCTGTTACATGATTGGGGACCCAGCCACAGCCACAGCCCAAAAAGAAACCCCAGTTGACTAGATGATCGAACACTGAGCAAACCTTCAAGAGGCTGTACTTTGGAAGGAGAGGGCTGCCTTTTGTTATCACAGCTACCAACTATGGGCAGAATGTGTATGACTCCTTTTAAAGCCCTCTGTAGCAGTGAAGTCTTTGTTAATCATGTAGAATATGAAGCAGTGCTGTTATGTGTCCTAAATCTAAAGCTTGTCAATTTCACTGAGGGTCAGACTACATGGGGCACTGGAAACACTTGTCTTCCTTCTGACCGTAAAAAATAACCACAGAGGGCACATGGAGTACTACTGGAAGGAGTCAAAGCTGGATCATGAACTGCTCTTGGCCTTTTTGCCAGTCTCCCCACTCCCACTGGAGGGGAAAGCAGGTTCGAACCCCCACACTGCCAAGAGTGGGTGACTGTTGCCCCCACTAGGCGGCAGCAGGACATTGTGGTTTACATGGTAGGCAGAGACTCACCCAGAGTCAGTGGCTCCTTCTGCTATCATGAACCAACTCCAAACAATTCCCTTCACCTGCCCCCTCTCCCCTTGGAACACTAAAGGGGCTGGGTGATGCCTCTCAGTCTGTTCCCCCAAGTCTGATGATTTGTGTGTATATGTGCATGGGGAGGCTTTCCTACAGATGGCACACCCTCACAATTGCTGGGGCCCAGAGGCGTTCCTCCCATTGGGCAAAGTGGGCAGTTGCCTAGGAACAAGAACTGCAGGTTCGTTTGCGGGATTTTTTGTATTTTCAATGTTTTTCCATTTTTGGCCTGCAGAAGGCACAGTGTTTAGGCTCACAGGGGTCTGCAACCTGCAGCTCCAGAGCCGCATGCGGCTCTTTCAGCCTTATACTGAAGAGCCTTATACTCTTTCAGCCTTATACTTATTCGCGTGGCCTGGAGGTTGGAGGGTAGCGTGGGCATGTCCCTCCAGCCCTCCAGAGCAACGCTGGAAGGAAAGGTGAGTGGAGGGGCCGAACTGAAGGCGGCTCGGTGTGAAGCTGCCTCTCCGGCTCGGTAGATCTTCGGGGCCGTGGAAAACGGGTCCAAATGGCTCTTTGGGTGGTAAAAGTTGCTGACCCCCGGGCTAGCAGCACCAAAATTTCAGGGATGTTTCAGGAGACTCTTCTGATGCTATCAGCCAGGTTTGGTGAGGTTTGAGGGTCGATAACTTTGGACCCCCTGAACCAAACTTTACCAAACCTGGGAGGTATCATCAGGAGAGTCTCTTACTGATACCACCAGGTTTTGTGAAGTTTGGTCCAGGGGGTGCCCCATCCTCCATTGTTTCCAATGGGAGCCAATAGATGGGGGCTACACATTAGAGGGTCAATAACTTTGGACCCTCTGAACCAAATTTCACCAACCTGGGTGGTATAATTAGGAGAGTCTCCTAAAGATACCCAGAAAGTTTAATGCTGCTAGCTTAACAATTGCACATCTGACAGCAGGCACCCCCCAATTTTCCTTTTAACCCCCCCCTTTGGCATGGATTTAAAGGGAGAATCTGAGGTCCCCAGTTTTAATATTGAAAGGGATGCTGTTTCAGGGTGGGGGAGAATCAACCCCAAAATAGCATCACTTTCAATGTTGTTTAAACTGGGAACCCCAGATTCTCCCTTTAGGTGGATTTAAAAGGAGAATCTGGGCTCCCTAGTTTAAACACAGTTGAAAATGATGCTGTTTGGGGTGGATTCCAGCATCACTTGTTTAAAGTCGGAATTGCACTAGCTTGTATTATGTGATGCACCTTGAATGTCACTGAGACAGACTATAAATAAAAATATCAGCATGACATTTGCTGCAACAAAACATAACAAAACCCCATGCTATACACTGAATATGTGGTTGAGAGTTTGGCCCAGAGTATCTGACGAAGGGAGCTTTGACCCTCAAAAGTTTATACTATCCCCCCTCCCCCAATCTTGTTGGTCTCTTGGACTTGCATCTAGCTGGCTCAGAGTGTATCACTTTACACAGATCCACTATGGAGAGATACTATTGCAGCTGTTTCTGACTATCCACAACTTAGCTATCTGCTTGCTCTGTCTCAAAAGATGCACCTCTCCAGGCAGTGGGCACCTGGGCATGGCAGTGCACCTAGGTATACAGAAGCCTACTTCTGCTTGTAACCCTCCTTTGCTATATGAGGGCAAGAAAGTTGTCTATTCTGGCCTTCCAAAGTTCTGAAATCACATTTGAGAACAGGTCATAACTCAACAGTGGAGCAACTGGCTAATTAGGAGGAGGTCCCAGGCTCCATTGCCAGCCTCTCCAGAACAGATCACAGGTGATATGAGATCTGTGGTCTTCAATGTAAACTCATCAGATGCATGAAGTGTTGACTAACAGAACTCCTTTTTAACTTAACAATACAGTGATTTAGGACAGCATAGCATTCATATTTTTCAATTCGTTTCCTTGCACTGTCCTGAACAAGAGACCATGATTTTGAATTACTGCCAGGTTCTGTGGATTACTTGTATTGATTTAAACTGAATGCAACATAGCATAAAACCTTTCCTTAACATGCCTGGTTTTAAAAATGATATCCCATATCTCCATGTTAACTATTACAACTTCCCTCAGCTTGTTCTGTGTCAAATAAAAAATCAATCTCCTCTTTTAAAAGGAAAAAAATCACGCCTTTGTCAAGTTACTTCATCCCTCAGTTACTAGCCAGAGGCTTGAGAGGGTTTTGTGCCCAAGTCAGGATTCTATCCCCAGATATCGTTTCCTGGGGGATCTCTGGTGGAGTGGGAAAGGCAGGAAGGTGTCACGTTCTGAGGGGGTGCCTGGCAACGACTGCCTCCCCTTCAGAACAGTCACACCCAGGATTTACCCTCTTCCAACTGAGAATCAGCAACACCAGGGCTGAAGCTGGATTTGTCTCAGCAACACTTGTCAGGAGAACGGCAGCTGGCTCATGATGCAGACGGGATGCCTCTCACCTGGGATGCTGACAGGTTCTCCTGAGGAACAAGAATTTATCTGCTGCTCTCCAGGAACTGATGAGCAAGACCTCCATAGTTTGCTACACTGTCCGTACAAGCAATGCACATACACAAGGATCAAGGCTGACTGAAATGACAGTCCATCTCCAACCCTTATTTGTCAAAACATTTATATCCCATCTTTCTTGACTCTTGACTCCTCTTATCTGAAATTCCATAAATTGTACAACAGACTCAGGTGGTGCACAACATACTCTAAGACCCCAGGCACGAGCTACCAGAGCATCCTTAAATCTAGTACTAACTTGTCCCTTCCAGGTCTCACTCTGACACAAAATAACCCATAAACAGGCCGATGGTCTGATGTTTTCATCCCAAGGCAGGAAGAATATTTCACAGCTTCAATGTCACCCTTATTACGGCATCGGAAGATCACTCGATCCTGAGAAGATAAAAGAGCAAAGAATGGGTGAGAAATTAAAGAAACCGTCAGCAACCACTGCGGAAGTCAACACAGGAGGAAGGCCCTGTCTCACCCCCGGGAGGAAAACATGCAAGGCTGGTTGACTCCTCCCATCCACATTGAGAAGGATTCCTTGAGGAGAAGCCATCCATCCACTCTCCTGAGCCTGCTCTCTGAGTCCAGGTAGGCAGGAGAGAGAAAGGCACATGCACTCTTGTTCTTAAGATCGTGTGTGTGTGTTTTAAAAAGGAGATACGTCGAGCTCCAAAATGGGCCACAGTGTGGGACAAAACCCTCTTAGCCAGCCAACAATGGCCCATCCACTGTGCAGAGGCATTAATGTGCATCTTGCCTCCCCAGATAAGGCTGTTGGCCTTTAGCAGGGTCAGCTGTACTGTAGGGGCCAGAACTGTCTGCAGCCCCACTGGCCAATTTGTCTGAGGCTGGCAGGAGGAGATCCTGAGTCTTCAGACAGGCTGCAGACTTCAAGCACTGTCATTTGGGGGCCAAGGCATGTGAGGAGGAGGAAACACTGGCTGTAAGCTCCAACACAAGTCCACTCAGCAATTTGAGTTGGCTCCCAAGGCCTAGACGAGAACCCCCTAATATTCACCCTTCTCTTAACACCCCTCCAGGGTTCCCACAGCGCCCTTACTCCCCAGATTGGATGCTGTTGATGAGCAGTCCCCTGGCCTTTTATGGATGGATGAAACAGAGAAGTTCGGGAAGTTCTCAGGAAGTTCTACCTCCTCAAAGTGGATGAGAAAGTCACCCCTCTCAGGATGTCCTCCTTCTCCACAAGCCAAAAGAAGTAGTCCAGCGTTCATTTCCCTCCATTCTGAAGCATGGGGTGGCTGTCTCACCCGCAGGGCCTCACCGTGTATGAAGGGGTCCTCTGCTTGGAGGTAGTGTCATAGGTGTCCTGGCCAACGTCAAATTTGTAGGAAGGACAAAAATGGATGGGAGCCTCTTGAAACCCCTTAAAAATAGACCCTGAGGGAGCAAATCACACAAACACAGAAGGGTTACATTTTTCTCCTTAAGAATTCTTCACAAATGCATGTGCTCAAGTGCCGATTATTCCTGGGCTCTAGAACAGGGGTAGGGAACCTGCAGCTCTCCAGATGTTCAGGAACTACAATTCCCATCAGCCCCTACCAGCATGGCCAATTGGCAGGTTCCCTAACCCTGCTCTAGAAAAACAAAAGAAGTAGGGAGGATGAGGAGAGCCATTCTCTTGCCATTCTCCTGCCTGCACCCCAAACATCCCAAGGGACGGGACTGATCCCTTTTCTAAGCAACTACTTTGATTCAGAAGCTTTGCAAGCCATGAACTGGGGGATCCATCTACAATCTGAAGGGGAAGCCTTGCAAAGAAAACGAACAGAAACTCTGCATGTGGAGTGAGCGGGAGGAATAACAGATCTCAGTGATGTTTGCCAATCTACTGATGAGAAGAAACCTTTAAGGAGAGTCCCTCCTTCATTCTCTTGTCACGAAAACAGGTTATTCTTATAGGGATAAAGGTTGCCCACTGCAATGGAGTTGGGTATAGAATGACTGAAAAGGAAACTACAGTCTTCTAGTTGGATTTTGTAATTTTCCAATCCTCTTCAACATAGGTGGAAGTGAAGCTGGTTTGAGTCTTTTGTGAGCATAAGAAAGGAAGGGTTGCTGAGCAAAGAAACCAGAGAGTGGGACTCAAGAGGGTGTACAATCCTCACCACTGGGTCACTCACCAAGTGATCTTTAACTCAAGCCCAGTTGCCATCAAGCCCAGATAAAGTTTACTGAATATAATCTAATATTCTTTGTAGGACAGAAACACTGGACTAAAAACCACACTGAAATCCAAATCTAAAATCTGGCTGGAGTCACTGGAATCAGAAGGAGAAGAGCCCCTGCTTTGAAGGCACAGAATCTGAGGAGTCCGGGGGAAGAGTGCTGAATAGCAGGTGGCACTGAAGGCCAATCAACTGGCATTTGCAAAGCTGGCAAGGAAGGAATTAGTAGCATTAGTGGTAAAGGGGGAAGAGACAACATTGGTGGAGAGTGGGCATACTTTTCTAGAACTGGAGGCCAAACCTCCAGTGGCGGCACTGGAGGCGGTAGAGCAGAGGTGTCCAACTCTGGTGTCCCAGATGTTCATGAATGTTCAGTTGGCCATGCTGGCAGGGGCTGATGGGAATCATAGTCCATGAATATTTGGGGTGCCAGAATTGGACACCCCTGCAGTAGAGTTTCCAGAGCAAGCAATGGTAGGCTGAGGCAGCCTCAGAACCATTGCCAAACACTCCAGTCCTGGGTCTGTAGGTGTCTGAACTAGGGTGGGATATCATTGACCCAGAGGCACAGAGGACAGTGATTCAAAAACTGTGGAGGCTATCAACCCCAGCTTCCACGTGGGAGGAAGTTTCTTCAGAGTGAGAGGAAGACCCCTCAGGAGAAGAGGAGCCCCACCTCGGAAGATACAGGGGAAGAACTCATCCACCATCTCCAACTGCAAGCTGGCATTCAAGATCCCATGGGACAGGCAGACCAGGAGCCTCCAGCCTGCCCACCCCCATCGCACAGAATCTCCCACAATTCCAGGGACAGAGGAGGGGGGGCAGAGCCAAAGGTTAGACAAGGCGAAGGAGTGCATGCATGGCAGCCTGAGGCCTCCTGCCTCCCAGTCTCACTCAGCGCAGCACCGCTCTCCAAACCTTGGCAGGATCAATTCTGGGGCTGTCAGTTACCTATGCAATCCTTCAACTGAGCCCAACATCTACTGGCTCAATATCTCCTACAAACATCAATGTGTGTTTCAGACAGGACAACTTGCTGCATCTTAGGCTTATTCTGCATGGGCCAAAAACAGCGGTGTGAAAACGGTGTAAACCCTTTTACAACATTTCAAACCATTTACCCCGTTTTTACACCGCTGTTTTTGGCCCATGTGGCATTCGCCTTAGAGAGATCCCTAAGCTCGAAGCTCCAGCACTGATTATCAGTTTTTGCTCTGCTTGTTCTTGACAGTCTGCTTGTACCTCTTGTGCCTCTCTCCCTACACTAGGTATGGAATGGGAAGTAAGCATTTGGCTAATTTGGAGAAACTTGCAAGAGGAAAACTGTAATAATTGCTAGGAGGGTAGGTATAACACCCCCCCCCCTTCAGCAGAGAACAGGAAAGGAAGAATGGTGTGGAATGGTGGAAGGGAATGGCTTTGGTTCTTCACACCAGTCTCCTTTCATTCCTAGGGAGTAATTCAGAATTGCTTCTGAGAAATGAGATCTGCCACAAATCTAATGGATGCCTAAGCCTTCACTGAAACAGTTAAACTCATCTCCAATGTAAAGATATAAAGCTACCCCAAAATTCAACACAGGTTCTGCATGGAAATGGTTATGGAAATGAGTCATACACTGGCTGTTAGGTGCAGAAGCTGCAATTGCTTTGGGGGAGAAAAATGGGAGCAGCAGAAAAACTGCCCTTACCATTATCCATTTCCTTCAGTAGCTGGTCATGCCGTAGCAACTCTGACATGTCTGTTTCCAGGCCTTGGCTGAGGATCTGCTCCACCACCTCCCGATCTTCATTCAGGCGGAAATTGAAGTCTCCGAACCAGAAGACATCATCGAAACGTGTCGTGACATCTGCTGCAAAGCCAAGCAAGGGCATGAGATGGAGCAGCAATGAGGGGAGAGTGCTTGGCACAAGCTGCACTTTGATAGAGAACCAGAAAACAGAGGGGCAGAATCCCAGAAAGTGAGGGAGTGGAGGGAGGCCAACAGGCTGCTGCACAAGGGCACCGTCAGGGCACAAGAGGCAAATGTTCTAATATGAAGTCCCCATCTTCAGTTATCAGTTATCATGATCAGTTATCTGATTCCCTTGTTTTGCAGCGCATGTAGCTGTATCTATCATTTCTGCAGAGTAAAGCTATTTATTTTTTAGGCCATTATGATTAATTTTTGCCAACATACCTTAGCCCCGTCAATAAATTGCATCTCAAGGTGGGTATTTTTTAGCTTGAACATATCTTACAAATATATTTCTACAACAATATTTATAAGCTGTCTATAGTAAGATGTTTGAAGACAAAAAAAGAGGACTGTAAATAATTACTGAAGGGCTTTATAACAACTTCCTGTTATATTTATATAGTTTATACTTTTGGCACTGTACTTACTTTATACATACACTTTTATTTTTTAGAGACCACTGATAAACATTTTCTTACTGTGTTATGATTTTTAATTTGCATGCTTTCTTATAGCCTGTGTACTTATCAAAGGACAATATTTCCACTAGGATTATATATGTTTTTATAACAGATTTTATGTGTTCCTAAACCTTTTGGGAAGTATTTTTGGTTGCATATATTACTAGATGGCCAGTCCCTTTTTTCCACCTAACCTAGCACAAGGAGTTGCTGTGAGAACAGAACAGAATAATTTCACCTAAGGTTCTCAGAACTCTACGGGGCAGCATGCCGTACATAAAAAAAACCCCACACATAGTTCCTGGTACTGGAACAGTGAATGGCAATATTTACTAGAATTTGACAAGGATGCCCAGCACTAGAAATATGCATATTGCCCACAATAATCCACGGCCCATCTATACCTGGCCTTGTCCACACCTTTTCTGCAGGAAGGTTTTACCATTGCACACCACAATGGGAACACTGACTTGCAAGGGACAGCTGCATTTACAGTGAAAATCCTTTCGATAAAAACAGTGTACATCTGATGGCCAAGTGACTCACATGGACTGGAGCGATAGGGGTTGGTATCTGGAATGGTTTTAGGCAGTGCAAGAGCCTGTATGGTCTTGTTGTAATCCAGCACCCTCTCATACACTTTGCCATCTCCAGCTGAAAAAGACGAGATCTGAGCATCAGGGAAACAAGGCTGGGGCCACAGATCCATGTCAGTTTCTACTTGCATTCTCCTGAAGTGATTTCTATGCAAAGAAGAGGAAATGGATGCCACTTCTGGGCCACAGCAGATATCACTTGGCCAAATTCAGACAGCCAAAGAGACAAAGGCTGATACTGAACATGGCACCTGGTAATACAATGTTTGGCTCAAAGCAACAAGGAAATCCCCAAATCACCA
Organism: Sphaerodactylus townsendi; assembly: GCF_021028975.2. NCBI lineage: Eukaryota > Metazoa > Chordata > Lepidosauria > Squamata > Sphaerodactylidae > Sphaerodactylus > Sphaerodactylus townsendi. The sequence goes on along the minus strand of NC_059436.1, from coordinate 56,283,498 downwards.
GTGAGCAATTTAAGGCAATTCTTTCCAGATCCAGGTTCTCAAAGAGCATGGGATATTTAAAAAGGAACATAATTTTCCAGCAATGGAAAAGTGGGAATGATATAAAGATTGATGAGAGGGATAAAAATGCTAAGTGAGGGTTAAGGAGATGCCCTTAGCACTGGCAAGTCCTATCCTGATCCTTCTGAAATGTCAGCAAGCGCTGCATACACACCTTGGAGCTCTGCTGAAAGGATTCAGACTTGATTGGGAGCAAGAGAAGAGCAGGGAAGTTGAAGTGCTAAGGATGCCAGATGCCATACTCTGCAGCTGCCCGGGAACAGCATCCATTGCAAGGAAGACAGCCCCCCCTCCACCCCCACCCCCCAAATAACACAGGACAGCCAATGAAACTCTCAGAGGAACATTTCTTGCCAACTGCCCTTTCCTGTAGAGGTGTGCACACTTCCCCTCCCAATCAATCCAGCACTCTCGCCTCTGGGAAAGAAGATATGCCCAATCTTAAAACCAAACAATAGCAGAGAATCTGATAAGGGTGTTCAAATCAGCAGCTCTGCTTCAAAACCTTCTTTCCTGCCTATGCTGGTGGGAAATTTGTGAGCTACTTACATGTGAAATGGGATGTGATGAAAAGGAAGGATGTGCCAAAGAAAGTGAAGCAGACTCCCAGGGCACCCTTGGTTTTGATCTGGGACACGATGCGAGTAGTCACTGTAGCACATTCCACTTCTGGAGAAAGACAAGGCCTGAGGTCAAAGGGCACTTCAAGTAGACCTGGTCAAGACAGCACTAGAACCAGCTCTTGGCCAATTGTTATTTCTAACCCTCTAACTTCCACCATAAACACGGGCCCTGCTGACTGTTGTGGGTTTGGCCAGTCCTTCTCATAAAAGTGGCAGTGTTGGCTCCCACAGAAGGAAAACAATCTTATTGAATAAAGCAACTGTATAAACTCTGGACAAATTAACTATTTAAATATTAAAATGATAACTAGCTCACAATCTGTCTAGTCTCCCAAGCCTTGGAAATACTTACAGCAACACATAAACAGTACACAAACCCTTGCTGTCTATTGTTTAAGCACCTAGTATTTAACAACACTACTATTTGCTTAGTTTAAATGACAAAATCAGACTGTACATGAAGTAACAAATAAATCACTCTGCTAATCTCCAAGTCCCCCAAAAGGCAATTTCAGTGAACTAGTTAAAAGTTGAACATCTAATGGGTGAAACACACCTGAACAGAACCAGATGAGATCCCTGCGCAAGAAGACCGACAGGTAAAGCACTCCATGGGCAGCTGCATGCAGCATAACGTAATGTGGGCCAAGAGTCTCCTGCAGGCGGATCTCCCATTCTCGCCTAGTGAAGAGAAGCCAAGCTAAGCCGTTCCTTATTACTTCTTAGTAAACCACAGACTTCACCAGATCCAAGGAAAACTCAAGGCTTACTAACATGATATAGCATAGCTGAAATAGGTTTCAAGGTCAGTGGTTCAATATGCCTGTTTACCCTGACTTGGCTCACACTAAAGTCTCTGCTGGAAGGGAATTCCAGCTGTTGGAAACAGAAGCAAGTCCAAAGCCTCTGATTACAAGCAAACAAATGTTAGGCTTTCCACCTCTGACTTGGGGAATCTTGAGATTAACAAAAAGGAAAATTGAATGATGTGCAAACAGCAGGGAGACACAGGCTTCAGGAGATTGCCTCAGAATAAGATCTATAGTAACAACATTATTTTAAATGTAAAATTGAATTAGGAAATCCTGCTTCCCACAATATTATTTTACCAGGTACGGAAAGTGTCTGCTAAAAATTTACCTGCCTCCTCACAAAGTCAGCCTATACAGAATGTGCAGGGTCTGCAAGGACACAGGCAGGCATGGCTACGAGCTAGAAAAGGGTGGGTGAAAAGAGCTCTCCAGTTTGGCAGATTCTGCCTTTCTTTCCATACCTATCGGGACAGCCTTCTTGGATCCCTATCACATACATGTCCTGGGCATAGTCAGGGTCTGCAGGCAGCAGCAAATCATCCAGCAGCTCAGGAAGCTCCTGCAAGAAAAACAAGACATTTCCAAACTTTAAGTGAGCATTCAGAGGAAGGGAGGCTACAATTACTGCAAGAGGGCCATTTGAAGCCCAGGATATGTGGAATTCCTCCATGTAGGATTTGAACGGTTCTCAGTTTTATGGCTGCCTAGAGATTAGCAGTTCTAATCTACTTGTGGGATTAAGAGACTGGCCTGTTCCCCCGTCCTACCCACAGACCTGCTACAAGGAAAAGGCAGGTTCCGTTACATGGGGAAGGTGACCTCAGGAAAACCACTGTGAGTTCCATCCATACCTTCCTAAGCATATTTCTGCTTCCTTCTCTCCCTTGCACCCCATATTGCACACTTGTTCCCTTAGCCTCACCCAGCAGTCTTGGCACATCCTCCCCACCAAAAGAGGGATCCTTTAACCAACGGGGGCTGCTTCGGCTCTTATACTCAGTCCCAGAGGCATAGCTAGGGGAGATGGAGCCCGGTGCAAAATTGGACTTTTGCTCCCCCCCGCATGTGCGTTTGTGTTTTTTGTATTTTTAGTGTTTTTTCAGTTTTTAGCCCGCAGGGGGCGTAGTTTTTAGGTTAGCAGTATCAAAATTTCAGGGTATCTTTAGGAGACTCTCCTGATGATACCTCCCAGGTTTGGTGAAGTTTGGTTCAGGGGGTTCAAAGTTATGGACCCTCAAAAGGTAGCCCCATCTACTATTAGCTCCCATTGGAAACAATGGGGGATGGGGCACCCTCTTTGGGGGTCCATAACTTTGGATCCCTTGAACCAAACTTTACCAAACTTGGCTGGTATCATCAGGAGTGTCACCGCTATCCTAAAAACTGCGACCCCTGCCAGCCGTCAAAGTAAAAACACTAAAAATATCAAAAATGCATTTTTGCTCTCCCCCCCACACGTGCCCAGTGCGACGTGCACACCCCCGCCCCGTGGTAGCTACGCCACTGCCCAATCCTGCTCTGAAATACGATTCCACATTTAGTTTGTATACTGCTATGCTGCACAGAAAGGATTTGCCCTTCTTCAAAACAGCTCTGTTGCTGAAATAAAAATGGAAGCAAAAAGGCCTTGGTGGGGAAAATGTATGGATCAGGCTTGTGGTCAAAAGATACACCAGAAACCAGAGCTGATCAGTTTTCCTTCAGCAACCAAACTGGAAACATCTGCACCACCCTGTTTGTCTTCTCCTGGGTTGCAGAGGTTTTCAGACATGATGTTTCCCAAGTACCGTATATACTCGTGTATAAGTCGAGTTTTTCAGTACATTTTTGTGCTGAAAAAGCCCCCCTCGACTTATATACGAGTCAGCATTTTAAAAAATATTTAGGGTTTTTATTTTGTCGGCCTCCAGGGGGCGCAGTTTTTAGGCTAGCGCAGGGGTAGGGAACCTGCGGCTCCCCAGATGTTCAGGAACTGCAATTCCCATCAGCCTCTGTCAGCATGGCCAATTGGCCATGCTGGTAGGGGCTGATGGGAATTGTAGTTCCTGAACATCTGGAGAGCCGCAGGTTCCCTACCCCTGGGCTAGCGGCACCAAAATTTCAGGATATCATAAGGTGATACTCCTGATGATACCAGCCAAGTTTGGTAAAGTTTGGTTCAAGGGGTCCAAAGTTATGGACTTCCAAAGGGGGTGCCCCTATCCCCCATTGTTTCCAATGGGAGCTAATAGTAGATGGGACTACATTTTGAGGGTCCATAACGTTGGACCCCTTGAACCAAACTTCACCAAACCTGGATGGTATCATCAGGATAATCTCTTGCTGATACCAGCAAGGTTTGGTGATGTTTGATTTAGGGGGTCCAAAGTTATCGACTCCCAAAGGGGGTGTCCCATCCCCATTGTTTCAAATGGGAGCTACATTTTGAAGGTCCATAACTTTGGTCCCCCTGAACCAAACTTCACCAAACCTGGGTGGTATCATCAGGAGGGTCTCCTAAAGATACTCTGAAAAGTTGGTACTGCTAACATAAACATTCCTCCCCTGACCAAAAATCCAGTTTTGAATGATTTTGACTCTTGTGTTTTAGCTTGGTTGCTAGTTGAGCTAAGGTTTTTTAAAGGACCTTATTTGTGAGACTCCTCTTCATTTTGCTGACTCCCTTTCCGCCACGAACAGGAAGCTAGGTTGCTGTTTTTCTTTGCGATAAATGTTCAAAAACGTTAACCTACTGTTGCTTGCTCAATTAATGTAATATTTGTTGGTATCTATTTTTGGTACTGGCATTTACCAGTTGCTTCTTGCCATTTCCCACCCTCGACTTATAGGCTTGAATATGTTTTTCCCAGTTTTTTGGTAGGAAACCAATTAGGTGCCTCGACTTCAGGTGTGGGTCGACTATTACCTAATGCTCATCTACGGTATATGTTTCTTTAACTCCAGCATTGTGACACGGTGCATTTTTATTTCCTCCCCCCCCCCCCCCCCCCCGTTTTGTAAAGCTACCCTGGACAAAGGGTCAGTAATCAAAAAAATCTCACCAGACTTTCTCCTCTCACCTTTTGGCCCTGCATATTCCATGTGGCCACAAAGATCCCAATACTCCGATGAGGGAAATATCGGTCCAACTCTTCTGCTCCCAGTAAAGCACCATTGGCCAGCAGGCTGCCTTCCAAGTAACTTCTATGAGCAGAGGACAATAAAATAAAACCAAAAATATAACCATTCATATTTTATTCCTCACAGGATTCACTGGCACAGAAAAAGAAACTATCTCCAAACTGGCATACACCCAAGAAAACTACCATTCTCCACTGATATCAGAATTTCCTCCCAGCTTCTAGCAGCAGATTACAGAACACCTTCTTACACATTTTCACTGTTAAGTAATATTAGAAATGGTCCACTCAGCTGTTTATTCTACAGTCACCAGAAGATGGAGAAACCCTTCCTCTACAGTCTATCCACAGCAACTAGTCACCACTATCTAGGCATGACCCAGGAAGCTGCATTTCTATGCCATCATGCATCGTCTATGGGTACCATTACTGACATTCAGCAGCAATTATTCAGCTTGTCAGGAGATACCATGTGTAAAGTCATATCAAGTCACAGCTGACTTAAGGCAACCCCAGCAAGGGGCTTTCAAAGCAACTGAGAAGCAGAGGTAGTCTGCCATGGTCTTCCTCTCCAGAACCTTCCTTGGGTGGTCCCCTTCCAAATACCAAGGTCTGAGGGGATCAGGCTATAGCATGTTGCCTTTCCTTCCCAAAGGTTAATTATGTCTACTCAAGTAGCAAGTTATGATCTTTTGAGAAATTCACAAAGTACTAACCAGTCAACTGGCAGGTCTGAAGCTTCCTTTTCTTGAGGCATGCAGCTTAGTTCCTTTTAGTTGTCTTGGCTGAGACCTCACAGTTATTTCTATGATTATTAGCCCATCTCCCCAGTTTGAGGGTCTAACCAGAGGAGAAAGGAGAAATTCCATGCCAGGAACCCCCAGTTTTTTAAAGTCTCTTAGTAGGTGAGTTTGGAGCCAACTCAGATTGGGACTATGGTGCAAGGTGGGGGGGGGGGGGTTAAGTTGCCACCACACTGGTGCCATTCTCCCAGTCTAAAACAACCCCGGGGGCTACTGTTTTCCCTACTGCTGGAAATCGACTTTTTTACAATGCTGGGAGCTCCTGATACAGAATTCTTAGAGTAGTATCATCTGATTAGACCCTGAATCTGGTGTCCATCACTAAGTAACCAGGTAGCCTTAGGTAAGTGTCAGGGCCTGCCCCACAGTCTTGCCGTTTCTCCTGAAAAAAGACGGCACCTTGCGGATCCTTCTTGGCATGCTTTGCTAACTGCTCTTTGCTTTTGCTCCTGCACCTCATCCTCTGACCTTGGAGACTGCTGTGTCCTGCAGCAGTTTCATTTTTAGTTGGAGGAGAAAGGGAGCTTAGCCTCATATTTACTGTTATGCTTACTGTATCCATCACACGTGCTTAATAAAATCAGATTTTGATAACCCACGAGTCTGTCTCAAGTGAGTGTCAAAACTCTAGTCAGAGAGAGCTGAAGCTGTGAGCATGGCAGAATGTGTTAGGACTTCTGAGTGGAAGGACCCAGTGTTGAGAGAATTACTCAGTGGGGTCAGAGGGCATGCAGCGAAAGTCAGAGCCTCAATAAACTTTTAGACCAAATGAAGCCAGAGAGTCTGAGATACCTATGAGAGAGAAGCTGTCAGAAAGCGTCAGAGTGTCATGATCAGCCTGTTTGATCTTGCCATGCTTCATATCCTGCCCAGGATCTGGACACCAGCTTCTGTTCAGACCATCCCCCTTTCCTTTTCTCAGGCTCGTTATCATCTCCTTAGCCACCTGTCAGTGCAGCTCTCTCAGTGGTGTGGAACTGTCAGGAGTGGCACCTGCCCACTCCTGACCTCAGACCAGGAGGCACACCTGGGCTAGGGGAAATTGGTTCAGCTGGGGCAAGGGTGCGAATGCTGACCTCCTATGCAACCACACCTATCATATGCTAATGGGTCTTTTGTTCTGTTTCAATGCACTTAGTAATGTACATAACTATGGCACCCCTGTTGTGGACTCCGGATGGGAGGAGGGAGGAATGGAGGCCACAGGCGCAGCCTGGCAAGAGATTGTCGCTGTGGTCTTGGGATATCCGCTTTCCAAAACAAAGTCTGCCACACCTCATTGTTCCCACGTTCTCTGTGGAGGAGGGAGGGGGGAGTTGGAGGAATTGGCAAGGGATACATATTACCGTAAAAGCCAGGATCTTTGGAGCTGGCTTTCTGAAGCTGAGTGCCTGTTGCCAACCCAATAAAGATTTCCGATTCCAAAATTTAGAGTCCACTTATTGAGACTTGGTCCAGGACCTAACAGAAATGTAGGCTGTTTTGACCCTGGTGGGGGAAGGCAGTTCCTCCTTCCAGCAGACCATGGGACTGCAGACGTGCCATCCCCGCTTGGGAACTGGTCAGTGGGGCAGGATGACAGGACGCTGGGGTGATATAGGGTATAATGGTGCTTGCAATATTGGCTATGCTTAGTTCTGGCAATAGAGTTCTATACGCTGATTTCCTAATGCTGTTTCATAACACAGAAATCAACTGAAATGAGAGTCTTGTTATTGAACATGCCGATGTGTAACACAGAGTGAATTTAAGTTGAATAAAGTCTTCAGAGTATTTGTTGCCTCAGTTTGATTTTATTTTGCAAATATATTGATTGAAACCTTGAAGTTACCTATCAGTTCTAAATAAAATCTTACTTTGTCTGAAGTAATATTGGAATCCCACCCTATTTTCCTGAGGGTCAACCCACGGCAGAACTGCGAACTGTGCCTAAAAAAAGATGGGCAGCCAGCACAGGTCTTTCAGCGCAAGGGTGACATGACCCAGCCCCCAAAGTCACCGGGCAGACATATTTTGGACCACCTGAAGCTTCCACCCGTTCTCAAAGGCAACCCAATATGCAATAATCTAGCGTGGGGTGTGGGTGGGGTTGTGGATGGGTCCAAGTTATGCTTCCTGATGAATGGCCAGAGCTGGCACACTATCTGGAACTGATCACTTCTAAATACTATCTCAGGAGAAGATTCAGAACTTCCTTTAGTTTTGATTCTGTATTGCCTCACATGAGGTCAAAAAAAGCAAGCCTTCAACTTTAGCAGACTAGTGAAAAAGGACTGAGACTTCACTTTAACATCTAAAGGTTCACTTTAACATTAATGGAAGGCTGGACTCTAGTTCACAATGCAACAGATTTATTTGAAAATGGACATTATCTATAATGCACTACAATATTTTATCAGGATAATGTTCTTTTTTGCATTGTTGAAACAACTGAGAAAGTTCTCAGACTTTTCATGCTATACATCTAGAATGGATTAAATGCCTTTTAAGACACTCTTTATCACCCAGAAAGAGAAAATACATCACAGGAGTGGGGTTTTTTTTAGTGCTCCCCCAAATTTCCCAACTTTCTATCAGAAAAATGAAAAGGGGCGGGGGGAGGAAAATCCTTGACAAAAAGTTTTGTTCCCCTGAATTCTCCCAGACTTTCCTCAGGGCCTTCACACCTTCAACCATGGCTACAAAAACATACCTGCTACGCACATCTCTGACACGGAGGGGTGTCAGAAAGCTGAAGGTGGACTTCATGGAGGCTGTGGAGCAGTTGTGGCAGACCATCCCTCGACTGTGCAGCTTGGTGTCGCTCCAGCTGCTGCCTGCCCTTTTGCACAAGTGGGAAGAAAAAGGCCTGTAATCTGCGCAATCCAGGTCAATCCTATTAGCTGTCCTAAGAGCAGGGAAGGAGCCATCAAGTTCCACGGAGGGAGGAGGAAGGGTGGGTGTTACCTGGGGCATGACAGGCTTTGCCTGTGACCTCTCAGATGAAGGTTTAGGCTGGACTTGCCTTACCTTGGCTCAGAAGGAGTTTCAGAGGCGATGCACAAACTGTGCAGCAGAGTCTCCTGGTTCTGACTGCTGCAGGAGGCTTGTCTGAGCCCTCCAGGAGGACTCTCCTGCAAGGATCGGGTGGAGGAGCCCATCTCAGCAACATCAGTCAAGCTGTCTTGGCTCATTCTGAAGAGCCGCCTCCTCTGCCAGACCAGTTCATCAAGAGAGGAGGTTCGCTCAAGCCTTGGTTTCCGAGGAGGCTTCGGAGTAAACGACAGGTGAAACTTCATACTGGCTTGGAATCCTTCTGGTGGGAATCTCAGGGTATCATTGAGAAAGGAGGATTCAGTGCCTTGCTGGTCCTCAGAAGGAAGAACCCCACTGTCTCCAGCTTCCTTTCTTGCAGTGTGACTGGTTCTCTTTTGGGGTGGGTTTTGCAGCATCCTGCCCTCAGCACTTGCAGTAAGGGGATGCATTGTTCACCGGCAGAATCCATTGGGTGAGGGGGGAGGTTCATGTCAGGGTATCAGCTAGAAGGAAATCAGAGAATCATTCTCCCTAAGTTTAAGGCAGACTTGAACATGTTTTTCAAAAGAACAGAAGACGGTCTTATAAAAGAATGCTAATCTGCACTGTAAAATACATCACTGAAATCTATCTACATATTCTAAAAAGCAACTCAACCACTTCATTTTAAAATCACAATGCATTCCAGTTGAGGCTCTAAAAATATTGCATGTATTAGCCATGTTCATTCCCAATTACAGATGGAAAACTGAGATTTAATTCCAAGTAGTGATCCTGGAATCAGGATACAGCAAGTTCAAAAAGACAAACTTCTAGGTAAGTGTGCTGATGGGAAACTACACTTGCAAAATATAGAACTAGCACTGGCCTCTTAAAACATTTAAGCAACCAAACTGGGTGCAGGGGTATTTCTTTCTTTTTTGCAAAAGATGAAAAGCAAGATGCGTTCATGGACACGTTTACAAAATGTGGGGGAAATTACATATGATCATGAGGACAGTAGGCTGGACTTCCAGAGGTGGGCCTTTAACCCCACCAGGAAGTGCTGCCACCTGCCCTGCCCCCCTTCCTCTCTATGAATTCCCTTCCTCCAGGTCAGTGTTTCCCAACCTTTTCGAGGTCAGGGTACCCTTGACCTCACTCTTCATATCTCACGGTACCCCTGCCGCCACCCTCCACCTTCCCCTCCCATTGCCCCTGCTTGCCACACCTCCCAGGGTGAAGGGTAGCACTGGGGGGGGTGGGGGGGGGTGGCTGCTGACCTTGTGGCAGGCCTTGCCCCATGGGCCAGCTCCATGTCCTTGCTGGCGCCGGTGGGAGACACCACAAAAATGGAGGGGGGGCGGTAGTGTTGCCGTGGTGCCCCTGGGACATGCTCATGGCACCCCAGGGTACCACGGTACCCTGGTTGAGAATGGCTGCTCCAGATCTTTGAAAACCAGAACGTGAAATAAACACTCATTAACATCTGCATAAATTATCCCAGAGTGGGGTTACCACATCACGGGTTGTTAACTCGAGGGATTATCCCCAGCATCACCGTCCAGGTTGGGGACATTTTAATGCAAGGCTGGCTGTACTCCCTCTCAGTCTACTGGAAAGCACTGCTCGCTACAATGAGATCCACTCAGCAAGCAAGCCTGTCCACACCAAGACAAACCTGTGCCTCCAGCTACGTATCTGAGTGAGCTTTGGCTTGGGGCAAGCAAGTCACCCAAATGCTTCCTCAGAATACACACATGACCGTGAGGATGCAAGTTCCTCGACATGGAATGAACTGGAGCCAGGGTATCTTCGGAAGGCAAGGGAGCGGGAAATGGAGACAGGCTCTTACCACATCTGGCCCCTACTCTCCTAAATTTTGTATGCCCAGAGAAAACATTTTTATTTGCCTGGGCTTTTGTCACTGGATGACCTTTGCTGACTTTATGACCAGTGAAGCTGTTTTATTGTATTCTTGATTCCCTGATGAATTATGCTCTCTGTATTCTTAAGCTGCCATTTTATCCTATTTTATCAATTGAGAACCCATCTGGTGTAGTTGTAAAAGTGTGGGACAAGGATCTGGGAAACCCAGGTTCGAATCCTCACCCTGCCATGAAAACTTATTAGGTGACCTGGGACCAGTCACACACTCGCAGCCCAGACCCTGAGAAGTATTTGGACAGGAAGAAGAGTTTGGATTTATACCCCCTTTTATCTCCTGTAATGAAACTCAAGGTGGCTTGCAAGCTCCTTTCCCTTCCTCTCCCCACAACAGACACCTTGTGAGGTAGGTGGGGCTGAGAGAGATCTGAAGAACTGTGACTTGCCCAAGATCACCCAGCAGGAATGTAGGAGTGCAGAAACACATCTGGTTCACTAGATAAGCCTCTGCCACTCAGGTGGAATCAAACCTGGTTCTCCAGATTAGAATCCACCTGCTCTTAACCACTACACCAGGCTGGGTCTCAAGGTCATGATGCAGAGACAGGCAATGTCAAACCACCTCAGAATGTCTCTTGCCTTGAAAATCCTACAGGGTTGCCATAAGTCAATTAATGTTTTCTAATAATAATTTAATGTTTACATTGCAAACTGCTTTGGCCATATTTTACTGGCTGCTCTCCAACTGCTCTGGCATTGACACGGTGGGTGTGCGATAGTAGTTGCCCCTTGCTATGGACTATGTACCCAGCATTCAAATGCAAACACGGGGTTTAGTTGTTGTAAAACAGAAATGCACCCTTCTGCTTCACAACAACTGAAACCCGTGTTTGCATTTGAATACTGGGCACATAGTGGATAGCAACTACTCATCTCACGCTGCTGCTGGGTGTGGCCACCTTAACAAGGATCTTCATAGTTCCTCTAAGGAACCATGCAGATCCATAGTTACCAGCACACAAATTAACTCAGCCAGGTACAAACCACCTTCTCCAGAACGGGTGCTGAGCGCTATGTGAGGGTGGCGCTCCATTCTCAAGCTCCTCCACCCCGCCTTAAGAAGGCGGCGACAGGGACGAGGAGGCCTTCTTCCCCAGCCGCCGTTGGAAGGTCCACTGATGCCAAGTTCAAAGCCAGCTGGTGGCGCCTGAAGGGACTTTCTGAGCTCCGCATTCAAAACGTTTCCAGCGGGGGGTGGGGTGGGGTGGGGTGGGGGGTCCCGGTTAGCGGCAGGGAGCGATCCCCCCCCCGCCCCGCCGCCGCCTCCAGGCTACTGATTGACTCCTGAATGCCCAACACGTGTCGATCATCCGGCGTGCGTGTCCTTCTGCCCCTGTGCTCAGCCCGCCCGCCCGCCCGGCCCGGCCCCCCATTGCCGCTGGGCCGGCTCGGCGCCTCCCACTCCCTGGCCGGCCGGGCTACGGACCCGCGCGGCCCAGCTGCTCCAGCCAGCCCGGGATGGCGGCCAGGACAGGAGAGGCCTGCTGCGCTCCCCGGGCGGGCGGGCGGACCTGCCTGAGGCGACGGGTCTGGCGGCGCCCTCCGCTCCTGTGTTCCGGCAGACACGCAAAGCGGCGTGTGAGCGCGTGACGGCGACGGGCCTGGCGGCTTCTCTGGCCGGGGCCTATTCAGCGGCGCCTTACAGGTCGGGCAGGCAGGACTGCCGCGGCGCGGCCCCGTCCTTCCCGCCTCCTCCGCTGAAGCCGCCCTCAGGAGAGCGGGCGAAGGAGGAGGCCTGCCTGGGCGCCTCCCTCCACAAGGCCTCTCTGCAGCGGGGGCGCGGAGGGAGGAGGCGCCCCTTTCTAACCTCCCCCTTGGGCGTCCTCAACCTGCCTCTCCCGCCCCCGCAGCCCAAGGAGGGGCCCGGCCGGCCTTTGCGGCCCTCCTCTTCCCTGCCTGGCGCCCGCTGGGAAGGCCGCCGCCGCCGCCGCCTTTCGGGGGCCCCCTTCGCCAGGAAGCTTCTTCCACGCCGCCTCCTGAGAGACCTGCTTGCCGCGGAGAGAGCAGAATCACGGAGCCCCCGCAGGGGCGCGCGCGCGCCACGGCCCTGCCATGGAAGGGCCGCCCGCGTCTGCCGGCCGGCCAGCGCAGCCCTCCGCGACCCCCTGCATCGCCCCTCCCTGGCCCGGCCCGGCCCATTCCCGGCTCCTAGGCCAGCTTCTGCACCCCACCCTTGATAGCTGTTGGCCGACCCCCGCCCCGCCCCGCCCCGCCCTTCTGCCCCGTTCGCCCCTCGCTTGCTCCTGGGCCCTCCAGCAGTCTTGTCCATCAGATGACTCTCATCACGCCTCTGAGTTCATTAGAAGTCCACCTCCCCGACGTCTAGCATGCACGTTTGGTTGTGAACTCCCCTGGCTCCCCACAACAAAAGTTGTGGGACGTAGTGCAGTGGTTCTCAACCTTCCTAATGCCGTTGACAGGCACAGGGCAAGGCCCCGTCCTCAGAGCTAAGGCTCTGGCCGGTTCCTAAAACCACCATCCCAAAAGCTTCTTCAGTGTTCAGAGATTTATTGTTTCAGTTCTGCGCAGAAGAGGGAACTCTCCTCTGTTAGCAACAGGGAGGAGGTTCAAAGGGGCTGTTGCTTGCGTAACATAATTTATACCCTCTTACAAACATCCCTCCTTGTCTTCTTGCTCATTGGTTTGAGTCAAGTAAACGTACAGACCTGGTCATCTTATCCCACCTCTTACCACACCTTTTCATCCCATATTTTTAATGTAACTTGAGTCTAAAACACCTCATGTATAAGGTTTCTAGAACAACTACTGGTTTCTATGAACATCTTGCTAACTCCTTATCTCTGTTGAAGGGGCCCTATTTCTTTCAACTCAAGGCCAGTGTCAGGCTGCTCTGAGTTTCATTTCTCAGTGCCCTTTAAATTACCTTTCTGCATTCTTTTGTGTTTACCAGACTTTCAGTAACCTCAGTAGTACAGGCCCCATCAGCTTCATTAGCAAAGATGAGTTTATGTAACGTGCTCCACCCTTTGTGCAGGCTACTATATGGCTTAAAACACTATACACTTATATATGTGTACATATCACCCTTTAATACAGTTCCTCATGTTGTGGTGACCCCCAAGCCTAACATTTATCCATTTTACAGATGGAGAACACTGATGCAGAGTCTTAGGCGACCCGTGAAAGGGTTGTTTGACCCCCAGAGGGGTCACGACCCACAGGTTGAGAACCGCTGACATAATAGATGGATATGGCCAGGTTATCAGGATGAAATAATAGTAGCTAAGACAACACAATTTATTCTCTTTTCAAAAGTGATTATGTATACTCTACACTTATGTATATGGTTGTGTATACAACACATACATTCATACAGGTTCCACTGGTATACTGAGGGTTGACTGTTCAGGCCAGGTTTATCCTGTGCCATCCACCCTCTGCTGCCTCCTCAAAGTACAGGGGAATGTGGCACCCACCCTCTGAAGGGGAGAGGGATCAGTTTAAATGGCATGCTTTCTGATGTCGGAAAGCTCTGAGGCATTTTAAGACTCCAGGTGACAGCTCCATTGAGATTGTGGTAGTAGTTTGGAGTGAGAAGATCCTGGAAGCCATCGATGTGGTTACCTCACCCCAAACAACCTCTCTTGCCCTTTAGGCAGAATCTGCACCTTGCTTTATTGGGGAGCTGGATTGGGAGATGTCCAGGACACACTGGTCAAAAAATCCAATTGAATCTGACAACATGCTGTAAAGCTCACTGAAGGATGTATGAGTGATGCCAGCAAACACATTCTGTTTTTTTGCTACCATTGCTTTAATTAATTTGCACCCAGATCAAGTCGCCTAAAGTGTTTTGGCTCTTGCTGACTCCAAAATCTGAAAGTTGCAACACTCCTGCCAGGGGTTTTGCTCAGAAGTCCTTTCCGTACAGCGATCTGGATGCTGGCTGTAATACAGTAAGACATTACAACTGCACTGTAATTTTGCTCTCGTTACCAGGATACTGCCAGTATTCATTGCAGTATCTTGAAGACTACTACATGTAGTCTAGATCCTTGTCCATCTTAATGGCTAGAATACTGTCAGATCACATCCATGTTGATGGTTGCCTTATCATCCAGTCTCTAGTTTGCCCTTTGTAGGTAAGCTGAGAGAGAGCACCTGCAGAACTTCCTGGATAATGCACTGGCTCTAGAGCCTTTCAACCTGGTTTCAGGCTTCTGATGTGCAGATTGTGCCATCTTATTGAGATATTTGGAGGCAGAAGTTGGAATTAAGATGGGGTGGGGGTTACATCCACTACTCCAGCTCCACATTTAACAGTTAAGATCAGACAATGCAATAAGATGCATGAGCGGACATGATAAATCTTAGCACCCATCTTCCTTCACCTCGCCCTTCACATTTCTTTGAGCCCCTCCTAGATCCTGACCACCTGGTGGAGCTGCTTCTGTGCCGAGTTAGCAACTCCAATAATCACAAGTCAAGTAAAATGTGAAAAGTGCTCCAGAGCGCAAAATATTTTATTTAAGAATGTACATTGTCAAATCTAACATTTAGGAAAGACAGTGGCTCTTTGCTCCAAATAAGTTTTTAGACTGAAAGATATTTGGCTGTCTACACGGACAGTAAAGACAAAAATCAGAAAAAAGAAAAAGGAGGGGAAATGTGCATTTGAGAAGGGCTTGGTGGCAAAGTGCTGCCACACTGGCAGGACCAGCGGGTTGTTACTAATTCCTTTTGAACACAGTCCCTTCATAACGTACTTAAGGCTTTCTAGATCCCAAATAAATGGTACTGACGCACAAAGGGTCACAATAAATAAACCCTAATTAACATTCTATCCTTCAGCATTATTAATATTTGAGAGAAGTGGTTTCCAAAGCAAACCTTAGTCTCATGTTGGGCTGCAAAAGTTCTTTTGATGCAGATGTGAAGGTTTGGGGAATTTCCCATCTAAAACTGAAAAAACTTCCAAGACCATCACCTGAGAGGCTCACTGAATCTAAAGCCACTTAAAGGTGTACCTGTTAGCTAATTAAGATCTCAGTCTTTGTGATAACGGAAGAGAAGAGAAGATAACTGAAACAGAAGGGTAGAAAACCAGACTCCTATGCTACAATTCAAAACAGAAAACTCTCCAACCGTTAATGCTTCCTGCTGAGTTTTCTGAAGTTTTAACAGGAGAAGGAGCCATATTGCACTTCAAGAAGACTCATCCAAAAGGACAGCAATGCCTACTGACAAAGAGCTGCTGTTTCAGACTAGACAGTTGGCTTAACAAGATGCCAAAACACAGACACATGTGAGGAAAATCTACTTCCAATTAACTCTTCGATTACAAATCACAGTTTTGTAGTTTCCATTCATTTTATGTCTCTGTTTATTTGGATGAGCTACAATTCCCTCCAAGGGGAAAAGGGGAGAAAATGGGGTCAATATGTGAAGGGAAAAAAATCAGCCAAATATCTTAATGCTTCAGGTAAGTAATAAACTCAGATGGTGGTTTATCTGCATAAAAATTGTGCCCCAGTCCCTGTAAGGCCACAAACTGCACTGTTAAAAGGGGGTGTATGTTTTTCCTACACATTGGGAAAAACTTTCCAAAATTACTTAAGGAACCGCTGAAGAGCAGTCTCCAAATTCCAGTCATGTGACCTGAAGGGAGGGAACATCCCTGCACCTTCCATTCTTGTAAGAAACAGAGTGCAGTCCTTACATTCCTGTTGGTTTGTCCCTCTCTAGTCGCCAAGAGCATTTTAATTGGCTTCAGGACAACACGTACATTTGGTAATCTATCTAAGTATCAGCCCATACAAACTGATCATCCTCTCACTACTGAGAATGAATTCTGTGTGCCATGGGATCTTGAGTCATGGTTCAAACGTCCAGGCATGAAGTAGTCATTTGCCGCACACTATTTTAAAACGGGGTATTTTCTTTGTCCTGTTCTGCCGCCCAGTCTTGAGCTTCCCGAAAGTGCAGCAGTCTGAAAGGGCAAACACTCTGGTTAAATTCAAACATCTCGGCTGAATCTAATTTTTACCAATACAAGAAGGAAAAGACAAATACTTCCCCTTGAATACAGACATAAGCATCATGTTCTGTGTTATATCCCCCCACCCCCAATCAGCAAGACTGGCTTGTGCAGGTACATTTTCAGTCTGCCCTGTGAGGCCTCCCCAGCCCCCAAATGAGACACTGATTTTGAAGCAAATCCTGGTTTTGCTTTTCATATGCCTCCTGCGCCAGCCTTCGCTGAGTGAAAGGTTGCCTAGTATCTTCACAGAATTGCTGCGAGGATGAATGCCGTCAGGATCATTACCTGTGCAAACTGAGCAGGGTTGTAGAACTGGACCATTCCGGCTGAGGATCCTTCTAAAGGCAGCTAGAATGGGAGAGAACTTCCCTTTAGTGAGATGCAGCAAGTAAGCCATGCTCTATACCAAGCTGATTCTGTACAGTTGACCAACAACAATGCTGGTATCCCAGCAGACAGTTCACAGGGATACGACAAAGAAAAATCCTCATGTTCCCAACATCTGGAAAGCTTTCAAGTGATCCACACCATAGGTTCTGGTGAATGGAAGGCCCATGCAAAAACCTGCAGCAGTGCATTTGGAGAAACGGGGAAGTGGGAGGGAAAGACACCCTAGACATGCCCACCAAGATGCAGCTGGCTGAAGCAGCACTAACTGGCTGTTAATATGCCCAGTGTAAGAACCAACAGGGCCATACCTCTCAGTATTATCAGAGCAGCCCCCAACAGAGAGATCAACTAAGATGAAGCACTTGCTTCATTCTGATGAGGGCTGGAGAACACTGGCCATTTTGCTGTGAGATATGAAGCTTCTTGGCAGTCTGGCTCTCCTCAGTGACCCACAGCATGAAGTGGAAAGCCAAAGCAGCCCCAGATACCAAAATGCAATACAGACCAGCCCTCAAAACTTTACAGCAACTAGGAAGAGCATTTCCTCTGCAAAGAGTCTGTGGACATTCAGGGTCCAATAGATAAAATCCCAAGAGCAGTGGCAGTTTTTATTAAGAAACTTTTAATCAAACCATAAGTATTACAATAAATGAATATTTTGGGTGGCATAAATACAGTCATCTCCTTGTTCTGGGGACTGGAATGAATTTTTCCTTCAGGCAGAGGAAATGAGCTCCCAGTATTGGAGCCACAGTGTACTCCACCATCCCTACTCTGGGGAATGGACCCACGGCCCTTTTTGCCTCTCTGCTGGTTCTACAAAGGCTAAGTGAGACTCTGCACCCCAGCCTTGCACACCATTCCTTTGGGTAAGCAAGTCCAAGGCCACAGGTCTCCCCAGTGAAGAAGGGACATGCCCAGTACATTCAGACTCTCAATGCTGGTCTTGAGAGGGTGACTAAACAAGACAAAGAAGCAGCTCCCCGAGAAAATGGCAGGCTCATCCAGGTCATTCTCAGAAGAGGGGGAGGAGGGGCTTTGAGGCATCAGCGCAAGTACTGAGAGAATGGAAAATAAAAAAAGTGGGGCGGAAGAAGAGAACAGAACAGAAGGACAGCCAGTGCAAATGGCCAGCCAAAGGTACCTGATTAAAATGCTGGCTTACTTCACGTGATAATGAACTCATTGAACTAGAGCGCGAAAGCTATAAAACAGCAAAAAATGACATACAAAAAAGGAATCAAAAAGTCACCATGCAGGCAGGTCACTGCCTCAAGCTCTCACTTACCCTAATTTAAACAAAAAGAAAGAGCAAGTCTCCCAGCACCAACAGCTAACATTATCCACATGATAAAATGCATGTTAGCTTGCATCAAAATAGGACACTCTGCATTGCAGAACACACACTGACTATGTCACTAGAGAGAATGCCTATGTGATCTTGGTGTCTGCAGCATGGTACAATTTAGCATGTTCCTCGCATTTAACATCAAATAAATCAAATGCAAGCACAAAGGAAAAGAAAAGTACCTCCTCATTTAAATTAAACAGCAAGCTATTGAGGGTGCCTTTTTTGGAAAGGGCACTTTTATAAATCACAGAAAAGAGGTTCTCAGCTATAATTAGACTAAACCGAGTGCTCCATTAGTTCTCAGTTTAAGACAGCATTACATTTCCATCCAATGCTCTTTCCAGCTGCTGTTTCAGGCCACAGGGATTAAGCAAACATAATGGAAGGGTTGAAATATGTCACCAACATTCCCAAATACCCACATAAGCAAGTCAGACCTACCTCTCCACACTGAGAACCATCTGTATTGGATGAAAAGAGCTCAGAGCCAGGTGGCAGGACAGCAGAATTTAAATACTATGGAAAAGAAAGGATTGGCCTGATGGTTATGTGGGGAACTAAACCACGGGACAAAAACAAATCTGCAAAGAAGAGGGCTAAAGGTCTTTAGATAATGTGACATTACAAATGTTTTTTCTAAAGGGAGATCCTGTTGGGGAACAAGTTCAGGACCACTCGTACCTTCCTTAGGGACTAACGGAATTCGCTTGACACTGCCCCCCAGTAAGATCTTCCACCTCCATTCATGTGGAACATCTGCCATCCCCCAACTTACAGGACGTTCGTCACCTATTTCAGGTGCGGTTTGGTTCCCTGATGCCATCTGCTCTTCTGCCCCCTGGCCTTCCAAAGGCTGCTGCTCCTCCAGAGCTGCAAAAAGAAATCGTGTGCTTAGCAAACAAAACCAGTCAAAGTTCGCAAAAGGAAAACAGCCTGAGCCCACCCAGCAAGCATGAGTCGAAAAGACATTGGGTTGGATCCTGACACAAATAGAAATCATATCTGCCTTTAGAAAAGTCTGTGACTTGCTAGCAAGCTTTAACATACAATTTTGTAGGGAAAAAAATTTACATTGCTTGTTCAAAGTGTCAAATTTAGAGGCCATCCCCCTTTTAAAAAACCATCTAAACAAAACCAGTACTGACAGCAAACTACCACTGCAGAATACCACACCAAACAACCCTTCTAAATGCCAAATATGTACCCCATCCTTCCTCCAGACAACACAGAGAACACAACTCAAATACTTTTAGAAGGGAAGCTGTTGGGAGGGAATGAGACAACAAAGTCCGAGGTACAAGTCAGCAGAAGCCTACTAAGAGGGGGCAATATGGAGGTCTTCCTTTTTCGAGCACTACTCACCAGGGTTTGGTACAAACACATTTGCTGGAATAGGCATGGGGGCCAAAGGAGCAAAAAGGTCAGGTGGAGCAGGAACTGCCCCAGCTGGCTTGGCTCCACTCGGATTTAAGACATCGACGTAGCGTCCTCTGTTTCCTGCTGCAAAGCGAAGGCAATAAACAAGTGGTGGTCAAGGTCTCATTCAGCCCTGGGAGGCAAAGAAGCAGCAAGCCCAAAACAACGCCTGGCCTGCCTGCAGCTCCTCAGTGCCCAGGTGGGAAAGCACTTGGCAGCTGTGGGCGGTACGGACAGCAGAGGCTCTGGAAGAAAAGCAAGGACATTCACCTGCCTAGGACTGGGTCCAGTTCGTACACAATTTGGCACTGAGGAGTGGAAACTGGCACAATACTTCTGTCAAATACATTTCCTAAGAAAGAGTATTCTAGCCCCAACCAAAAGGGGAGGAATTTTGTGTCAAGGACCAAGACACCAGTTCCCACTTGCCCATTTACAGGAAGTTCTTCACAGTCAACTTATGGAGACACTTCATGGGCTTTTCAAGGTAAGAGACATTCAGAGGCGGTTTGTGCTGCAACCCAGAAATCTTTTCACTTAGTCTCTGGAACCAGCAGAGAAGAGTAGCAGTGGAGAAGAGGAGTGGGCCAGAAAGGGCTGAGTGAGCTCTGGTTTTCTTTTCAGAAGGCTTTTCAAAAAGCCACATCTTTTAAACAGTGTTAAAAAAACGATGTTAAAAAAACGGCGCGCGCAGGTGTTTTACTAAATAAGAACATATTTTTAGGGATAGTAGAAGGTAAAGAAACCTTAAGAGGGAGGCACTAATTAAAATCAGTATTTGAATATCTAAACAAAATTAGATATGAAGGCAGGATGCCAGCAGGGGTGTGTGGGCTTTCCAGTATTTTGCATTGAGTGTCACATGTATGACTATCTGCCACTAGGACAGAAGTCATGGGTGTGCCCTCGTTGCAATGAGCTCCTGGCACTCAGGAAATGTGTCCGTTCTCTTGAAGCCAAGGTGGCAGACCTGGAGAAGCTGAGAGAGGCAGAGAGGGCGACAGACAAAGCTTTCAGCGACATAACAGCCGGGTCCCACTCCCAAGGTGACATCTCTTCAGATGTCATGGAGAATGAAAGTCTGGGGGATGGAGGGTGCCAGTCTGAGGTGGGGGAAGATGCTCCCTTAGATAGGATCGCTTCCTTAGCTGGTGATCAGATATCCTCTTGCACTGAGGATACCCCACGGGGAGGTGGGGGGCTCCTTGTAGTGGGTGATTCGATCATTAGGAATATAGAGAGTTGGGTTTGTGAGAGGCGTGATGACCGCATGGTGACTTGCCTGCCTGGTGCAAAGGTTGCGGATGTCACGCTTCGTCTAGATAGGCTGTTAGACAGTGCTGGGGTGGAATCAGCAGTTGTGGTCCACATTGGCTCCAATGACATTGGGAAATGTAGCCGGGAGGTTCTGGAAGCTAGATTTAGGCTGCTAGGAAACAGGTTAAAATCCAGGACCCCCAAGGTGGCATTCTCGGAAATGCTACCCGTTCCACACGCAGGACGAGCTAGGCAAGTGGAGATACAGGGTCTCAATGCGTGGATGAGAAGGTGATGTAAGGCAGAGGGTTTCCAGGATTTTGTATCCTGAGGAAGCCTAGGAACCTTTTGGGATAAGGCACGACTGTACAAAAGGGACGGGCTTCTATCTTTAACCAAGAGAGGAACCAGGCTGCTGGTGCTCTAACATAAAAAGGTGGCAGAACAGCTTTTAACCTGATCCCTGGGGGAAAGCCGACAGGAGCTGAGGTGCGACTTCGGTACGGAATACAGTGTCCATGGGGATGCAGACAGAGAGGGAGTAGTTTTTCTAAATCCAACCACATACAAGCTGAGGAGCATAGCAATATGATAAGTGATAGTGTCTACAAAAGGCTAGAGGGCAAAACACATAAATCCCAGGTTAGGGACAGAGACAGAGTATACAAGTGTCTCTATGCTAATAGTAGAAGCCTTCGACCTAAAATGGGGGAGCTGGAGTACAGAGTTTTGAAGGAGAACATAAAATAAACAATACAGGGGAAGCTGATTCCCCTACAGAAGCATGGTGGATATCAATACCAGGGGTGAAGCATAGTTTAACATGATGAATATATTATCATCCCCCTGACCAAAGCGCACAAGAGGATTCTGAGATGGAAAAAGAAATTAGAAAGGCAAACAAAAGCAAAAATGTAGTGGTAATGGGCGATTTCAACTATCCCCATATAAACTGGAAAAATGCATGTTCAGGTCATAGTAAGGAGAGAACATTCCTGGATATGCTAAATGACTGTGGCTTAGAGCAGATGGTTGTGGAACCAACCAGGGGAGAGGTGATCATAGATCCTATGTGGGACCCAGGACCTGGTGGGGGAAGTCAGTGTTGTTGAGCCAATAGGGAACAGCGACCACAATTCTGTCAGATTCAGTATCTCTGCATGCAAACAAGTGACAACTACCAATGTAGTTACATTCGCCTTCAGAAAGGGAAATTTCTCAAAGATGAGGGGGATAGTGCGCAGGAAGCTAAAAGGGAAAATCAAGAGAGTCAAAACTGTCCAAGATGCTTGGAGGTTATTTAAAAACACAGTCATAAAAGCTCAGCTGGAATGTGTTCTGCAGGTTAGGAAAGGCAGCCACCATGGTTGACAAAGAAGGTTGAGGAAATTGTTAGGAAAAGAAAGATGTCTTTTAGAAAATGGAAGTCCACTTAACTGATAAAGAAAACCAGAGAGAACACAAATGGTGGCAAAAGAGAAGCAGGTTAGCTGTAAGGGAGGCAAAAAAGGATTATTAGGAATGCATGGCTGCGAACATCAAGACCTGCAACAAACAGTTCTTCAAGTACATCAAAAGCAGGACCCCGGCTAGGGAAGCCGTAGGCCCGTTAGATGATGAAAGAACAAAAGGTGTGCTAAAAGATGACAGGGAGATTGCAGAGAAGCTGAATGAATTCTTTGCATCTGTCTTCACCCAAGAGGAGGTGAGGAAAATTCCTGAACCTGAACCAAGCTTCTTAGGAGGTGAATCCGAGGAACTAGCAAAGATAGTGGTAGACAAGGAAGAAGTTCTGGCAGCCATTGATAAACTAAATGCTACCAAACCCCCTGGCCCAGATTGCATTCATCCAAGAGTACTTAAAGAGCTCAAGCATGAAATTGCTGATGTTCTCACTTTAATATGCAACTTATCCCTGAAATCGGCCTCCATCCCAGAAGACTGGAAGATGGCCAATGTCACACCAATCTTTAAGGAAGGATCTAGGGGGGACCCGGGAAATTACAGGCCAGTCAGTTTGACATCTGTTCCTGGTAAATTAGTAGAATCTATCACCAAAGAATTAAAATTAGTAAACATGTGAGAAAAGCAAGACTCGCTGAGGGAAAGAGTCAAGCCATGGCTTTTGCAAGAGGCTTAGATCCTGTCTTACAGAAGCTTACTACAGAGTTCTTTGAGATGGGTGTAGACAGGCATGCTTGGATAAGGGGAACCAGTGGACATTGTCTACTTGGATTTCCAAAGGCTTTTGACAAAGTTCCTACTACCAGAGACTGTTGAAGGAAAACTCAGCAATGGAAGGAATAAGAGGAAAGTCCTCCCTATGGGATTAAAAACTTGGTTGAGGAACAGGAAACAAAGAGGGTGGAAGAGTATAAATGGGGAAATTCTCAAAGATGGAGAGAGATGTAAGGAGTGGTGTCCCCCCAAGGATCTGTTTTGGGACCAGTGCTCTTTAACCTATTCATAAATGACCTTGGAAGTAGGGGTGCAGGTAAGCGTGGTAGGCCAAGTTTGCAGATGATTCTACCAAATTAGTAGTAGGGTGGTAGCAAAGGGAACCACAAAGCGAGTTGCTAAGAGAAAACTCCAAGCCGACCTTGATAAATTAGGTGGAAGTGGGCTAAGAAAATGGCAAATGATGCAGTTCAATGTAGCAAAATGCAAAGTGATGCACATAGGAGGCAAAAAAAATCCAAAACTTCCATACACGTTTCTCCAAGGGTCGAGTGGTATCAGTCTGAACCAGGACCAGGAAAGGGATTTAGAAGTCTTCCGATTCCAGGACAGTTCCATGGGAATGTCAACTCAATGCATGGCAGCTGTGAAAAAGGCAAACTCTCTGCTGGGGATAACTAGGAAAGGAGTGATAATAAAACTGCAAGGATTGTCATACCCTTATATAAAGCCGTGGTGCGACCGCACTTGGAGTACTGTGTTCAGTTCTGGTCGCCACATCTCAAAAAAGGATAATATCGAGGAGGAGATAGAAAAAGTGCAATTGCAGAGAAGGAGCAACTTGCAGGATGATTGAGGGACTGGAGCACCTTCCCTTATGAGGAGGAGGCTGCAGCCGCTTTGGGACTCTTTAGTTTGGAGACGGCTGAGGGGGGATATGATTGAAGTCTATACAATTATGCATGGGGTAGAAAATGTTGACAGAGAGAAATTTTTCTCTCTTTCTCACAATACTAGAACCAGGGGGCATTCATTGAAAATGCTCGGGGGAAGAATTAGGACTAATAAAAGGAAACACTTCTTCACGCAACGTGTGATTGGGGTTTGGAATATGCTGCCACAGGAGGTGGTGATGGCCACTAACATAAGCATAAGCATAAGCATTTTATTGTTATTGTGCACGCACAACAAAATTTACAGCAGCATTCCTCGATGCACACAAATTTCAGACTCATACATCATCCTCACTTTCCCCTTCCTCCACCCATCCCTACACAGCCCCAAATACATCAATATGAAGCAGCGGAGTTTAGCATAGCCACAGCTCTAGAGTAGAAGCTGTCTCTAAGCCTCTTTGTCCTTAGTTCTGAGGGCCCTGTAATCATCTGCCAGATGGTAACAGTTTAAAAGAGAGTGTGCTGGATGAGAGCCGGGTCCCCTCAAGAATATTTTGGAGAAAACTTTATTTAGGCTTCGGGAATTATAGATTTTCTTCCAAGGAGGGAAAGAGAGGCGAGCCCGATAATCACTTTGTGCAGTAGTGATCACCCTTTGGAGGCGCCTTCCTTGATTAGCCATACTGTGCAACTGGAGAACCATACACAGATGCAGTAGAGGTTAGGACACTCTCCTATAGCACACAGCTGTAAAAGGACACCAGAAGTTTTCCATCTGGAGTTGTTAAGCTTCCTTAAAAAGTCTCCAGAAAGTACGAGTGCTTTGCTGGAAGCTTTCTTAACCACAACGCTGACAGTCTATGTAATTTGCCCAAGGTCAAGTCCTCTTTAATCTATAGCATGTGAAGGGAATTTAAAACTCAGCCACCCGCTCCACTTGATCTCCATTTATAGTCAAGGGCTGAATTTCTGAGCTATTCCTTCTATAGTCCACTATGAGCTCCTTTGTCTTGTTAGTGTTAAGAACCAGGTTATTTTCCCTGCACCATGAGAGCAGTCGGTCCACTTCATTCCGATAGGCAAACTCATCCCCTCCAGAGATGAGCCCCACCACCGTTGTGTCATCAGCAAATTTGATAATGGTGTTACTATGATAGACAGGAGTACAGTCATATGTATAAAGGGTGAACAGTAAAGGACTCAACACACAGCCCTGTGGCGTTCCCATATTTAGAGTAAGAACTGAGGAGGGTGGATAGCTTAAAAAACCTGGATAGCTTAAAAAAAGTCTTGGACAGATTTATGGAGAAGTCGATCTATGGCTACCAATCTTGATCCTCCTTGATCTTAGATTGCAAATGCCTTAGCAGACCAGGTGCTCAGGAGCAGCAGCAGCAAAAGGCCATTGCTTTCACATCCTGCTTGCGAGCTCCCAAAGGCACCTGGTGGGCCACTGCGAGTAGCAGAGTGCTGGACTAGATGGAGTCTGGTCTGATCCAGCAGGCTAGTTCTTATGTTCTTATGACTTGTTTGTTGGCCTCCCATCCAATTGCCAAACAAGGCCAACCTGCTTACCTTCAGAGCTGATGAGACTAGGCCAGGCTGGGCCAGGCCAGGGCATCTAGGTTTGAGCCCAGGATGGCACCTATGAAAATTATGCTGGATAAAGACTCACCCAAAACTACAGATTTAGGTCTTCTGTCCAAAGCCCACCTGTCCTCCTTATTGGGATACAACAATTGAAAGGGCCAACTCACACAGTGGTGGCCCACCCCGGACAAAAAAAATTCAATGAAAATTGGGGAGCTCTGAAAATAACTCCTATTAAAATTTCCCCTTTTGGAACCCTTCAAATGCAAGCCGCTGTTTTGCTCAAATTACATGGAAAGAATTTTTTAATGTAATAATCTACAGCATTAAAGAATTAAAATTCCTATATGCATACTGCTGACATATACTACATATTTTCAGAATTGTGTCCATTGTTTAAATGAGACTAGTTTTGTCCCATGCAAGGACAAAATTATGCCAAAGATTTTTCTGTTTGAATAACAGCGTTCCTTCTCTTTACTACAAAACGGTGTTCCCATTCCACCTCTCTCATGCAACAAAAAATGTATGAGCTAAGGCACCAGAATGCAGCAGTTTGCTGCTCTCTCTCTGCTGTACTGGGTTCATTCACCATTTGAATTGCAGACAGTACTCTGTACTCTGGAAAAGCAGTGAAATGAGTTTGACAAACATCGCACATATTTCAATTTGCCATCTCATCATATAAAGCACGAACAGAGACCACCACTTAGCCACAGAGGGCAACCAGAACCAGGAAGCCTAGAACATCAAGTCAATTTGGGCTCTATGGTTCAGAATAAAGCCCAGCTGGGTGGTGGTGTAGGATTACCTGCTCTCCTGGAGAATATGTTGACAGGGCCACTTGGAGGACCTCCATGACCAGAGGAAGGTGCCTGAGGAACTTTAGGGAATTCTGTAGGAGGTGGAGGCGGTGGCTTGCTCTGCAAGAAAAGAAGATTAGCTCCTGAAGGAACATCTTTGTGACTGGTGCTTCTGTCCTGTGCCTTTGCAAACACACCTGCTCACTTGACCCAAAAGAAGGTGCATTTTTGATCATACTGAGCACAAATCAGAAAGGAACTTCCAGGGATCTGCTTCTGTGCCAGAAGAAAAGCAGACTCCTGGCCCTTCCACCCAGGAAATTCTACTGAACTGACACCCACTCAGTTGAGGTAGAAGGCAGAATTACTTGCCACGCTTTCTTTAGCTGTGACTATGTCTAGCAAATGCAGCTTTTGACAGACATTAGCCAAAGAGGATTTTCATAACTCAGGAATATAGGATCACACTGGTACAGAAAACTTCAGGGAAGTAGGACAGAAGCAGAGACCAGATCTGGAAGGTAGAAGAGTGATGCCCGACTGTTCAGTGCTACTGCTGGCACCCCCACCAACAGGTAAAAGCTCCAATATTTAAAAGCTTGGCAAAAAAGTACCCTCTGATCTAACACTAACTGCAGACACTTCACTGGCTGCCCATCAGTGACAGGGCTCAATTGAAGGTATTAGCTGTCACATACAAAGCCCTTCATGGCCTTGGACCCTCAGATATCACCAAGACCACATCTCCCCAATGCTCCACTATGACAGCTTTGCTCATTTGAGCAGGGCCCTCTGCAGGCGCCAAGATGTAAGTGGGCAAAGTCAACAACTGCCTGTACACAGGTGCCTTCTCCATAGTGGTCCCTACTTTGTGGGAATGGTCTGCCTGGGGGGGCTGAGGAAGGCTCCCACTCTCGTGGCTTTCCACACGCTACACAAAGCTGAATTATTCAAGACAACTTTTCTATTCAGGCAATAAGAGTCACACTGTACTAAATGTTTCACAAAGTTATCTGGATAAATTATTACAGACTGTGGTCTGTATTGCTGTGTGGTGAACTGCAGTAAACTGGATCCTACTATGTGATTTTGTGTCATTTAATGTATCAGGTTAACAAGCTTTGCTTCAGTTCTGCATTTAGTCTTCTGGTTGATCCTACAACCCTAATTCCTCTTGCTCACTGAATGTTCCATCCTGTTGACTGTACTTACTTGCAGCATTATAATTTGTCTTCAGTCCAAATGAGAAAGGTGGACTATTAATGGTGCATATAACAGTTTACTACTCAATGGACTGACTAGCATCAATTCAAGCTTGAGTCTGGCAGACCATTTACCTCTTCTTCTGGTTCATCCAAGTTGACCCACCGCTGCTTCTTTTCATCCCAAACAATCTACATGAAAACAACATATCTGTTTTTACAAGGATAACAAAAGAGCTTGACTGCTTGGAAGAGGGTCTGGATTCAGATTCTGCATCTAGCTCAGAAGTGCTCATTTCACCGCTTACAGAGAGCCCCATTCATAATTACCATTGTGTAAAAGAGTCATTTTGCTTCCATCCCCGGAATGAGGCTGAATCTCAGGTTTACCCATTTCTCTGCTTGCAGCTGTTTCAAAGAGGGAACCACCTGCCAACCACAAGCCCCATCCGAAAAGAACCTTGACCACTTTCCTGACATATGGGGCAAATGCCATGCTGAGGAAAGTGGTCAGAAGGCTACATGAGGTTTCTGCACCGCTGAATACCACGGACTGAGCTGAACATTTTGATTCCTGCTAACTGCCAGCAATGACAGCCACACTGCCCAGGACAGATGCCTCCTCCACACCCAGCTTGCTGCGCACATCAGAATCAGGAGTCACAGGTGATGGTTCAGCCACTTACTGATTTATTCTTATCGTCAGGGAGGTGAGCTTCATTCTTGCCTTTCCGCATTAGCCAGTCAAACCATGTTCCACCTCTCTGAACACAAAAATATCATTTCAATAACTCAAATATATTCTGTACTGGAGGCTGCTATGTGAACTAGCTGCAAGACTTATAAAAAGCTGCAGGGGATTTAAGACAGCGTTCCCCAGAAGCAAAGCACTTTGAGGATACACAGCAATTGAGCAAACACCCCACCACCACCCCAAGAACAGGACAGGAGTAACCACAAGGAGCCCCTGCAGACCTTGGCCAGCAGGCAGGTAAATGCCATAGGAGAGTGAAGGGGTGGATTTATGTTACCTTGCTGGGGATGAGGTGGGGGTTGACAGGAAGTTTGCATTGGCATCCACTGGCTGAGATAAGTTACATTTTAATGCTTTGGGCATGTACAAGAATTCCATTTCAAGGAAGCACAGCAAAGAGGCCAACAGTGCCAGACAAAGCGATGTACCCAGAGCATTTCAGTTGGGAAACAAACAAGTCGAAAGCTGCCCTGAAAGCCTTCTGGATAAGCGTGGACTAGTCTGGAAGCAGAGAGGAGCAGTTGGCTGTCAAGATGGATGTGGTGAGGCCCACTGGCAGAAAAGCGGTCTGGGAATTCTCCTGTGTGTTCCGCTGGGACACTACATTGCGATGCTATATAGACACAGGGTATAGAAAGGCCCTGAGGGAGGAATCCTGTCATACTACCTGTACACTTTGCAGGTTTTGCTGCAAAACCTGCACCATACAGACAAACAAGCTGGGAAGGAGGTGGAGGCTCAGTAGAGGTCACTGGATGTATTTACAAGCTAAAGCAGAGGCAAGTCTGAGCTACCTTTTGCGGCGCTGACTCTTTTTTTGTTCGCTTTTCTTCAGGGATTGGCAGACGGGGCAGAGAAGGCTGCTGTGCCAAGGAATTTGGTCTCTCTTGTCCGATAGAATGCACAGAGGATTCTGAGGTAGTCCGAGATCGCCGCCCAAAGCTCTGTGATTGCAAGTGACAAAATCACATTAGGCTCCAAAAGACAACACTTGTGAGTGGGGAGAGGGAAGAGACAGTAAAAAATTAATGGGCACGCAAAGCCATTGGAAGAGTGAAATTTAGAAGTGATTTAGCAGGAGTAAATCTTTTTGAGACATACCATGTGGGCTGAAGACTGAGATGCAGATCTGGATTGTCGGCCCGAGCCCTGGTTGGATACAAAGCCCACAAATCAACAAGTAGATCAGCCAGCTTTCTAACAAAGGAGCAGAGTTGGGCCATGGCCTTCAGCCACAGGTTGGGTTCACTAACCAGCAAGACCAAGGATGTGCAGATGTCCGATGTGGTGGGTTCTGCACGTATCCCTCTCTGCTGTAAGGAGTCAAGAAGTGAGAAAGCTCTGACTGCCCTCTGGGCTATACAGATCCAGCCCATGCCATCTGGTCTTGCCAAACCCACCTGTCTTTTTTAAGCTGCAAGGTGCTCACCCAGTGATACCTGCCCAGCCAGGCCCCACCATCCTCCACATACACCTGGAAGTCCAACATCAGACACTGTTCCGTGTGCACCCAACACACCAAATTTAAGAATGCCACATGTCCACCAGGCCATTCACACATCTGTCACCAAACATGAATAAAGCATTCCAAAGTGGCACCTCACTCAGGTGCCTGCTAAACCAGGGACTGGCAGGGAGGAGTGGAAAGCTTTCACATAAACTTTGGGCAACATAAGGGCCAATATGCCTAGGAAAGAGTAATAAATGGATACCATGGTTTCCATCTTCCCATAGAAGTCATCATCCCTTGGATCTGGTCCAGCCTTCCAGACAGGTGACTCATGAGGGCTGCCCTGGAGGACTAAGAGGTGCAATGAGATTAACAGCACTGCTGATTTATGACCACTAATAGAACAGCTATTTGATTACACAAAGCCAAGAACAATCAAAATACTCTCTACTTTTATTTACATGTCTGATAAAGCTCATCTTGACAAAGACTTGTAAAACCCTCACTAAAGAAAGTAAAAACTACAGAGCAAGAGGGAGCTGACCATTTTCAGCCCAGAAATAATCACAGAGGCAACTGTTTTCTTGCCTCCTTCCACCCATTCAAATCTTTCTGCCTTGGATGCACCCACAGTGGAAGCACCCCTCAGCAGAGACTTCATCATTCTCTTACCCCACCATATCCACAGCACAAGGGGCAGGAACAACAGCGCAAAGAATGAGAGCAGGGAACAGCCACAGTCACAAACCAAGAAGCAGCCTAGCATGTAGTGCAACTAGGAAGAGATAGGAACAAAAGAGGAGGAAAACTATGGGCAGTGGCAGCATGTGGCCAGCAAGCCGAGCACAGCCTTTTGTTCAACCAAAAGACCAAGCATGCTGGAAGCACAGCTAAGCCGTAAGTCTCCTGGAGAGAGGAAGGCCTCTTGGAAAGGATCAAGGAGAACTGTGGCTTTATACTCTGTGGTCCTGAACACACCAGCCAGTGGGTGGAACACACTGGTGTACAGCAAAAGAAAAAGTATTTCCCCAGCCCAACTAGAATTTTTAAAAACAGTGAAGTTACACCACAATCAGTTTAATTCCTGCAATTGGCAGAAATCTCAAATACAACATTCCTGGAAGATACCCAGGAAATCCCAAAAGTGGAGATCAACCACCCAGAAAACCTTATGCTGGATGGCTATTTTGCTACAGGCTGCAATAGACAGCACCCTGCAATAATCAGAAATAATCCCTGCAAGACATAGGCAAGGGCCTCAGAGACCCCAACCCCACTCTGGACAAACCTGTCTCTGGGTTGATCTGTGCTGGCGAAACTGGTGGTGCTGCTGTCTCCTGACTGGGTGCAATCTGCTCAGCTCCACAAGCATTTGGAAAGGGAGACCCCAGCCCCACAGCGCCAAGAGCCTCCGGCCGTGAGGGAGACGCTAGGGCAGCTGAGCCTTCAAGAATGTTTGGTGGAGCTGGAGAGGATTTAAAAAATGTATTATTTATTTCATTAGATTTTCATGCTACTTCTCCCATCAAGCTAAAGGAGGTTTCCAAACAATCAAACATAACTTCATTTCATATGAATACAGTAAAATCCGAAACCAAAACCATATTACAGTATATATACACCTACATTTACAGTTCCTTGATGGCGATAAAAACTTCTAGATTCACCGAGTTAGCTATAAAATCAAAAGAGAAAGAGGGGGAAAGGACGCAAAGGAGGTGGAGGCCACAGGTGGTAACTGTTGCTGCCTCAACCATATGCCTGGTGGAACAGCTCTGTCTTAACTGGCCCCCCTGAGGAACTGCATCAGTTCCTGGTCTCATGAGACAGACCACTCCCACAGGGCGGGGCCAGGGCCAAAAATGCCCTGGCCTTGGTCAAGGCAAGTCAGACCACAAGTCAATTCTCGCTGGGGCTATAGCAGGGGAGATGGTCCCATAAGTATGTTGGCCCCAGACCGGTTAGGGCTTTGTACATTAGTACTAAAACCTGGAACTGCACATTGTACTCCACCTGGAGTCCATGCAGCTGGCAAAGCACTGGCTGAAAATGTGCCTGCCACAAGGCTCTGGTAAGGACCCTCCCTGCCACATTCTGGACTAGCTGGAGTTCCAATCAATCAATCAATCCATCAATCAATCAACAACCTTTTATTGGCATCGTTAAAAGAAAACAAAATTTTACCAAGTTGGGCTCTTAAGAGAACAGAGTTGCATGGCTTGCAGTAAAATTTTTAATACATCCGCTGTTCTCTGGGGCTGGTAATCTAGTAGAAGAGAACGGACTTTCCCACTGTCAGTTAATGAGGAGACATCCTTAAAGGTGTGTATCAAGACAGGAATTCCTCAAAAGGGAATATAGTTCACAGTGTAATAGAAAGTGACTGGAAGTTTTGGTCTGCCTCTGGGAACATGGGCATAGTCTTTCATGGGATGGTATAGACATAAAGTGGCCATCTAAAACTGATGTTGGGAAGATGTTAAACCGCACTTGCATAAACTTCCTTCGTAATTGTGGTGAAGTAAGTAAAAATATGCTGGGAGGCGCCCATCTGTAGGGGTAAGCCCACAGCCTAAGGGTGAACAGGTTGTAAAAGTCAAGGAGAATAAGATCTGTTTCTTGATGTCTTGAAGTCTCTGCTTAAGAATTGAAAAAGCACGATATTCATTTTGGATAGAATCCAAGGAAATACCAATAGACTGGATCTTTTCTACAATTTGCCTATCCCACCTTGAGCGAAAGGTATTGGAAAGCATTTGCCAGGTCAAACTACAGAGTTTGGCTTTGGAATAGAGACACAACCAGTATTCGAAAGTGGAGACCCTTACCCCCGCCCCCCCCCCCCCCCCAAGAAGGCTCCAAGTGGGATACACCCCTGGGAAGAGCTGGGTATTGCCCATGTATTGGTGACAGCTGCAGGTCCAACTCCCTGATGACCTCTCCCAGTGGGTTCAAATAAATATTAAAAGATTGAGTCCTCCAGAAACCCACAAGGCAATGTAATGGAGCACAGTAAGAATCGCTCAGCACCACCTTTTTGGACTGACCTTGAATCACCTTAACAAGGTGCACCCCTCAGCAGAAGTGCTGGAAAGCAGCCTAGTAGGATATCATAGTTGCTGGTCTCGAAGGCTGTGGAGACATCCAACTGAACTAGCAAGGTCACACTCTGAGCACTGCCAGTGCCAAGCCTCACTATGACCTGTCCTCTTTTCTCAGACAGGAATTTCACACACACACACACACCCAACCCACCCACCCACCCACCCCCACAGATGGGCAAAGGGATTCTTCCAAAAACCAAGCATGTTGACGCCTTGACTTCTTGAGTATGCAGAACGCCTAAGGGAAACAGCAGCCTGTAACCTAGTAAGTGCTCTCATGAGCCCAGAAGCCTGCTAGACTTCTGACCCCTACACTCATCCATAGCCTTCTACATCTGAAGAGGTGGGAAACACCTACCTGAAGGCATCAGCTGGATGTTCTGCATGGGGTGTGCCACCGTAGGCAACAAGGAGGCCAATAATGTGTTGCCAGAACCAATGGTCATTTCCTGGCCAGCTCCCATTTCCTCATGTTGGCCAACACGGTCTAGCTCAGAGCTTGGTGTATTGCAGACATATTGCTGGGGTGTGGATCGGTCTGTGTTGTAAGCTACAGTACCCTCCTGCCGTGAAAGCAACACAGACAGAAATCCAGAAAACATCTCTGTGGTATCACTTACACAGCCCAAGCACCTCACTACAAAAGGCTTCTAGGGTTCACAGCCACAGAACTTAACCTGCTGCTCGGCTGCCCTCCCCTCTCCTCCTGAGCACAGCAGAGAGCCTCCTAATTTACACCAATTCAATTTATGCCTATCTTCGTGGGGGTCTTTCACAGGTTCCCTTTTGACTTGGAAGATCCACTGTCTTGATTACTAGGCTAATGGGAATCCAAGGAGGATCCTGATTGGGTGAAGACCACCAGTAATTGCAAATGTCCCTATTCTTTATGTTGAGCCAAATGCAATTTGAGGAAACTTGTATTTGGTATAGAATAAAGGTGATATGTGTGTGAGAAAGAAAACTTTTTCCTTAAAGCAAAAAAAGATCCTAAGCTCCAATCCTAGATATATTTACTGGGGAGTGATTTTCACAGAACTCCATGGGGACTACTTCTAAGTGAAACAAGTTTTGGATTATAAATTCAGGAATGAGGATACACTCACCCTTATTTGTCCATCTAAGTTTCGAAGTTGCACTAACCAACCTGGCTCAACAAATAATTCCTGTTCTGGTTTCTCCTTCAACTGTGGGTCAAAGAGTCGTAACTGTGAAGATATCTGAAAGTACAGCAATGAAAATGAGGCCCGTGTGCCATGGAACACACACAGTTTCCAGGGTTTCTTCACTGATCTAAGAAGGGGAAGGCACTGTTGCGGCTTCAAGCTCAGTCAAAGCCACCTTCATGGAGAGCCCAAGAAAGCTGAGAGGGACCACTCACAAGCGGAGGAATGCTCTAGCCAAACAGCCAGCCTCTCATCTGACCAAGAAAGAGTTTCCCCACCACAGCCGCTGTTACTGTACCTGGATCAGCTGACTGATAAGGACAGGGGAATAGCTGCAAGGGCTTTGAAGGACAGCTTTGGAAATCACTTCACAATAATGGAACGCTTGTGCAGCAAGGCCCATCTCGGCCAATCGGCAAGCATAGATGAACTTAAAAACCTGCAGGAATTCAAGAGGCATAAGTGGTTGCCTAGCTAGACACCACACAACAAGCTTGTAGAGGTCACGGGCAGTGCTGCACTGACATTCTGAGTCCTCAGCACCAGCAACACTCTGGGTGTAGCTCCAACTACATGGTACATCACTGGCAAACCCCCAAATCCCCCCACCCCAAAACACCCAGCAAGTGCAGATTTCGTCTTGGCAGCTGCCAACATGCAGCCAGAAGCAGCAGTGGGGGCAAAGACAAGCCCCCACCCCAGCACAAAAGTTACAGCAGAACTTCCTCAACCACTTCTCAGCAGTGGGGCTGGACCCCATAACTCCCCCTTGCACTGAGTCTTCATCCATCAGAGAAAGCCTGCTTTATGGATACAGATGTTCTCCCACAGAAGACACTCTCTGTTGGAATAACTCTTCCTCCACCTGGCAAAAAGGTGTCACTGGACCCAGCACATTGCTCTCCACTGGCAAGAGTCATGTGGCAACAGCCCCCACTGGAGAGAGCCAGCCTGGGAGCAGAGGAGAGCCTGGAGCAGAGCCAGCCACCCCTGCTCTGAGCTTCCTAGAAGGCCTGCTGCAGGATGGAGGCAGGCTTGAATCCTGCTGGTCATCTGCAACCAATGTCAGAACTGCAAGGTTTGGCAGGCCCCAGGCGCAACTGCTAAGTGGCTATGCAATGAGGAAGAGGAGACCCAAACCTGGAAATTGGGCAAACAGCACGCTGAAGTTCCCAGGGATTGGGCGTATTCATAGGCTTCAGTCCTTTGAATAGCTTCATTGGTGGCAAACTTTAAAAGAGGTAAACTATGAAAACAGAGAAAATGCACTCTTAACCACAACACACAGGCTTGTTTATTGCATGCACTTCAGTTTTTTACCATCCAGTCACAGCTAACTTATGGCGACCCCACAGCACAATTCATTTGTTACAAGGGCTGGATATGACATAAATGTGACTTCACTGGGTCAGGCCCAGGGGTGGGCAGAGGGAGTGGCTGCCTCGGCTAGCCCCAGAACAGAACCAGGTGGGGGGGGGGGGGTAACCTTGACTGATGAGCCTGCAGTAGGACAGGGGAGCTGCCTTGAGAGGGCTTATCAGGTCTAGCCCGGTGGAACTACAACAGCCACAAGCCACGGCTGCCAGACTGCCCTAAATGGCCACCTCAAACCTCCAAAGCAGCCCAGAGTGCTGACAAGCAAAGGGCCATGAGAAAGGAGGCTCGTCCAAAAAGAACAGGCAACGAGGGGGAGGGAGGGAGAATGGGGAGACAAGTGGAAATCCATTTCCACTCACCTGTGATTTGACCCGATCAGCACCAACTTTGCTGTTTTCTTCATATATATTCCAAATCCAACCTGAGCCATCAGGTAGCAAAAGTGAGCAGCATCCAAGAGGCCTTTTGAAGCTGCAACAACAAAAAGGTAAAGTTTCCCCTTCAGTCGTATCTGACCCTGGGGTACCACTGCAAGCAGCAGGCTTTTATGGGGTAGTTTGCCATCGCTTTCCCCAGCTATTCTTTACCCCCTAGCTATGTGCTAGGTACTCATTTACCGACCAAGGAATGGATGGATGGCTGAGTTGACCATGAACCAGCTGCCAGGATATCTGACCCACAGGGGGCTCGAACTCCTGGCCGTGTGAGTGGCAGTCCAAGCACTTAACAACTACACCACACGGCTCCTCCAACAACAACAAAGCCTTCAAGAAATTGCACCTGTAAGGCAGGATCAGTGAGCACCACTTTGGCCTCACTTCTCCTACTCATTTCATGGCTCACATGTGCCATCCATCAATCAAAAGAGCCACATGACCATGGGATGCTCTCTGCACATACTCTCTGCCACGGCATCAAATGTAGATATACTAACATTAAGTCCTGTTTGATAATCACAGTGTTTTAAATGACAAGAGTGTATAGTTTTATAATTTCCCAGAATGACTTCTTCACTCATGTTCTAAAAGTCTTAGCTTTTTAATATGTATATTGAGAATGAAAACCATGTTCTGTTACTTGAAATTATAAAACAGAAGTTGATTCATCAGGAAAAATTGTGGATATGACTGGTTAAATGATAGCCCTGAGAATCTTGGGGAAGGAGAACAAGAGTTAGAGAGTAGGCACCAGCACTTGGGAAAAGTGACCATCTGAAAAACATGCTTGTTGGGCGGAAGAGCACCACAGACAGTGAAAGGTTTATCACCAATAAAAGACAACATAGGACAGATAAAGTTACAGTTAACAATGTATTGTTGAAGGCTTTCATGGCCAGACTCAACTAGTTGTTGTGGGTTTTCCGGGCTGTGTGGCCGTAGTCTGGTAGATCTTGTTCCTAACGTTTCACCGGCATCTATGGCTGGCATCTTCAGAGGTATATCACAGAGAGAAGTCTGTTACGCAGACTTCCAAACACTGGACACAGCGTGTAACAGACTTCTCTCTGTGATACACCTCTGAAGATGCCAGCCACAGATGCAGGTGAAACTTTACGAACAAGACTGACCAGACCACAGCCCTAAAGTGAACAGTTTGGGTGTGTTACGAGTATCAAGATCATAAGAACATAAGAACTAGCCTGCTGGATCAGACCAGAGTCCATTTAGTCCAGCACTCTGCTACTCGCAGTGGCCCACCAGGTGCCTTTGGGAACTCACATGCAGGATGTGAAAGCAATGGCCTTCTTCTGCTACTGCTCCTGAGCACCTGGTCTGCTAAGGCCTTTGCAATCTCAGATCAAGGAGGATCAAGATTGGTAGCCATAGATCGACTTCTCCTCCATAAATCTGCCAAGTCCTTTTTAAAGCTATCCAGGTTAGCGGCTATCACTACCTCCCGTGGCAGCATATTCCAAACCCCAATCACACGTTGCGTGAAGAAGTGTTTCCTTTTATTAGTCCTAATTCTTCCCCCCAGCATTTTCAATGTATGCCCCCTGGTTCTAGTATTGTGAGAAAGAGAGAAAATTTCTCTCTGTCAACATTTTCTACCCCATGCATAATTGTATAGACTTCAATCATATCCCCCCTCAGATGTCTCCTCTAAAGAGTCCCAAACGCTGCAGCCTCTCCTCATAAGGAAGGTGCTCCAGTCCCTCAATCATCCTCGTTGCCCTTCTCTGCACTTTTTCTATCTCTTTGATATCCTTTTTGAGATGTGGCGACCAGAACTGAACACAGTACTCCAAGTGCGGTTGCACCACTGCTTTATGACCACTGCTTTATGCAGGCTTTATCTTTGCGGTTTTATTATCAATTCATTTCCTAATTATCCCAGCACAGAGTTTGCCTTTTTCACAGCTGCCATGCATTGAGTTGACATTCCCATGGAACTGTCAACGAAGACGCCCAAATCCCTTTCCTGGTCTGTGACTGACAGCACTGACCCCGTAGCATGTACGTGAAGTTTGGATTTTTTGCCCCTATGTACATCACTTTGCATTTTGCTACATTGAACTGCATTTGCCATTTCTTAGCCCACTCACCTAATTTATCAAGGTCTGCTTGGAGCTCTTCGCAATCCTTTGTGGTTCTCACCACACTACCTAATTTGGTATCATCTGCAAACTTGGCCACCATGCTACTCACCCCTACTTCCAGGTCATTTATGAATAGGTTAAAGAGCACTGGTCCCAAAACGGATCCTTGGGGGACACCACTCCCTACATCTCTCCATTGTGAGAATTTCCCATTTACACCCAACCTTTGTTTCCTGTTCCTCAACCAGGTTTTAATCCATAGGAGGACTTCCCCTCTTATTCCTTCACTGTTGAGTTTTCTCAATAGTCTCTGGTGAGGAACTTTGTCAAAAGCTTTTTGGAAATCCAAGTAGACAATGTCCACTGGTTCCCCCTTATCCACATGCCTGTCTACACCCTCAAAGAACTCTAGTAAGTTTGTAAGACAGAACTTGCCTCTGCAAAAGCCATGCTGACTCTTCCTCAGCAGGTCTTGCTTTTCTACATGTTTTATAATTTTATCTTTAATGATAGATGCTACTAATTTACCAGGAATAGATGTCAAACTGATTGGCCTGTAATTTCCAGGGTCCCCCCTAGATCCTTCCTTAAAGATTGGTGTGACATTGGCCATCTTCCAGTCTTCTGGGATGGAGGCCGATTTCAGGGATAAGTTGCATATTAAAGTGAGAACATCAGCAATTTCATGCTTGAGCTCTTTAAGAACTCTTGGGTGAATGCAATCTGGGCCAGGGGATTTGGTAGCATTTAGTTTATCAATGGCTGCCAGAACTTCTTCCTTGTCTACCACTATCTTCGCTAGTTCCTCAGATTCGCCTCCTGGTGCAGGAATTTTCCTCACCTCCTCTTGGGTGAAGACAGATGCAAAGAATTCATTCAGCTTCTCTGCAATCTCCCTGTCATCTTTTAGCACACCTTTTGTTTCTTTGTCATCTAAAGGGCCTACTGCTTCCCTAGCTGGCTTCCTACTTTTGATGTATTTGAAGAACTGTTTGTTGCTGGTCTTGATGTTCGCAGCCATGCGTTTCTCATAATCCTTTTTTGCCTCCCTTACAGCTAACTTGCTTCTCTTTTGCCACCATTTGTGTTCCCTCTGGTATTCCTCCCCAGTCAAGTTGGACTTCCATTTTTCCTAAAAAGACATCTTCTTTTTTCCTGATAGAAAAATTTTCCTCAACCTCTCTCTTATTGGTATAACCATGGTGGCTTTTTTTTTTGGACTGGGGTAACTCCTTTCCTAACTTGCAGAAGACACATTCCCAGCTTCTGAGCTTTTAGTACTGTGTTTTTTTAAATAACCGCCAAAGCATTTTGTGTATAGTTTTGACTTCCTTCTTGTGATTTTCCCTTTCTAGCTTCCCATGCACTTTTCACCCCTCATCTTTGAGAGAATTTCCCTTCTCTGAAAGCTGAATGTAACTACATTATTAGTTGTTTCTTGTTTGCATGCAGAGATATTGAATCTGACAGCATTGTGATCGCTGTTCCCTATCGGCTCAACAACACTGATTACTGCACCAAGTCCTGGGTCCCACATAGAATTAAATCTATGATCACCTCTCCCCTGGTTGGTTCTACAACCATCTGCTCTAAGCCACAGTCACTTTTAGGCATATCCAGGAAATGTTCTCTCCTTACTAGTGACCTGAACATGCATTTTCCAGCTTCTATGTGTAAGGGATAGTTAGTAAATCACCCAGGCTACTCATCTACACAAGTTTTTTTGCTTTTGTTGGCCCCTCCAATTTCTTTTTCCATCTCAGAATCCTCTTGTGCGCTTTGGTCAGGGGGACAATAATATATTCCTAATATTAAACTATCCTTCACCCCTGGTATTAATATCCACCATGCTTCTGTAGGGGAATCAGCTCCCCTTGCATTGTCTATTTTATGTGACACTATGCTCTCTTTGATGTAGATGGCAACCCCACCCCCATAACGCCTGTCCTATCTTTCCTGTAGAGTCTGTAACCTGGGATAACAGCATCCCACTGGTTCTCCTCATTCCACCATGTCTCTGTAATGCCCACTATATCAATGTCCTCCCTCAGAACTCTGTACTCCAGCTCCCCCATTTTAGGTCGAAGACTTCCACTATTAGCATAGAGACACCTGTATACTCTGTCTCTGTCCCTAATCTGGGATTTATGTGCTTTGCCCTCTAGCCTTTTGTAGACACTATCGATTATCACATTGCTATGCTCTTCGCTTGTTTGTGGTTGATTTAGAACAGGGGTAGGGAACCTGCGGCTCTCCAGATGTTCAGGAACTACAATTCCCATCAGCCTCTGTCAGCATGGCCAATTGGCCATGCTGACAGAGGCTGATGGGAATTGTAGCTCCTGAACATCTGGAGAGCCGCAGGTTCCCTACCCCTGATTTAGAAAAACCTCCCTCTCTGTCTGCATCCCCATGGACAATGTATTCCAAACCGAAGTCACCTCAGCTCCTGTCGGCTTTCCCCCAGGAATCAGTTTAAAAGCTGTTCTGCCACCTTGAGCGACAGCAGCCTGGTTCCTCTTTGGTTGAGCGCCTGCAGCCTGGTTCCTCTTTGGTTAAGATGAAGCCCGTCCCTTTTGTACAGGCCTGCCTTGTCCCTAAAGGTTCCCCAGTTCATGACAAATCTGAAACCCACTGCCTTATACCACCTTCTCATCCATGCATTGAGACCTTGTATCTCCGCTTGCCTAGCTCGCCCTGCGCGTGGAACAGGTACCATTTCGGGTTCAGTTACCGGCTACATTTCCCAATGTTGTTGGTGGCAATGATTCCACCCCAGCACTGTCTAGCAGCCTACTGAGTTTCCCTGAAAATAAGACAGTGTCTTATATTAATTTTTGCTCCCAAAGATGTGCTATGTCTTATTTTCAGGGGATGTCTTATTTTCTCTCAGTGTTTCTGTTCATGCTGGGCGTATGCTTCTAAACAAAACACTTTAGCTACGTCTTACTTTTCCGGGGATGCCTTATATTTACGCGCTTCCAGCAAAACCTCCTACTACATCTTACTTTCTGCTGGGGATGAAAATGCTTATAATTGGGAAACAGGGGTATCTGAACGAAGTGTGACATCCGCAACCTTCGCACAAGGCAGGCAAGTCACCATGTGGTCATCACGCCTCTCACAAACCCAACTCTCTACATTCCTAATGATTGAATTGTGTACTATGAGGAGCCCCCCCACCTCCCTGAGGGGTATCCTCAGTGCGAGAGGATATCTGATCACCAGCTAAGGAAGTGATCCCATCTAAGGGAGCATCTTCCCCCACCTCAGACTGGCACCCTCCATCCCCCAGACTCTCCTTCTCCATGACATCTGAAGAGATGTCACCTTGGGAGTGGGACCCGGCTGTTAGGTCCCTCGTCTGTCATCCACTCTGCCTCTCTCAGCTTCTCCAGGTCTGCCACCTCGGCTTCAAGAGAACACACACGTTTCCTGAGTGCCAGGGGCTCATTGCAGCGAGGGCACACCCACAACTTCTGTCCTAGTGGCAGATAGTCATACATGTGACACTCAGTGCAAAACACTGGAAAGCCCCCACCTCCCTGCTGGCTTCCTGCCTTTATATCTATTTTTGTTTAGATATTCAAATATTGACTTTTAATGAGTGCCTCCCCCTTAAGCTTTCTATACCTTCTACTATCCCTCAAGATATGTTCTTATTTAGTAAAACACCTTCGCTGCTTCCAGAAACTGGCTCAGCAACACAGCTACCGTGTTTCCCTGAAAATAAGACAGTGTCTTATATTAATTTTTGCTCCCAAAGATGCGCTATGTCTTATTTTCAGGGGATGTCTTATTTTTCTATGTTCTGTTCATCGGGCATGCTCTCAAACAAAAACTTTGCTCACTGTCTTCCCTTTTCAGGATGCCTTTTATACTTCTACCAGCACTTCCAGCAAAACTCTTCTACTTAGGGTCTTTATTTTTCAGGGAAGATGTCTTATATTCAAAGTTAGGGTAATAGGTGCCTCCCACCTCTCAAAAGCCCCACCTATCAGCAGCCTCAGCAGCCCTACCTATCAGCAGCCCCAGGACAAAGAGAAAAAAGTGAAAACCCCTGTTAACCCCTTTTAAAAATACACTGTTTAAAAGATGTCACTCAGCCCTTTCTGACCCAGTCCTCTTCTCCACTGCTTCTCCTTTCTGCTGCTTCCGGACACTGACTGAGCAGCACAGCTGATAGGAAGCCCCACCTCTCAGCAGCCCACCTCTCAGCAGCCTCAGCAGCCACACTCAGCCCTTTCTGACCCAATACTCTTCTCCACTGCTTCTCCTCTCTGCTGCTTCCAGAGACTTACTGAGCAACACTGCTAATACAGTGACCTGATACAGTGATTTTAAGGGGCTCAGAAGGAGGACATAAAGAAATGTGCAAGGTTGACTCTGAAGCTATCTACTTACTCAGGTTGCTAAAACAGATTTTAATAATTTAAATTATTGTGTTTTCTTAATAGTTTCTTTAAAAGGAATTTTGTTAAGAATATCACATTGTGCTCATGTCTATTATCCAGTTATCAGGAATAAATGGAGGAACTGATCTAACCCTAAACTGGGATTTTTCAATAAAGAAAAAGTGATCCTGCATATCCACATGCATAGTTTAAAGTTTGGAGTGGAAGCAGTGGCAGAAAGAACAGATGGCCTGCCAGGGAAGCGTCCCACCTGGACCTAGGGCAAGCAGGCAGAGCAAGCCACCAGCTGCTGAACATGGCTTCCTGCCCCCTGCCACTTCCGCTTCACTCCTGTGTCTTTGCCCAGCTGCTTAGCAGCCCATTCTGACAGGGCAGGACCATGAATATTGATACTGCAAAGCCCATTGTCCTGATTCTCAAAAGGCACAAGCCTCATCTGAGTTCTGCTATTCACAGTACCTCCCTACTCTGAAGACTGCAGGCAACCACAAGCACAGCTCCAGCTGGCCAAAACCTCACAACTACTAGCTGGAGCCTCTGTGATAAACCAATGGGGCAGAAAACAAATTTTTAGTAGTCCAAACCCTTAACACAGGCAAAGCCTAAAGCAGAAGAGCAGCTCCTGACAGAACTAATGACCAACAGCATTTAAAAATCGATGCTGTGATTCTTTTATTATGCTTAAATTCTTTTTTGTGGGTTTGCCACCTTGAATTTTGAGAAAGGAAGCTGTGATAAACCAATACGGAAAGAACAGAAAATTTAAGAACTACTGCCATCTAAGTGCATTCACAAGTCTCTCTGTTCCCAGAGATTCTCTCCCCCGCTCCCGCCCTCCCAGTGGTTTACCAAGTGTGTCGCCCATGGTGGTGATTGTCCTCAATTCCACATCCATATTGTAAGTCAAGTTGGACAGGACCATCGCCAGGTGGGGTCTCCAGTCCCCCCACTTCTCATCTCCACAACACTGGAAAGAGGAGAGAGGCTTATAATACCAGTTACTAGAGGACAAGTCAAAGGAAGTCACAAGGCCATGTCAAGTTGTTTTAATCAAGGCAAGACTAGTCTCAACATAATACTGGGGGCGGGGAACAGTTGGTACCACAGAAGGCTACATGGTTTGAAGGGACTGATACAGACTGAGCAGTAACAGTAATTTAAAAACTGGACGCAGGACAGATGAGACTTGATGTTCCCCATTTCTAAAGACTGGATATAGCACCATCACAAATCTGCCTCCAGACATACAGAAAGTGAATGTTTTTGGGATAACTGGAATCCCAAATGGGTTTAATTATAAATACATTCACAAGGAACAGGACTACCAGTTTTCATTCTAGTCAAGGCACACGTGCAGAAGAACAGCTCTTAATTTAATCTGAAACTGTTTCTGGGCCTGCAGAGAGGCTCAGAAGCTGTCCTGTGTTTGGACTCACTGTGGAAGCAGCAGGCATCCTCCCAGACATGAGCTGGTAAACTGTCTGCAGGGGATCATTAGCAGGAAGACTGTTGGCAAACCTGGCAAAAGAAGAACACCCAAGACAGGGCTAAGTGCCAGACTGGAAACCAAATCAAGAATCCTTCAACGGAGGTCACCTGCAGCATCTTCACTGTAGCACAAAGAGGACACTCAGGCCAGTGTCCTTCTCATCAGAGGTATGAAGTACAGTTAAACCTGGCATCAACCGTTGGTTGAAATAAGGTGAGCAAAGTCTTTTCTTACCTGGTCATCACTCTTGCATGGGTTCTGCTGTCCATTTTACTGGCAAGTAACAAAGCATGACCCCACAGCCCATGCTTCATGGCAGATTCCAGAGCATCCTTTTAATACAGAAAGGAGCACAACAGTCAAGTCAGCTATGAATGGCAGGATGGAAGACAGTGCAATGCATTACACAAAGGACTGCTGATCACCTCAAATGACCTCTCACCACCACAAGGGTCAACACCTCCCAGTCCCAGGATTTGATTCTGAGAAGGGAGGGGGTCAATGGGCCACGTGGAACAACAACTGCCCAGCTAGTGCCAAGACAGATATGGAAAGCAAGAAACCCATCCAGAGTCTGAGCTGAGTAGGTACAGATTGTATTGCCGAAGGCTTTGACGGCCAGAATCACTGGGGTGTTGTGGGGTTTCTGGGCTGTATAGCCGTGTTCCAGTAACATTTTCTCCTGATGTTTTGCCTGCATCTGTGGCTGGCATCTTCAGAGGATCAGAGAAACTAGAACACTGCCATACAGCCCAGAAACTGCACAATACCCTAGGCACAGATTGTTTCATCTCCAAAACAAGAGAAAAGCTCTGGTGGGAGAAGGGGCAGGAAGAGTGGTGACTGCAGATCCCCCTAAAGACACGCATGTTTCCAAGGAAGAGGGAAAGAGTTCTCTAACCCCAATGAGGCTTTTCTTCCACTTGCAAAGTACCTTTCTGGTGCAAGCCACTTTCTGATCATGCAAGATCCTGGACTTGCACGAGCTGAACGGCTAACCCCAGGGGAACAACCTCTGCAAGAGGGCCAAGGATTGAACTGGTTCTGTTCCAAAAGCAAAGCCTGTGTTCTGCTGCTGGACCACACCTCCACCCCATCAAACATGGACCAGTGCAAGGGGCGACCTCCCCCTCACAC
Source organism: Sphaerodactylus townsendi (assembly GCF_021028975.2). Classification (NCBI taxonomy): domain Eukaryota; kingdom Metazoa; phylum Chordata; class Lepidosauria; order Squamata; family Sphaerodactylidae; genus Sphaerodactylus; species Sphaerodactylus townsendi. Next base: position 56,238,625 of record NC_059436.1, on the reverse strand, counting down.
TCCCGGTGCTAGGGTGGCATGATTCTGGAGGTTAAATATACCAATGACAAGACCAATGCAGCTTACAGTTCATAAGCAAACACCCCACACTGGTGGAAGTTGAAGCTATGCAAAGAAGGGGGCATGCAAGCGGCAAAGGTCTTGTGGGAATGGGGTGTGCTTTGACGCTGTGCCATGGGATCCCCATGGGATCAACTCCTTGTCACTCGGGCCACCCCATGTTCATCTTCACTGAAATATGACCACATGAACAACACAGTTACATTTTCCCTTAAGGAGTGAAGGGCAACTATTCAATGAACTGGAAGGCATCCCTGGAGAACAGCGCTGGGATTGAGGGCAAATCTACAACTTGACCCCAGTGGCCCCCCCCCCCCCCCCAGTCACTGAGAATTCCTACCACCACTGGTCATCATGAGTTCCATTTTGTGGTCACACTAGAAAGTGGGGTCAAGATATCTAGAACTTTGAATCAGGATCTTACTGGATGGCTTCATCAGAGCAAGGTGAGAAAAGGCTTGTCCTAAAACAAGAAACCAAAATACACCAAGAAAGAAGTCCAGAGTTGCTGTTCACCTTCTTACGACCATAAAGCAGAAGCTCCCTGAATCGCTCTGTCTCCTTCTCAAGGCTGTCGATCGTGGCAATGAGACTGTCTGTGAGGAAAGACAGCTGAGCCTCCCCGGACTCTTCTTCCACCTGCTCCACAGCTTCATTTGTGAAGTCAATCAAATTCGCCTCATTGGGTGATTTCCCAGGGAGCCACACAGTTTTATGATCCTGCAGTAGTAACTCTGCAATATCTGTGCCTACCACTGTCTATAAATAAAATCAAGAGAAGCATTTGGTCATGTAAGTGGCTTGCTAGCACGACATCCTGAAACACAAGAGGAACCTTGACTGTTGGAGGGGGGAAATGCAGTGGAGGGATTCAGCCGGTTTGCACTGGTTCAGTAGAATCGGTACCTGACCTTATGGTTGAGCTTCCATGAACTAGTTGTTAAAAGTGGAAGCTCTCTAGGAGCCTTGGAGCTGCTGGTGTCCCTCCACCCAGCTGCTCTGAGGCACTAAAAGCCCTGTCTCCCCCTCTCCCAGGGGAGCAAGGGGGATTTTAGACCAGCAGCGGCAAGGCCCTACTGTCTATTAGCTAGACACCCCCACCCCCACAAAAAGTTCCTCTGCAGCTGGTAAGTGGCAAACGGTGGGAGGTTGTTAAATGGGTTGTTAAATTATTAGAATCCCACCACTGGGAAAATGGTGTTCTGAGCAGCTATGATCCCCATCAAATGAAAGGATGCCTTGGAAAAACAAACTACAGGCAGCAACCTTTGGAGAGCAGCATCTATCAGCAGGCCCTGCCCTTGAATTAGCAACTTTCTGTCACAGAATCATATAGAATGGCTGAAGAACATTTTATTCCTTTGCAAACAATCACTGAAACATGTGTGACCATTTGGTCTAAATATATTAAATTCAGCTCTCCATCATGTGTGTGATGTAACCTTCCTTTTATCATTCATGATCCACTGAAACCTCCAGGCAAGATGACTGTAATGCATTATAGGCAGGGTTGCCCTTGAAAATAGCTTTAGGAAGCTTGTAGGTACAGAATTTGTTACAGGGCATCAACAAGGTGCTGGTTACTGTAAAATGTCTTTTGATATCTACAGGACAAAGTCTATTTCTGTCTGTAGACAGACAAATCCAGCCCCTACTCTGACATTCTAACTACTATAACAGACCAGCCCTTTCCAGTCCTCATGTTAAGTGTGTTTTGACACACTGGTTGGTTGACAAGTAAATGTGATACCAGAGGAGGAATGCTGCACTGCACCCTCCTTTTTTAGGCAGCAAGTTCCTTGACTTGTCCAGGCCCCCAGAGTTGGATGTTTGCAAATACTTAAAATTCACCACTGTTGTTCCATTTCCATGTGTGAGAATTTGCCCCAAAGAAGTCTCTTGATGGTTTTAATTTTCAAGTCTCAAACATGGCATTTCCCCAAGTCTCAAAAGCCAGGCAGCTCTTTTAACTTAAATGTTACTGTCAAAAAGAGATGCTTTCCCAGGGCAGAAATCGCCACCCCCGCTTTTCTAAATTGTGCAACTGCAAACCGCATATCTAGCTAACAGACTGCCTTTTCCCATATGAGCCCATGTCCCAGCTAAGGTCACTAGGTGCCTCACTCTGGAATAACATGCCAATGACAAGACCAATGCAGCTTACAGTTCATAAGCAAACACCCCATACCCCACATTCTCAGTGTGCCATGTATGTGCCCTCCTATCTACCCTTTCCTTCTGTAAAAGATACAAAGTGGAATTAATTTGATGTGTCTTTAGGGGAAACAATTAATGAATATCTCTGGCAGCTGACAGTGACAATATTTTAATGTGACATATTTTAATGTATGTGTTTTAACTATTTTATAATTGCTTAAGTGTACATTTGTTAATCCACCCTAAGCACTGTGGAAAGGCTCAAGGAGTGGGGTATCTCCTTGCTGAACTCATTCTTGCAACAGCTCTGTTAAGGGTCAACCATGGAGACCACTGGGATCATTATGGCTCTCACATCATGCATATATTCTAATCAACAACCTGCTACTGAAAAGCTGAAGGAAACAGAGCTGGAGCTGCAGGTGATGAGGAGGGATTTCACAAGGTTTATAAGAAAGTCAAGAATACATACCCCGTTCTGCCTGCACAGAAGAACAATGAAGTCCCAGAGCAGCCGTGCAGACTCCCTGTCGATTAGCGCTTCATTCTGACAGCACCGCATAGCTTTGTTTTGAGCAAAATTAATAACGTCTACTTTGTGAGTGTCATCTCTGGAAGACAATGAGAAGGCAGCAGTGATACCAAGAATTAGAATGCAGGTACTAATGACCAAAGCTATGATCACAGTCAACAAGAACAGCCTCCTCCCACAAACACAATCATACCATAAAAGAAAAGAAAAGGAAGCTGTAGAGTCAGCTCGGCAGAAGGCATCAGTTATTTTGCCCTTCAGAAATTCTGGATTCTTGCTTGGCCCAGGTGCCACTGCCTGCCTTGTGCTGGCTGCACCCTCCTGAACAATGTGGCAGGAAGAGGTGGCTTAATTCCTGTAATACAGGAGGGGGGATCGGTCTGCTCCTCTCCTATTTTCTGCTTCAACTGGTTAATCTTTCACAATATTTGTACTATTATAGATTATATGAGAATGGTGCGACTGTAATTTTGGTAACAATATCAAAATTACAGAACAGTCAAGACAGAACAGATGAGAGGGCATTAAATAGCATTGGTCACCACTGAAAACGGAAGCACCTGATCACAAGACAGGCCTCCAAGTGTCACGCCTGCTCCGATTACAGAATGGACCACTGGCATCTCCAGCGAATGCTGCCTCCTCTGACGGGCAAGGGCTCTATAGGGCCTCTGGCAAAGGCAACTGCGGCCCTCAAGCAAAGTCTCTGGCACAAATGCCATCCCAGTTGCTTTTTTGATAGAAAACACAGAGTGGCTGAACAACTTTCTCCGCAACAGCTCACGACTTATGATTTCCAGGGACATAAAAATAGTTTTCAAAAATCAATGGATTGGGGTGATGGCAAGCTTTTCTGTTGTAGCCAAACCAACACATTAAGTTGAAAGATGTCACATTACTTTTTTTTCACAAGAAAGACTCATGCAAAGAAGCACAACAGTGAAGCAGTTATGTTAGGCTGACACAAACTGGGAAACATTTACCCCACCACAAAGGGACAGATCCTCCAGACAGAAAACTAACTACACAATGCCAACAACATTGTTTCTGTTAGTTTTCTAATGTCTTGGGCTTGAATTGTGGTTATTTGTAAATCATTAATTTCTGCTGCTCCAACAGAGGTGACAGCTCTACTTGGTGACAGCTGAAATTTGGAGCTGGACTTGAATGGGGGCTGGGGGGGGTATGTTTTTCCCACTTTCCCCCCAAATTAACTAAAGGTAGCAGGGACTGAACTCTCAGTGTGCCATGTATGTGCCCACTGTCCCCAACTCATGGCCCCTCCCACATCAGATATGTGCACAGGAACCCAGAGTGACCCCCAATGCCATGAAAAACAGGCTCTTAAAATTTACTGAACATACTTGGTTAGAGGGCCAGGAAATGCTCTCATCTCCTCTTGTTCTGAAGAATGCTGCAGGGTCACCTGGAAGTAAAAAAAATAATTCACATGCCCTAACACTGCATATTTTGCTGGCCACACAAACCCAATGGGTCTTGATGGGAAGCAGACTTGCCATCATGCTGGCTCTACATTCCAGGAGTTGCCCGTCAATGAAACAGAGTGAGGCATGAAAGTGAGTCGATTCTGCTTGAAAACACACGGTGCATTCCATCACTCTACTCACTCATGCCATGATTCTCTTACTTTCACATGACAAATAATTAAGCCCTTTCAAAGCCCATTTTTCTCTTTGCCTGACTCCTGTGAAGGTCATCTGCATGTACGCAGATCTGACAATTACATGATACACTACAGAACAAATTTAAACGACAATTGACTGGATTCAACATACAATTTGGGGAAGAAGATGAGAAAAAGGGATGAGGGGAAAAACTTTTAATGCAAGGCTAGGAGATGCTGCCAGAGAATCCAAAAATACGTGTGATGGTGGCGGCTAAAGGAAGCCCCAAGAGAGCTCCTGCAAGCCTATTTTTCCTCATTTGCCTTCAGAATTGCAAGACAGATCACTCACCTCGTCAAACTACAGATGGGAGAAATACATGGCACATTTGATTTTTTAAATCTAAATATATAAGGAAAGGACACTCCAAACTGTATACTGCCTTCCTCGATCTCAAGGGAGCATTCGATTCAGTTGACAGGAATAGGCTCTGGCAAAAACTTGAAATCCTGGGTGTGGAAAAAAGATTACTCACCCTGATAAGATTACTACACCATAAAGCCTATTGTCAAGTGAGATGCAACACCTGGGTGAGCTCACACCCAAAAAACTACAATTACAACTGGTGTAAAACTAGGCTGTATCCTTGCCCCTACACTATTTAACCTGTTCTTGAATTATTTGGATCCAGCTTTAAAAGCACTGAACTCCTCCAGCCCCTTTGTGGTAAGTACATTGCTATTCCCATCTTGTTATAGGCAAGACGACGCAATCCCACTCTTAAGAATCCAGAGCAGGGTCTTAATCAGCTGAGCATCAAAATGTGCGAATTACTGCACAAACAATAGATTAAGTATGAACAGCATGAAAACCAAAATCGTGGTTTTCTCCAACAAATACAAAGTATACAGATGGTCTATACATGGAGTTCCCATTGAACAGGTTAAAGTCTTCAAATATCTAGGGATCCATCTACAGTCCAACACCAAGTGGGTCTACAAGACAGAAATGTTATGTAGGGCTACACCCCAAGCTATAAGCAGGGTAAGGTGCAACTTTTTCTATTCTAAAGGGCAGAAACACATTCCCTCAGCCCTAAAGGTATTACGAGCCAAAGTCCTGCAGCAACTCCTGTATGGGGTCCCGATTGTCAGGACCATGCCTGTCAGTATCTTCATGTCTTGCTGTGTGTGGTTTGCAATTGTTTTCCTGTTTTCCCCTTCGCTTCCTAGCAATCTCCTGTTAGCAATTTCCTGGCGCCAGCCCATCTTCAAAGAGGTGTGAAAGGTTCCCAGGTCCTTTGTAGTAGAAACTATAATGAACATTTGGTGTGGCGCGAAAAGGGGGGGATTAAAAGATATAAGTCCTGGATCTGAGCTCTCTAGCTCAGATCCTGCTTTACTTTGTTACTCTTCGCATCACCTGGAATAAACTGCTTTTGGACTTTCCTACGGTCTCTATTATTTCCACGTTCGAGAGTCTGACATTAAGCAGGATCTCCCAGTTTGTTTGACCCGCACTCCGATCCATGGCCGGCAAGGATGGAGCCACAGGCGGGTCCCCGGCTGGCGAACCTGATGAGGGAACGGGGCAAGTTCTAGACAAGGACGAGATGCCCCGTGACCCGGACTTAGGAGATGAGAAGGATGCTCCCATCCCCAACTGACACGATCCTCACTTGGGTGCCGCACAAAGCACCAGCGGTGAGGAGAGCATGGGATCGCCCTACTCTTGGGCTCCCTCTCGGTGGCCGTGCTGGGGGGCCAAGGAGGTTGGGTTGCATGGAGTCCACTGGTCTCACTTAAACCCCATGGACTTGCATTACATTTACCTCGGAGAGGGACTCCAAGCAAGGCAAAGTGAGTGGTCGAGGGTCCAGGTCCACGCAGGGGCGTGGGCCCCTGAGCAAGGCGTGGTGGCCTGGTGGCGGGAGCGAGATGAGATGCGGCAGGAGATACACTTCCTACGGCACATCATGGAACTCCTCTTGGCCTGTGCCGAGGCGGCAGAGCGGGATTGCCAGGGTCCGCCACAGCTGCCGCCGCCGCCGCCACTTCTGGAGGGGGAGCAACCGGTGCCTGCGCCCCCCAACAACGGGCCATGATATCATATTATCATGGACGCAAGAAAGGTTAAACTCCTTTCAGTAAATATGCTGTCCAGTGGAGGAACCCTTATGGAATATGTAAAACCTAGAACCTAGTGTACATTGGTCTATTCTTCTAATCATAATTCTCCTTGTCATAACGAAATCAACACCCAAAATATTATCTCTATGACAATGTTTATGCTGTGCTACCAAACGGCTTCTGTAAAAGAACTGGAGTTTTCGACATTACAACTAGATATAGATGGCAACCATAAACCTCCCTAAATCTTGTCCTTTTTACCTGTGTCCATCTGTATTATGCCAATAACGTTTTTGTATTGTATTGTTATTGTTGATATTGTTTATCAACGGCTTGGATGATGATATTTTTATCAACGACTTGGATGATGGAATAGAGGGAATGCTAATCAAATTTGAAGATGACACCAAATTAGGAGGGGTAGCTACTACCCGAGAGGACAGAGTCAGAATTCAAAATTACCTGGACAGATTAGACAGCTGGGCCAAAACTATCAAAAATAATTTCAGCAGAGATAAATATAAGATACTAAACTTAGGCAGAAAAAAATGAAATGCACAGATATAGGATAGGTGACACCTGGTTTGACTACGCTACATGTGAAAGGGATCTGGGAGTCTTAGTAGACCATAAACTAAATACAAGTCAGCAGTGTGATGCAGAGGCCAAGAAAGCCAATGAGATTTTGGGCTGAATCAATAGGAGTACAGTGTCAAGATTGAGGGATATAATTGTATCTCTCTATTCTGCATTGGTTAGACCTGGAATACTGTGTACAGTTCTGGGCACTGCAATTCAAGGATACTGACAAGCTGGAATGGGTCCAGAAGAGGGCAACCAAAATGGTAAAAGGTCTGAAGCCCATGACCTACAAAGAGAGGCTTAGGGAGTTGGGGATGTTTAGTCTGGAGAAGCAAAGGTTAAGGGGGAACATGATAGCTATGTTTAAATATTTGAAGTGATGCCATGTTGAAGAGGGAGCAAGTTTGTTTCTCTGCCGCTTCATAGAGACTAGGAACCTAGTAATGTATCTTACAGGCAGCAGTGAAGAGATTCCATGTAAACATTAGGAAGAACTTCCTGACCAACAGGGTTGTCTGACAGCAGAATTCACTGCCTCAGAGAGTTGTGGAGTCTCCTTCTTTGAAGGTTTCTAAACAGAGGCTGGATGAACTTATGTCAGGGGTCCTTTGATGGTGTGTTTCTGCATTGCTGGGGGTTGGACTTGATGGCCCTTGGGGTCTCTTTCAACTCTATGATTCTATGATTTGCTTATATGACTGAAGCATTTCCATTTCACCTTCCTCCAAGGGCTTACAGAAGCTAGCCACTCAATCAAAACAACACAGTAAAATTGGAAGGCCACATGACACTCCTGACCAATGAGACCATCACATTCAGCACTGAACTTGTTTCTGGGAGTCTTCTGAAATAGGAAAGCTCCCTGCATATCAACTCGAAGTGCAGTCTTCTCACACAAGCAACTGGTGGCACAAATCAGCATAGCCCCCAGATGAGACTCCTTTGGAACTGGGCAGCCAATGCCCCTTAAATCACAGCTCTCCAAATCTTGTATCAAGGGCTCCACCCATGCCTTGCTATAACTTCCATTTATGATGTGCTCACTTTACATGTCTGAAAGCTTGGGCGGGAAGGGATGTGTGTTTGAAATCTGAGTGTCTACAGCTGGCAAAAGAAGGATACACTGTTTAGTGCTGGAAACTGCATGTTCAGGTAACACATTCCTGTTTCTCACTTACCTCTAAGCTGCTAATCTCAACCAAAGCAGGCTGTCCCTCTGAGGGCAGGTTTGGTAACACCTTCATTAGGTAGCCTCCAGGGCCAAAACGTGCACATACATGAGGCACAGAAAACTTCTCAGGTGTCAGAGGTCTTGAAGGGACTACAGGGGGGAAACACGATACAAAGCCAGGTCAAAGTCCAACTACTGTGCAATGTCTGCTCACCATCCAGAGCTCTGCGCCACAGACAAACCAGAGGCACAAGGCAGCTAATGGCTTTGCTTAGCATGTCTGCCTACCACCCAAATGAAAGTAAGGCTGCAAAATGGCCTCCCTCCATATTTTCACCTGTCTTGCATTACCTTGTATCTTCGTCTAACTGTGCTGAAGAATCAAATTCACAAGTGTGACCTCGCACTTCCACTAACACTTTTCTAGACTTCAGTTCTCTGAGCCAATTATGCTTATGCAGATTCTGGAGAAGGAACGTCCTGACTCCACTCAGAGGCATATGATGCAACTGAACTGCTGGAGCCCAGCAGGCACAGAGCTACAAGCTGCCTGAACGGGAGAAAGCCTGAAATCCCCTGCTCAGCTCAGCACATGGAGCCCCTGGAAGGAGGAGCGGGACAAAAGCACAAAGTGGCCCACCCTCAGGACCAGAAGTCAACTCTAAAATATTCTAAGCAGTACCTTGTTCAGCTGCTGGCCAAGCAGATTTGGCTGGGTAGCCATAATCTGCAAAAGGTGCCTGGCTATCAAAACTGCTGTACCCCCCATAGGAATACTCTGCATGGAGCGAGGCTGGCTGGTGAGCAGCTTCATAGGCACTGGCGGTCAGGTCATGGTTGCTTCGATACAGCTGGCTCTAGAGAAGAAACACAAGTGTAGTGTTAATACAGAGAACAGCAGCGAGGAGAGGGGCGGCACAAGGACTCAGCCAGCATCTCCACACAGGCCCGCAAGGCTTGGGCTAGACTCCAAGGGGAGAAGACAGGCCCTGGTGGCTATCAGAAATAAAGTACATGCACAAAAGTTGTGTAGGACAAGGCTGCAATAAGGAAAGGGGGACCGGGTGAGACGGAGCGCAAAGGCTGCCTGGCTCCAACTGCTGGCCCCACTGCATGAGACAACGAAGCACACACACAGGCAGCTGTTGAGCAAGGTATCTTGTTCTATTTGCAAGAGAGGAACATTCCACAAAATGCTAAGGTTTCAAGCCACAAGACGGGGCCTCCTGTTCAGATGGCTTAAAAATGAGATTAGCGAAATTTATGGGAATATATCCATCAAAGGTTATGGTCATGATATCTCTGCTCAGATATCGCTGTGGGAGGAGGAGCAAAACCATTTTAATCTGATCCTCTGAAGATGCCAGCCACAGATGCCGGCGAAACGTTAGGAGAAAATGCTACTGGGACACGGTTGTACAGCCCGGAAAACCCACAACACCCCAATTTTAGTCTCCATACCTTGCATTCTAGACCTTCCGGAGGCATCTGGTGAGCCACTGCCTGAGACAAAATGCTGTGCCAGGGGATATGCGGGTCTTACTTACCACTTACAAGAGCAGGCAACCTAAGAAGCATTAATGTAGCACAAGTTGTTGCCCCCCCCCCCCCCCGAGATCACAATGCATTCTTACTTGTTGGGAGCGAGAGCTGAAACTGCTCTGGCGGCTGTGAGAGCTGCGGAGGCTGTGTCCTGAGTGCTCACTGTGGATACTGCGCCGGTCTAACTCATCCCCATAGGGGTCCCTGCGGGGCTCCAGGTCATCCTCAAAACTGCCAGCAAAACGAGGGTCATAGCGCCAGTGGTCTTCATGACTAGCAGGCAGGGAGAACACAGAGAGCCATCAGGCACGCTCGCACACTCAGAAGGACCCCAACCTCAGCATCTACTTCCATTCAGCCATTTCACTGGGCCAGTCAGAAATGACAGAAATAAACAAAGCAGAAGATAAACTATGGAACTATATCAACCCCCAAAACTGCCAGGTAAAGAGAACCAGAAAAGACACAACAACTTGTCACAGCTCTCCACCAAAAGAAGGGAGATGGGGAAACTGGCCCTCAAGGGACAGAAACCTCCTCAGCTTAGGGGGTCACTGCTCAAAAGGCTATGTCAGGAAGCTGTATTCTGCAGTCTTTCAAAAATCTCACGTTTCAACAGATATTAACTAATGCCACCATGTGTGATGTTTACACACCTGTTTTCATATGGATATGCCTCTCTCTTTGGGTAGGGATTCTGCTCCGAGTCATACCAGAGTCTCTGGTCGTAGCTCCTAGAGTCTCTGAGTCTGGCGTCATACGCTGATCGGTAACGGCTCCAGCGGCCTGGATCTTGAATTGGGAGGGGGAGAAGAATTGGACATCCTGCAAGTTCTGTGTGGCAGTCAGAACTGCAGTGAGTGAAGCATCCACTAATACCCTATGGGGGGTCAAAATCAATGTCAAAACAAAATTTTGGGTGCACCAGATGTGCAGCCTTGAGACAGCTGCAGTTGTAATCAAGTTCGCCTCTGCAGTGAAGATTCAAGGTCTTTTCAACTCAGGAGCATCTGAAGAGCCATGAAGGCTGAAGTGACCGGGCAATGGGGAGAACAGGCCTCAGGAAGCAGCCTCAGAGTGTTAACACAACTGCCCCATTTCAGCTCAAAGCTACAACTTTCTCTTGTCATTCCTGAACATTCATGGTGAGCTCTATTTCCTCACAGCAATACTACATGTCTTCTTTCTTATACACAATGAATTAAATCCCTTTATAACTGAAATATCATCCCACGTCATTAAGGGTGCTGGACTAGTTTTTCCAGGCTTTGGGAATTGCCATTCTAACACCTGCTGGCAAACCTTGCAGTTTCTAGGGTCATAACCTGGGCCAAGTAGTAACATGGTGACCCAGATTTCCACCTGTTAGTCAGAAATTAATCCAACAAGAGATGGTTGGAATTAAGCAGGCACATACTCTAGGAACTGATTACTGGTCACTTCATCTTTTTATCTGAATGTCTTCTGATGGAGGATGAAAGTCTGTCGGTATCTCCTACCTTCATAATCATATGGATTTGCATAATATTCAGCATAGTAATTGCTCCATCCACCTTTGGGGTTATAATAGTCATCCGAATACCCCTGTCTAAAAGAAGAAGAAGAAGAAGAGTTTGGATTTATATCCCCCTTTTCTCTCCTGCAGGAGACTCAAAGGGGCTTACAATCTCCTTGCCCTTCCCCCCTCACAACAAACACCCTGTGAGGTAGGTGGGGCTGAGAGAGCTCCACGAAGCTGTGACTAGCCCAAGGTCACCCAGCTGGCATGTGTGGGAGTGTACAGGCTAATCTGAATTCCCCAGATAAGCCTCCACAGCTCAGGCGGCAGAGCGGGGAATCAAACCCGGTTCCTCCAGATTAGATACACGAGCTCTTAACCTCCTACGCCACTGCTGCTTAAGAAAGAAATTGATTTTTTCAACTAGAAAAAATGCAAATGTGTACACCACTAACACACACAATGGGAGGTTAAATTCACTTGAAACTGTGAACTGGTTGTTTCTTAGAAGACAGGACAGATGATGATTTTTGCTGCTGTTACTAAAAGTGCAGGAATTGTTCTCAGACTTGAAACTGAGATCTGCTGAAGGTTCCCACAATTCTGCCCAACAGAACAACTTGCCCCTCCTCCACAGTCCCCAATAGTCACTCCCTTCCTCAACGACAGTAAACCCTACACACTATGAGCATTACTGTTTTTCTTTCATGGGACGGGAACCTTAACCACAGCAAGGGACATGATTTGGATCCAATGTGGCATCTCTACAGATGGATAAAATTATCCCTGCCTGAAGAGAACAACTTCCTTGCCTCCCCTTTTCTGCTCCAAACCAGAATTCTGCTCCATTAGATCCAAGCCCGTGTGTGGATATCTGAATGTACTTTAGATACAATTTCTTGCATCTCAGTTATTTATTTGAAAAATCAGTGGAGGTGGGGAACTGCTCTCTCTATGTCCTTTGAACAGAACATCAAGTTGCAAGTCCACCAACTGCCCTGCAGAAAAATTTTGAACTGCACACCTGGAAGACGGCCTGTCTGAGGTGTGGCTGGCTCTGGAACTGGGCCGTTCGGGTTCCGTGTATCGATAGCTTCCGGGATCTCTGTAGTCTGTGCTGTCGTACTGCCAGAAAGCCCGATCATACTGACCATAGGCATCCTCCTAGGAGAAATGGATTTTGAATGCATCAGGCTCAAGTGCTAGCATATTTTCAGATTTGGATTAATTAGGAATAATGCTCACCCAAAGCGACTGCAGAAATTCCCACAAGGAACACCATACTTTAAACAACCAGGGCCCACTGTATGCCCTCTACACCTCATCATACACACGCCTGTCCACAATAAATACTTAAGATCCTGAAATAAATACTGCTGGTCCTGAGTTTCCTTCTGAATGTACAAGCACATCCAAAGTTAAAGCAAACTTGGCATGGAACCTCAGCAAAATGTCAACTCTGAAACTTTTACCAGGAAGCTGCAGCCTTGGAAAGTGGCCACAACTGAAGCATATTTTAATATGTATAAAAAAATTCTAAAGGGATCAATATATAGTTTAAATACACTTATTTTAGTGATAAGTAATTACAGTCATTAAAGTCTGCACTCTAAAAACAAAAATCTCTTTCATTATATTTTTTCTTAAAGGAAAAATGGTATAATCAGAGATTAAGCCAAAAACTTCAGATGAGTAACTTAATTTTAAAGGTTTGAAAATTAAGGAGATGGGGGAGGGGCAAAACCATTTTGATTCTGGTACATTAGCCTGTACACAGTCATTCCTCTTGAAAATAGTTGACAGTTTTAGTATGCTGAATTATAAATTATTTGAAACACACCAATACTGCGGTTTTGAAAATATGCCAATTTAAACTCCAATCTATTCATCAGTTTGTTAACTGCAACTTCTTTAATTGGTGGACAGAGGTAGATTTATTAATTACAGAGTGCTGAAATGAATTCAAACCACACCAAAGAAAAGTAAACTACTTCCAATATCATTCCAAACATGCGAGCACATAATCCAAATTACAGGATGTCCAAAGCAGAGAAGAACATTACAACAAAAGGGATCCATAAAACAGCAGCTAACGTACATCTGTAAGAAGGGCCGCACTGAACCACTCCAAGCATCTAGCTAGTCCAGTGGCTGGCTGGTGCAGAGGCCAAGCAGCGGCCTCCAAGAAGTGCCTCGACCCTGTCAGAGGCCTGTATCTGAGAAGTGTTTTGAGCCAAACCAACAGTACATTGGAAGACTTCCCCAAGCACCAAACACAGCAATTTCACATACCCCAAACATGAAGAAAAACTTCTTTCACGGAATTAGAATATTCTCTGCCCCCAATCCCACCCTGCCCACCCGCTCTCATCTGAAATCAAGGAAAGTGTTCACACCACAAAGAAAAATGGCTATGAAAAAAATGGAGAGCAAACACAATCCTACCTGGTAGTACATTTGTGATGTCCTAGGATTGGTGGGAGGATAAGGTTGTTGATACTGAGATGGATAGGAATCGTAAGAATGTCTATAGTAATAGTAAGGGTTTGCTGGTGGGCCAGGCACAGTCTGAGAAGGTGGAGGGTGCTGCTGGTCTTGATCAGAGCGGGCCCCAGTTGGCTGACTGCTGCCAATCGATGTCAAGGCAGAGGGCAGGCTGGTCGTAGCTGCAGCACTCAAAGGCTGGGCCAATGTAGCCTGCCTGTTATTAGCAAAAACCTGATCATGGCTTGTGGAGAGATGTGCTGAACTTTCTTCTACAGCACCTGCCAGGCAAGACCTGTTGGTAGCTGCCTGCGCAGGACTACTTTCTGGAGGAACTGAAGAATGCCTAGAGGGCAACACTTGCAATGCTGTAGCAGTCTGTATTTGCTGCTGCAAGGGTGCTGGAGACTGTACACCTTGCATTACCTGTGTATAGAAATGCAGCTGGCTATCTACCTGAGGCTCCACTTGCCTAGCAAGACAGGCTGGCTGAGGCTTCCCCGGGCCACCAAAAAGCAGCTGAGTTTGCACTTGGGTACAGCTGGCCAAGTTGCCCTGCTCCAGGGTCTTTGCTACTGTAAAATCAAGAGCTCTGGTGGGCTCCTGACCTTTGGAACCATTCTGAGATCTTGTAGGATTGCTGTTAGGAGGAACTGTGGTGCCTGCTGCAGAAGCTGATGCCAAACTTGCATTGCCACTGGAACAAGAAGGGTTCATGCCAGCCTTATTCGTGAACTCAGGAGGCACCCCTTCGAAACTGGCTGCCTGCTGACCTTCTGAAGTCAAGTTGAGTGGAACTTGAAAGGCAGACTGCTCTAGAAAGTTTGCAGATTTATTTGAAGTCATTTCAGAGGAACTGGGAGGGTCTTTTAATAAATTAGGATTGTTTGAAGCAGAAACAGGACTGGTCTGTGAGATAAATACTGGTGCATTATCTCCAGAAGGGTTGCTGCTACTGTGTACAGCAAGCAAAGGCTTGCTACTAATTCTAGGATCCTTTGCTAAGTAATTATTTTCATTCCTGCTCAACTGATTCACAAGGCAGAAGTTAACCGGCTGTGTCAAGCTGCAACTTTGATTTGGCTGGGCAATCAAAACAGGCTGGTTTTGCAGAGCCTCGGTAGGTGGGGAAGAAAGGAGGCTGGCATAGCCTGAGCTTGCTTGGGAGGGGAGGGCCTCAAAATCACTGGTTTTAGGAGGATTTTCCAGGTTTTCAGAAGATGTATTTCCAGACTGTGATGTTGGGAGAACCAGCCCTGGCTTACTAGGCTGCTCACCAGCCAACCCTTCATCAGGTGGCTGAACCACCTGGACTGTCTGCTTGGCTGGTACATACACTGCAGGGGCAGCTGGAGCAAGAAGCACATTCCCCCCAAAGTTGGGCAACTCATTGGGTGCCCACAGTGTTGTGGCTGGGCTTTCACATTTTTTCGTGATCCCCTGAGCTCTGCTTGGTGGTTTTTTCTCAGGAACTGACTGTGTATTTTCCATTTCAGACCCAACAAGGGGCCACAGCCCATTTCCAGCATCACCTGCAATTGTCAGAGGCAAAGGATGGGTCTCAGGGGACATGAAAATGGTTTCCAAGTTGTCAGGTGGCTGTTCAAGGTTACCCGGGGAGATGACAGGTATGGCTGCACTCTTCTTGGTATTCTTTGGGTTTGGGCAATTCTCCCTCAACTCAACCATCATCTTGGCCTCGTCTACCTCTAGGGGTTTTACTCCAAACCCATGAGACCTGACTGGTTCAAACGAACTATTTGCACTAGTCTGAAACACTCCCATTGGTTTGGGGGGACTCGGTGTTGGCATCTGAGGAAGACTGCTATGGAAACGTGTACCCTGGTTTTGTTCACTTGAATCTCCCTCCAAAGGAGAGGAATCAACTTGCTTGAAGAAACCTGCTGCAGAATCCTCAGCAGGCTTCCCACTTTCTTGCTGAATGAAGGTGCCCAGCTCTCGCGGCCGTGTGGAACTAGGCAGACTCCTGTGACTCCGATTGCTGTAGCTGGAAGAGCTGCTCTCAGGGCGGACAGGGGGAGGCACTGAGTCGGGTGCTTCTAGGTTTGGTCCTCCTTCTGCATGGATAGCAATGCTGTTGTTTGGATGCAGCGGTGCCAGTGAGGCATATCTGCAGGAATCAGAAGCTGCACCTGGTGATGAGCCGTTCTGGGTTTGTGCCTCACTTGGCAAAACTTCTTGATTCTGAATATACTCCAGATTTTCAACATTTTCATACTGTGAACCAACATGGCCCTGAACTTTTGGAGGGCCAGCTTTGACTTCACTGACATAGGCCATGTTTTTACTGCCCTGGATGTCATGTGGCTGACATGTCACTCTGGGTGAATGCTGGACATCCATCCCCTTTTGAACAGTCTCAGTTGAAATATTAAGGTTGTGTGACTGAGGAAAAGCAGCTGCCAAGATCTGCTGTGCATGCAGTGGTTGGTAATATGTATGTCCTACAGCCTGCTGAAAAGTCTCAAAGTCAACGTTGGTAGCCTCACTGTTTTTTTCTGATGAAAGTATCTCTTCATTTTCAGCCTCATCTCCTTTGAAAAACATGGAAATCATCCCTGAATCCACATCAGCTGCATAATGCCCACTTCCTGCTTCATAAGCATCTTGGAATTGGACTGAGGGGTTGTTTTCCTGAATGGTGGGACGACCGGCATCACAGCTTGATTCAAGTGGTTGCAAATAAAAGTGTTCTTGAGGAAACTGTCCCGGCCAAGGATTGGCCACTCCTGTACTCTGCC
The DNA here is from genome assembly GCF_021028975.2 of Sphaerodactylus townsendi. Lineage (NCBI taxonomy): Eukaryota > Metazoa > Chordata > Lepidosauria > Squamata > Sphaerodactylidae > Sphaerodactylus > Sphaerodactylus townsendi. Next base: position 56,222,083 of record NC_059436.1, on the reverse strand, counting down.
AAGTGGTATTTTGCGTACTGCTTTGAGTACATATCATGGCAGATGCATCAAACATCAGTGGTACCTGCATGGCATTTTGGACAACAGAATGCTGCGGAGAGCTCTGTTGGGGAACAGTATGTGGACTTGGTTGGGAAATCCTAGAGGCAGACTGAGTAACATGATAGAATGCATTTTGGGATGGTGGCTCTGGGTAGGGAGAACAAGTCTGGCCTTGGGGCTGCAAGTTATCTTGGGCAGGCTTCCACTGAGTCCCAATTTGCTGAGCAAAAGTGAAGGCTGGCAAGGATGGGTTGGGTGGGTTTCTGCTAACCTCTTGCTCACTTAGAGGTCTATCTGGCACAGAGGGCAAACCCTGGTGCCCACCAACAGAATTTTCCAATGTGATTCCCACTGGATGAGACTGCCCTAAAGGATTGCGTCCGTTATGTTCTAGATTTGGATGCATTTCAGTGCTATTATTTGCAATATGTGCAGGTACTGAGGACACAGGGGCCACAACAGCCGAAAATGTGCCATTTGATCCAGACTGAGAGATGGGTGCTGGTAACGAAGGCTGCAGTTCATGAGAACTGTCTCCAGGACGCAAGCAGGGAGGACAAACAGCAGCTGGTGGAGGAAATGTCACTGGAGAAAAACCTTGAGGAGCTGATGGATTGCCTCTTGGTACATTGCTCACCAGAGAGCATTTTGGTGCTTGCCTGCCAAAAGCAAATGGGTCCGTCACAGGCTGAACTGGACCAGCTGCCAACAAGGCTTGTGCATTTGCCCGTCTGCCAAAGGGGCCATTTCGCCAATATATGTTCTGTGGTGCTGCTAGAGGTGGTGGGCAACCTGCCCCTGTGGGCACTGCTTGTGGTGGACGCTGCATGATCAACGGGCAAGAAGTCAAAAACCAGTGGCTGCAGGCAGTGCTTGCCTTCCCACACACTGCAAAAGAAAGAGAGACACAGACTAAGAGACTGGCCATTCACAAGAAGGGTGAGCCAGGCATTTGCACAATTATACGAAAAGGCATTTGTCATTTCCTAACAGGCACTGAGAGCAAAACAGCCATACTAGTTAAACCAACAAAAGGCTTTTTCATCTCTGAGAGAAAAGTTTACTCATTCTGTCATGCTGCTGCTTGCACAAGACCCCCAAACACAAATGATCACTAGAAGTATTGCCTTACACCATGGGCTCCGTTCAGCCTGGCATTTTTATGTGTGTATGTGTGTGTGTTTATATACCACCCCATCCCAAAAGGGCTCATTCCATTTTTGATGGTAGCCAAATCCAAGCCCTTCTGATCATTTACAGAGCAAAGGTTACAACAGAAAGGCTTAATCCCTTCCACTTGATCCCAGTGTCAAAACAACCTGAAAGAGAGCCAGCCATTCAGAACAGGCTGTTACTGGATATGTAAAGGCCCAGAAATATCAGGGGAAAGGGAGCCGCATGCCTAAAAACACCCCTCCCCCAATTCTCCTGGAAAATGTACAGAAAAAACTACTAAAACAGTTAAGTGACTAGAGCCCCTTCTTTCAAATAAAAACTTAAAATATGTGACAACTTTTAATTTTGAGAAATGACAACCAAGGGGAAAATATGATGGAGATTTACAAAGCCAAGCATGGGGGGGGGGGGGGGGGCTTTTCTCTTTCTCAAGTAATACCAAAATTTAAAGTAACCCAACAAGATTAACAGGCAGAAACATCCAGGACTGACAAAAAGAAGCCCGGCTTAGCATAACAAGGTGATTTGATGGAACCTCCATGATCCTGGAAGATGTTTTTCTCCCCATCCCCCACAAGTAACCTCCAAAGCTTTGGCTGACCCTAATTAGAGCCAGTGGGCAGCTTTGGGTTTAGGATGTTGAGCGCAAGAGTGATATGTTGGCCTGAATGACATCTTGGCCTCAGTGCTCTGCCTGCAAACTTTGCAGCAGGATGCTGAACCAGACTGCATGTTGGCTTGAACAAGTGTGGCTGCTCTTCTATTTCAGGTTGCCAAGTGACCAGTTTTGAACCAGACAAGCCAGTATTTTCCAATTAAGTAATCCTGGACAATCCAGGCCAACGCTTTCTCTTTCCTCTTGGCAGCCTGACAAAACGACGAAAACAGCTTCTGGCTTCAAGAACTCAACGCCTTTGCTTTTCAGAAAACTGAACCATAAAGAAACCTGACCTAGGTGACCAACTGTGTTGGGGTGGGGAACGTTGTGCCCTTTTAGTAGAGTCTTAGTAGGATCTTACATACTTGGTTGGCACTAAAAGCTTCAACGATGCCTTTCCACCCACAAGCCTCTATTAAATGGGCACCTGGGGTGTACCAGGGGGAAAATGGTGCCGGGGGCAACACCTGCTCTGGGTGCCCCCACACACCCCACTTACCTTAGCCAGAAGCGGTGGTCCCGGCCTCGCCAGTCTGCCCGGGACCGCCGCTGCCAGCTAAGGTAAGTGGGGCGCAAAATCGCCACCCCACTGACTAAATGGGTGGCACCCGGGGAAGATGGCACCCCACACATCCCCGTGGTCGGGAAGGGCGTTTCTTCGGCAACACCTGACTGTGCACAGAGGTCAGCTTCTCAGAAATCCCGGCATCCTCGCCGGAGCCGTCGGGCAGCCCCGCGCTACGTTCCCGGGGCCTCATCCACGCCGCTCGAAGGGGTTTCAGCCGCCGAGCACGGAAGTCCCAGCCCCGACGCGTTTCGCCAGCCCGAGCGCTGCGGCCTCTCCCCACCACAGGAAGCCACCGGGCCCAGCTTTTCCCCGGCACGGTGGCTGGACGAGGGCCCAGCGAGCGTCCTGGGCCGAAGCCCGGCATCTCCAGCGCCCGCAGGCCAGGCCAGGCCAGGCCAGGCCAGGCCAGGCCCGCCGCCCGGCCCACGGAAAAAAGGGAGGGGACGGGGGCGGCTTCCCCGCGCAGTGGCGGAGAGTCCGCCCTCCCGACCTCGGCGGTCACCTGTCAGCCCCGCGCGGCCCCCTCAGCAGCGCCCACGGACAGCGACGGAGCCCCCCGCCAGTCTGAGGAGCGCCATCTTGAAACATCCGGCTCCGTCTGCGCCGACGTGTCACGTACGCCCCCGTGCGCGATGACGCCAACGCGTGCACGCACGTCTTTTGCCCGCCGTCGTCTTTTTTTGCCCAGGGGAGTCCGTCCGTAAAAAGGCGCCGATACAATTCCAGCTCCCGAATGAACGCCAGTCGATGGAGCGGCGCACGCTCCGCCCCCTCCTCCCCGCCAGGGCGGCGCTATGAAAGGCCCGCCTTAAAGGGGCGGGATCGGATCAGGAAGCCGCGCGTGGCTGCAGCAGCGCTCCCGCGACATGCGTTGCCGACGGTGGCACCAGTCACCACGGGGCGGGCGGTCAGCTTTTGAGTGGCTGCTTTGAGGGGCGTTTCAGGAGGAGGAGTGTCTTAGAAAGTGCCGCCAGCCCAAAACCCCGGGCAGCAGCGACCCTCCCTCCACAAACATCGGGGTCCCGGCCGGCCTTGACTTGTCCAAGAGAACCCCCTCTCCCCCCGGAGCACATGCCCGGCGTATTGGCTTCCCCTTCCCAAGCTGGCCTGGCGGAGGAGCTCTGGTTCGGAGCAACAGTGGCGGAGGAGGTTAGGAGCAGGTGCATTCTAATCTGGAGGAACCGGGTTTGATTCCCAGCTCTGCCGCTTGAGTTGTGGAGGCTTATCTGGGGAATTCAGATTAGCTTGTGCACTCCCACACACGCCAGCTGGGTGAACTTGGGCTAGTCAAGTGTTACCGCCCAGGAAAATAAACAAAATATTTTCCTGAGTCAGATTGCCTGACTACACTGGTTCCATGTCAAGATGCAGAGACTGGTGTAGTTCAGAAGCCTCCACGAGGATCATAAAGAGCGTATATGTATGATTGTGCCAACGTTCTATGGTTTCCCTCTTGTTTAGGATGTAATAAAAGCCCCTTTAGAGTTGGATTTAGGATTTGCCTGCTGTTTAGGCAGTTTGACTAGGTTCCCCCGTTAGCTTAAGGTTTTGTTATTGTTACTTTAGGATATTCTCATGTGTTTGTATTGTACTGTGTTCCCTAAAGTTTAAGTTTCAAAATGTTATTTTAAGATTTGTGTTTGTCAGTAAAAGCAGCAGCCTGTAGAGGCTGATATTAAGGGACAAGGAAGTTGGCTCTGGAATGCAGTTTAGACCAACACCCAGCCGACTCCTTAGCCCAGGAGGACGGACGGACTCCCCTGGGCAAAAAGACAAAGACCCCCTTTGGATTTGCAAATCAAATCTGATGGCAGCACCCAGAGATCCCCAGCCGTTGGAAGACGTGCAGGGACCACCGTTGGACAATTTAAACTCCTCTTTGTTGCAGAGACGAGGCGCGGGAACCTCAGGACATAACTGAAGGAAACAGCCATCTGATAAAGAAGATAGCTGGGTGTAGCAACGAGCCCGCCTGGATTTTCTGAATGGACTTTATCAGCTTTCCTTTCAGCACCATTGCAAGATCTCGCGGGACTACGTTTGACAGCGGGATTTCATAATCCCATTTAAGAATTGTAATTGTATCTTCTTTTGATATTGTTGTTTTCTTATTGGTGTTTGGTAAGGGACTTGCCCCCTGACCTCCCCTTTCTACCTGCCCCTTGCCCCTTTGATGTTTGTGAATAAAAGTTCTTGCGCTTGTTTGCAAGGTGTGATTCTCCTGCCCGAGCTCTGACCATTACCTCCTAATAAAATCCTTTTGCTTTGGAGAACGCCAGCGCCTCATTACGTTGCTGAACTGAAATCACTATTGTTACCCGAGCAGCAGCGGTAACAACAGTTTTTCAGAGCTCTCCCAGCCCACCCACCTCACAGGGTGTTTGTTGTGAGGGGGGAAGGGCAAGGAGATTGTAAGCCCCTTTGAGTCTCCTACAGGAGAGAAAGGGGGGATATAAATCCAAACTCTTCTTCCAGCTGCCCCCGTCTCCTGAGATGGGCTGGGGGGCAAGCCAGGAGCTGGCCTTCTCACTCAGGGCCCCACCCAGCCACCCTCCAGCTAGGGACATTCGCTTCTTCTGCCCCCTTCTGCTGGCCTTCACCTGCACGTGTTTTGTTTGGCATTCCCTCAATGATCCGCCTCCCCGGTGTTTTTAAGCTGTGTATATATTTTAGTAGAAGAAGAGGAGGAAGCTGGATTTATATCCCCCCCTTTCTCTCCTGTAAGGAGACTCAAAGGGGCTTACAATCTCCTTTCTTCCCCCCCCCCCAAAAACAAACACCCTGTGAGGTGGGTGGGGCTGAGAGAGCTCCGATGGACTGTGACTAGCCCAAGGTGTGTGTTGTTGTGCACAAGCTAATTGGTTCACCAGGTAACCTCTGCCACTCAGGTGGAGGAGTGGGGTATCAACCCCGGTTCTCCAGATTAGAGTGCACCTGCTCTTAACTACTATGCCACTGCTGCTCTCTCTTTGAAATTGTTTTAATGGTTGTGTGTTTGGGAGGGTGGTTGGTTTGGTTTTAAAATGTGACTTTAGCACTTGAGTCTTATTGTTGGCTGCCTCACTGGCTCTTGTAAGGGCAGAAAGGCAGGATACTAGTTTTGCAAATAGAAGAAGAAGAAGAAGAGTTTGGATTTATATTCCCCCTTTCTCTCCTGCAGGAGACTCAAAGGGGCTGACAATCTCCTTGCCCTTCCCCCCTCACAACAAACACCCTGTGAGGTAGGTGGGGCTGAGAGAGCTCCACGAAGCTGTGACTAGCCCAAGGTCACCCAGCTGGCATGTATGGGAGTGCACAGGCTACTCTGAATTCCCCAGATAAGCCTCCACAGCTCAGGCGGCAGAGCGGGGAATCAAACCCGGTTCCTCCAGATTAGATACACGAGCTCTTAACCTCCTACGCCACTGCTGCTCCAGGAGGAGACAGGCTCATGCACCTTTACTCTGGGTAGGAAAATAGCACCCTTCCCCATCTCCTCTTCCATGGTGATTCTTTCCTTCCTGAGAAAATAGGGGTAACTATTTTTTTCCCTGCAGGGCTAGTTACAATTTGAGGTGGCAGTTTGCTTTGAGAAAACAGTAGAAGAAAGCTTTCTGCAGTTGAGTACTGCAAACTTGCCCTGAAACTCTGTAATTTTGGTACAAGCTGCCACTGGCTGTACTCAAATCAAATTCACGTTTATTAGCCATAGGCCATACACGCATACATAAGACTTCAACCCTAGCCCAACTCCCGAGAGTTTACATAAGAATTAAAACTCAATATGAGATTTATACAAAGCATTAAAATCCAAAAAGAGGCTGTTATATAAGCTTGAAAAATACAAATAGAATAATTGTATGGCATTGAAATACAGCAACAAAATAACAATATATTTAATTATATAATTAAGACAAAGTCAAGTTGAAACTATGAGGGGATTTGGCCACCTACATTACAACATAGCTTTTAAAATTGGAGCTTTGGTTAAGTTTTCTCTAATTTTTGCTGCTAGAAACATAAAAGTTGCTACTTTAGTTGTAACCTCAGGAAAAACATCAGCCATAAGAAAGCAAACCTTCTCCTCCACATTGCCTATCAGGCCTATTAGGATGTCATTGATATATTTGGTGCAGATAACAGCATAAAAAGGGCAGTAGAGTGTGTATTATGTCCTCACACTGCTTTAAACTAAATGTGCACACTCGTAACTCTTGGTGTTCTGGCGTATCTCCCCAGTAAATATTCTGATTTAAACGACTGAAATCTCAGGGATGTGAATTATTTTTTTAGGTTTGCGTCCTTGAGATTTGTAAGATACTGGGCATAACATTTGTTCTTTTTAACTCGAGAGAACCATAGGGAGTATTTCATGGGGCAACTGCATTGTTGTCTAATAGAGCATCTTTACTATACAGCCACTCATGAATTTTACTAGCATCCCATGATCGAATTGTTTCCAGGTCAGGAATTTCATAGAAAACTAGAATTGGAGAAATTTGATCCTCCCACCTATTTGTTCTCATCATGTATCTATAACTCAGATTCACTAATTGATTGGACTTTAGGACGGCCAAGCTTTTGAGGTACAAAAGTATTCTTACGTGTATTCTGGATCTGATAGAGGGTAGCCCAACTTCCACACGAAGCAGTGGGGCAGGGGTGGAGGGCGGTAGGCCAAGAATTTTCCTCAGAAAAATATTTTGGACCGATTCCAATTTTCCTACTGTGGCGATGTTCCAACCCCAAATTTCTGCCCCATACTTGCGACAGAACTTTACTCTGAAATACTTTAATAATTGGGGGAATCAGTAGGCCTTCTTTACCATAGAAAAATCTGAGTTGCTCTGGAAATTTGTTCACTTATTTGGGCCCACCATGATAAAGAATCCTGGAAGATTAAGTCTAAGTATTTATATAGGGAGGTTTGCTCCACTGGCTGCTCCTCTATTTTCTAGTTATGTTTCTTGTTCCTGCTTCCAAAAACAACTATTTTTGTCTTGCTGCCATTAATTTTTAGTTTATTGGTGTTACAATACATTGCTAGTCTAGAGAGCATTTGTTTCGTTCCTATTTTTGTAATCGACATAACAGCCATATTGTGAGCATATAAGAGAATTGAGGTCTGTCTCCCTTCAAGGACTGGAGGGAAAAAACTAGGGTCTCCCACACACAGTCATTTATGAAAAAATTAAATAAGAAGGGGGCTAACAGACATCCTTGTTTTACACCCTTCTTCAACAGTATTGGCTCCGTCAGTTGGCCATTGTTGTTTCCTACTCTTTTAAAAATTTATTTATTTATAATTAAATTTATATACCGCCCACCCCCAGGGGGTTCTGGGCGGTATACAACATAAAACAAAACAACAAAGAGAACTCGATCAAAAATTTTTTTGCATATATATCATCATATGCCCATGTGATATGATTTATATTGGAAAAACTTTGTGTTGTCTTAAACTGAGAATTGCAGAACATCGCAGCAACATCCGCACAGGAATTGAAACCAATTTTGATTGGCCACCATAGCTGTGGGGTTTGCAGGGGTTATCTCTTTTTCTCCTTGTAAGGCGGCTGTGAGCTGAGGCTTCTGAAGCTGCTGAGAGGTGGGGCTTAACAGGGGTTAACAGAGGCCATCTCTTGTTCCTCTTTGTCCTGGGCAGCTGAGAGGTGGGGCTGCTGAGGTAAGTCAGTCAGTCTTTAGTTCAGTCTCTGAAACCTTATTTTAAATTAATGAGGACATTTCTTGAGGGATAGTAGGTACAGATAGCTCCAGGGGGCACTGACTAAAAGTTTAATATTTAAATATCTAAACAAAATCAGATATGAAGGCAGGAAGCCAGCAGGGGGATGGGGGCTTTCCAGTGTTTTGCACTGAGTGTCACATGGATGACTATCTGCCATTAGGACAGAAGTCGTGGGTGTGCCCTCGCTGCAATGAACTCCTGGCACTCAAGAAATGTGTGCGTTCTCTTGAAGCCAAGGTGGCAGACCTGGAGAAGCTGAAAGAGGCAGAGAGGGTGACAGACGAGGCTTTCAGGGACCTAACAGCCGGATCCCACTCCCAAGGTGACATCTCTTCAGATGTCATGGAGAATGAAAGTCTGGGGGACAGAGGGTGCCAGTCTGAGGTGGGGGAAGATGCTCCCTTAGATGGGATCCCTTCCTTAGCTGGTGATCAGATATCATCTCGCACTGAGGATACCCCTCAGGGAGGTGGGGGGCTCCTCGTTGTGGGTGATTCGATCATTAGAAATGTAGAGAGTTGGGTTTGTGAGAGGCGTGATGACCGCATGGTGACTTGCCTGCCTGGTACGAAGGTTGCGGATGTCACGCTTCATCTAGATAAGCTTTTAGACAGTGCTGGGGTGGAGTCAGCAGTTTTGGTCCATATTGGCACCAACGACATTGGAAAATGTAGCCGGGAGGTTCTGGAAGCTAAATTTAGGCTGCTAGGTAACAGGTTGAAGTCCAGGACCCCCAAGGTGGCATTCTCAGAAATGCTACCTGTTCCACGCGCAGGGCGAGCTAGGCAAGCGGAGATACAGGGTCTCAATGCGTGGATGAAAAGGTGGTGTAAGGCAGAGGGTTTCAGATTTGTCAGGAACTGGGGAACCTTTTGGGATAAGGCAGGCCTGTACAAAAGGGACGGGCTTCATCTTAACCAAAGAGGAACCAGGCTGCTGGTGCTCAACATTAAAAAGGTGGCAGAACAGCTTTTAAACTGAGCCCTGGGGGAAAGCCAACAGGAGCTGAGGTGACTTTGGTTCGAAATACAGTATCTATGGGGATGCAGACAGAGAGGGAGGTTTTTCTAAATCAACCACATGCAAGCAAGGAACATAGCAATGTGCCTGTGACAAGGAATAGTGTCTACAAAATACTTGAGGGTAAAGCACATAAATCCCAGGTTAAGGACAGAGACAGGATATACAGGTGTCTCTATGCTAATAGTAGAAGCCTTCAACCTAAAATGGGGGAGCTGGAGTACAGAGTTTTGAAGTAGGACTTTGATATAGTGGGCATTACAGAGACATGGTGGAATGAGGAGAACCAGTGGGATGCTATTATACCAGGCTACAGGCTCTATAGGAAGGATAGGACAGGGCGCATTGGGGGTGGAGTTGCCCTTTACATAAAAGAAAACATAGTGTCACATAAAATAGACAATGCAAGGGGAGCTGGTTCCCCTACAGAATCACTGTGGATATCAATACCAGGTGTGATGGACAGTTTAATATTAGGAATATATTATCATCCCCCTGACCAAAGTGCACAAGAGGATTCTGAGATGGAAAAAGAAATTAGAGAGGCCAACAAAAACAAAAATGTAGTGGTAATGGGTGATTTTAACTATCCCCATATAAACTGGAAAAATGCATGTTCAGGTCATAGTAAAGAGAGAGCATTCCTGGATATGCTAAATGACTGTGGCTTAGAGCAGATGGTTGTGGAACCAACCAGGGGAGAGGTGATCCTAGATCTAATTCTATGTGGGACCCAGGACCTGGTGCGGGAAGTCAGTGTTGTTGAGCCGATAGGGAACAGCGACCACAATGCTGTCAGATACAGTATCTCTGCATGCGAACAAGTGACAACTACTAATGTAGTTACATTTGCCTTCAGAAAGGGAAATTTCTCAAAGATGAGGGGGATAGTGTGCAGGAAGCTGAAAGGGAAAATCAAGAGAGTCAAAACTGTCCAGGATGCTTGGAGGTTATTTAAAAACACAGTAATAAAAGCTCAGCTGGAATGTGTTCCGCAGGTTAGGAAAGGCAGCACCCAGTCCAAAAGAAAGCCACCATGGTTAACAAGAGAGGTTGAGGAAATTATCAGAAAAAAGAAAATGTCTTTTAGAAAATGGAAGTCCAGTTTGACTGATGAAGAATATGAGAGGGAACACAAATGGTGGCAAAAGAGAAGCAAGTTAGCTGTAAGGGAGGCAAAAAAGGATTAGGAGGAATGCATGGCTGCGAACATTAAGACCTGCAACAAACAGTTCTTCAAGTATATAAAAAGTAGGAAGCCCGCAAGGGAAGCCGTAGACCCGTTAGATGACAAAGGAACAAAGGGTGTGCTAAAAGATGACAAGGAGATTGCAGAGAAGCTGAATGAATTCTTTGCATCTGTCTTCACCCAAGAGGAGGTGAGGAAAATTCCTGCACCTGAACCAAGCTTCTTAGGAGGCGAATCCAAGGAACTAGCGAAGATAGTGGTAGACAAGGAAGAAACATTAGGTAATATTAACTTGCAATGCCTCCGAGTATGGAGTGGGAGCAGTGTTGAGCCACCAGTTGGAGGATTTGTGATGTATCACTATCAGGGAAATAGAGTATCAGTGGTTGGCATGTGCAATGTCAGGGTGAAATATCATATGTTGGAAGTGTTGGAAGAAAGGGACTTTACGCTGTTTCCTGCCTCAACCTATAGAGGAGTTTTTTACTAGATAGCCAGTGACTAGAAAGGGACCTAGGAATTTGTCACCTTTACTCTACCATGCTGATCCTGTCCTTTGAAGTAGACTGATACTCTTAGGGACTTCCTCCCTTGCTTCCGCCTTCTTCTCAGAACTCTCCATCTTACTTTCACCATGCCTAGGGAGAGGATGTGTCTCCTGCCCATCCATCTCCATCCAGCTAGAATAGGATAGTTAGTGAACCTATCTCTCCAGCTTTCTATCCAGAATGGAGTTCGCTAATAAATACTCTTTTTAATAGATTAGAAACTACAAACGACTCTGACTTTCTTTTGTGCCTAAGCTCTCTCTCTCTCCCAAGCTCATCCATGGGTTGTCCAGGTAAGCTCTGCTGTGTGCAGCCTCTACTGGGTAAGCTCCGCTGTGTTTCAGCATTACCCTGGGCATGTAAGAGATTTGATTTTTGATCAAGCTGCATCAAGATTATCCTCTGAGATCAGCTTGTGTAAAACTTTTCAGTCTCAGGAAAGTCAGTGAGCAAATGAGAACTTTGCTTTTGTAGCCAAATTACGCTCACAACAGAAAGGGGCAATTAGCAAACATCACAGGGAGAACCATTTGAATGAAGTTGCCTGGGCAAGAAGGACGTGGTCACATGTCTGTAACCAGAGATCAGCCCTTTGAAGTAGGGAGAAGTGTGAATCATTCTTCCGCAAGAGGAAATTCCTTTCAGAAAACCTTTCAGAAGACCAAAAGGCTGCCCAAATGTGTTTGTTGTCAGGAAGAGGGACATCTAATGGACAAATGCCCAAATTACAACCAAGGAAAATATTTCAAACCTCCTGGGAATGTATCAAAATTTTCCAGACAGAAAAGGTCGTAACTATTTCTTAAAAACATCAAACAGGGACCGGCACTAAATTCTCCTAGATTCTGGAGCCAGTCAGTCCCTGTTCAATGACTGACAGTGCTTCACAGAACTGTATGTCATTCCTGAGCAAAAATTCCATATGGCGAATGGCACATTTTTTTACTGTGAATCAATCAGGCCAATGCATTGTTTGCCAATTACCAAATAGTTCAATTAAAGAGATTATCCTAGAAAATGTCTTATACGCACCAAATGTGGCAACCTCATTAATTGCAATTTCTGATTTGGAGACCCAAGGATATAATGTTACATTTTGAAAAGGAACGTGCTATGTTAAAAGAAAAAATATTTTGTGTATGACAGCTTCTAAGATTGAAGGGGTATATGCTGTGAATCAACCTATAGACAACAATACTGTTTTGATGACTCTGACGAGGACACTGACAATTATGACTCTAATTTTGAGATTCATGAAGTGAATTTTGCTAAGTCATGTAAGCCAGACAACAGAGAGAGACCATTTTCTCAGCAAAGCCATGTAGCTAATAAAGTGTTCTGGAATAAGAATTTTAAAGCACAATGCTTTATTGCAAAGAATGATGGACTGTGTTTGAAGGATTATAATACCAGAGAATTGTGTGACATGAATGAACAAAATGAATTTTACTATGCTAATGAATCCAGTGATAATGATGATGTGGATGAATGGGAGTCTGATGAAACAGAGAATGAATTTGATTATGCAAGTGATTGTGAGTTCATGCCTTCAGGCGGGGAACACCATGACCAGACCCTGACCCAAGATGATTGGCAGAAAGATGACAGTGCAGATCCAGATGCCGATCCAATGCTAGCAAGTGCAGCAGCAGAGGGGGATGCAATCCCAAGAATTGAGATGAGACGACCAGAACACCCAAACAAGGAAATGCTTCCATTGCAACAGTCCTACCTTGCAAGATCAGCGATAGATGAACCAAACCAATGGAAAGACTCTGATGAAACTTTTGATTCAACTGTCAATTTTACCACCATAAGAACTTTACTCAGTGTTGCAGCTAGCAAGCAGATGCAAGTTCAATAGGTAAAGATCAAATCTACATTTTTGAACAACGTGCTACTTCAAGCAAACTTTCAACGAAGTAAGGCTGACCCATGCCTTTATGTCAAGAACAGAAATGGAAAATGGACTTATATTTTTGATTTTAATAAAGAATTGCTTCTAGCCTACGAGAACCAAGAAGACTACAAGGGATTAATACAATATCTGAACCAACAACTTGAAATCTAGGAACTAGGAAAAGTTACTCACTACCTAGGAATCCAAATAGAAAGAAAGACAGCAACTTTCTTCTGAATCAACAACAAAAGATCACAGACCTAATCGACAAGAAGCATATTCAGCACCCATTCCTATGCAAAATACTTACATCAAGGAAGATAATCAAATTAAACGACTATCTGATAACACCAAGTATAAAGTAACTTTAGACAAACTTCTGAGCATCAATACTCAGACCCTACCAGATATAAGCACCACAGTCGGTTTACTAAGCAGAAAGTCTGCTTCACCAACAGTTAAGGATTGGAATGCACTTCAGAGACTGTCTAGATATTTGAAAGGAAGTGCAGAACTGAAACTGAAACTACCAGCTACCAAAGATGCTACACTAATAGCTTATGTTGATGCAGATTGGGCTGGAGACTTAATTGACAGAGCATCTACCAGCAGTCAGATCATTTTCTTTGGAAATGGCCCTATTAGTTGGTCAAATACCAAACAAGAAGTAACAGCAGCATCTACAATAGAAGCAGAATATGTTTCAGCTGCCCACATTTGTCAAGAACTGCAGCGGATATGCCAACTACTCAAAGCTTTTGGCAAAGAACCACCACTTCCTATACCAGTGTATGAAGACAACCAAAGCTGCATCGAACTATCCAAACAAGATGTGAAGAAACTAACCAAGCACATTGATCCGAAGTACCACATAGAGAGACCTGCAAAAGGATGGCTTCCTTCAACTACTTCCTTCATCTACTGCCACACCACCGAGATGCTTGCAGATCTCTTCACTAAACCCCTACTGAAACCAGCTTTTGAGAAGCTTAGAAGCAAGATAAGTCTGACTACCTTGGCAGCATTGGCTGGAGGGGACGGCTCATCCCTTCCAGGTGTGATCCGATCGTAAGAGCTTGTCTGCTTTGTCCACTCCTGGTCGGCTTTCAGCCAAGCAGATCCGTTGGGCAGATTTCCTGCTTCACTTTCACGGTTCATTTTTCCCCAGGCAAAGCTAACTGCCTCACTGACATGCTGTCCTGCCTTCCTGATGAGGTGGGTCCTGGGGCTGATTTGCATTCAGAGCCACATACTGTGCTCACGCCTGCCCAGTTGGGCATGGCTGTTACCCAGTCACAGTCTTGTTTGCAGCAGGCTGCCACGCCCCCTCAGCTTTCCCAGCCTCTGGACTCCTTGCTGGGCTCCTTCCAAGATGCTGGTAAACAGCCAGTTCCGGCTAAGGAGGGTGGGCAGTCCCTGACTTCGAAGGATGGTTTGTGAAGGCGTGGAGATTGTTTGTACGCACCGCCTCTGCTACGCTTGGAGATCATCCGGCTGGGTCATGATTCCAAGTTGGTGGGACACTTTGGTTTTGTTTCATTCTATCTATCATTCCTTGTGCCTTGCTTCCTTCAGCCCCTGGCTTGGCAAAAATGTTTATTCAGCACATGTACAAGTTACATTCTGCTACCAATGAAATTATCTCAGATTGGGGCCCACAGTTTGTTTCCAAGTTCTGGAAATCCTTTCCCTCATTGCTGGGGGTGGAGTCAGCTCTGACGTTGCCTTACCACACCCAATCAGACAGCCAAACCGAACATACTAACCAGACACTGGAGCAGTACCTCTGTTGCTATACTAATTACCATCAAGATAATTGGGTCGACCTGTTGCCTTTTGCGGCGTATGCTTACAATAATGCAGTTTGTAGTAGCACTGGTCAATCCCCCTTTGAGGTGGTAAATGGACTGTCAGCAAAGCCCTTGCCTTTCTTGGGGGTGATGCCTGTTGGGCCTCTGGATTTACAAAAGTGGATACAAAGCATTGTGGATGGGCGGGATCCTACTCTTCATGCTTTACAAAAAGCCAAGGACACTCAGAAGCTTTAGGCTGACAAACGCAGAAAGCCTTTGAACTTGAAAGTGGATGATTGGGTTTATCTGTCCACTAGAAATCTCAGAGAGATCCATAAGCCCATGAAGTTGGGCTTCAAGTACACTGGACCTTTTAAATTGTTTAGGTGATAAATGATGTGACTGCTCAGTTGGACTTGCCTAGTGTACTTAGTAAAATTCACCCTGTTTTCCATTCTAGCTTGCTCAAGCGGGCTCCTGTTTCAGATGTCTGGCACAGCCCTCCCACTCGCCTGCCTCCTCAGATGATTGATGATGAAGAACACTACAAGGTGGAGGCTATCCTGAATTCCTGCTTGCATCGCAACCGCTTGCAGTATCTCATTTCATGGGTGGGTTATCCCGTAGGGTACGACCAATGGGTCTACGCCTCGGATATAAAAGTTCTGCAGATGATGAAGGCGTTCCCTGACCGGCCGGGTGGAGGGGGGCCTTAGGAGAGTAAAGAAGGGATTGGAAAGTGACGGTTTCTTGCTAGCACCTTGTCATGGAATGATGCTATCGCTAGACCAGAGGGAAATCACACATGTCTGTGAAAAGCATCTTTGCCTTTTGATCTCATACATAGAGAGCAGGAAACCTGATGCAGAGGTGCCGGGATGCAACTTCAAAGGCCTAAATTACCTCGTGGCCTGAACAGAGTGTTCCTGAGAGGAGGAAAACAAAGGTTTTTAGATTCCATCTTGAGACGTGGTCAGAGAAGGATCTCTGGACCATGGGTTCCCGGAATGGGGACAAAGAACTTCCAAATAAGATTGTATTCAGCTGAGCAATCTCTAACTGCATTTATGTTTTATTTCTTTGCTTTGAACTTTTACAATAAATTGTTGAGAACTCAGCTGGTTGGAGTTATTGGAGAAAAGGACCCAGGTCTTTACTGAAACAAGCATTGGCTCTCCCAAGCTTACTTTCATCATATAGTGGCAGCTTTTGTGGTCTCCGATATTCCAGGGTAAACACCTTCATGGCTTTGCGGCAGGCTTGCTTTCATGATTCCAGTGTGAGAATTTTTGGGAGGAGAAAGCTGCATGCAAGTTGAGATGGTAACCAGAGAGTCTGATGCTGACGGCCTGAGTGCTTGACACACCTGTTTTTACTGTTACAGTTTGTGTTATTTCTTGCTTGGCGCTCTTCCCAGACTGGTCTAGCCTTGTGTGTGAAAGTATCTAAAAAGGCAGACCCAAAAGTTCTCTCCATGTCTTTCTGTATTTTTGAAGTTTAGTTCTCTCAAGGACTATGTTCAATCTAGCCGTATTAAAGATCTTTCTGCTTTCATGAAGATTCTATTGTATGGACTCAGTTTGTTACATTGCCAGGGGGTTGAATTGATGGCCCTTGTGATCTCTTCCAACTCTATGATTTTCCTCTTTTCCTCTTATGAGGAAAAGTTGAAGGTGCTTGGTATGCTTAGCCTGGTAGGAGATGACTGAGAGGTGATATGATAATAACCATCTTCAAATATTAGAAAGGGCTGCCATATAGAAGATGGTGCAGAGTTGGTTTTCATTGCACCAGGAGGTTGGACCAGAATCAATCGATTGAATTTGAATCAAAGAAGTTCTGGGGTAAACATTAGGAAGAACTTTCTTAGTTACACAGTTCCTCAGTGGAACAGGTTTCGTCGAAGGTTGTGTTTGGAGATTTTTGAGCAGAGACTAGATGGCTATCTGACAGCAATACTGATTCTGTGAATTTAGGCAGATAACCACAGGGAAGGCAGGAAGGGTTGCATCAGTGCTTGGCTCTTGTGGCCCTTTCTTACATGCCCAGGGTAATGCTGATGGCCACTTGGAGGTCAGGAAGGAATTTTCCTCAGGGCCATATTTGCCAGGGTTGTTCTGGAGGGTTGCTGTTTTTTTTTTGCCATCTTCTGGGGTCACTGGGGGTGTGGCAGAGTATTGTGCATTTCTTGCATTTTGAATGACCCTTTCAACTCCGTGTTTCTGTGATTTGATGATATTGGTCAAGCAGAGTCTTGTTGGGGACTCAGTTGGTCTTCATTGGGTTGCTTTCCTTCTGAAAAAAAAAACAGCGTTGTAGCTTATGCCAACAGCTGAAGGCTTGAGTTAGGGCTTCTCCAAGGCACATAGTGGAATCTTTGAATAATAAGCTATCAATGGCCATTTCTTGAAAAGTGTGATCTGTTCATGGTGAGATGTGATTTGATCACATCTAGGTTAGATTACTGTCATGTGTTTAACCTGGGACAAACACTAACTATGACTGGTCCAAAATTTGTTGGCTAGGTTATTGTTGGAAGCTAGATAAAGGGATCTCCCACCCCTAGGATGAAGATCTGCACTGGCTGCTCATTGTTTGGGACTCAATTACAAGTTCCCGTTCTTGCCCATAATGTCCTAAATGTGTTTGGGTGAGGGTACTTGAAGGACCCTTTCCTCCAGCTCCAACTCACAGGACTGGAGGCCGAGCCAGGGCAGCCCCCCAATTATGCCACCAAGGCAGGGGTGGGGTGATCACAGTGATCCAGGAGTGGCAAGTTGCCTTTCTGCAGGCATCTCATCCACAGTAGTGATTGACGGGTGTTCCTGTACTGGACCCTTGATGAAGGACCTTAATATGGATGATGTTATCACAGGTTATTTTTGTGCTTTACTGTGTTCTTACTTTGTAAGTATCTTCAAGCAGGGCTCTGGAGAGAATGAATATACATGTTCTAAATAAAAGTAATGTCTGTGAAGTGCATCAGAACTTGCATCATTCTTCTTGACAGCAGCTGTGAGGTCTTGTAGGTTTGAGAGGCACCCCAGGGGATCTGCATCTCTGAATTCCACTGGGGGCTGTCCAGTCCTCAGAGTTATCATTTCAGCCCCAGAAAGGTCCCCTCACATTCTGAACTAGTTTTTTGTATCTAGACATCCAGCAGAGAAGGCAAGTTGGCTTCCTGGGCCAACTTTTCCTAAGTGCAGCATAATCATGGCAGTCTGTATGATTCCCAGTGATTCTGGCATTAATCAGTTTCTCATTTGTTACAGCAGGAGCCTCTGATGGCAGCAGATCTTCACAGAACCATCAGTTGGAGGTGCAAGCATTCTCAATAACCCTACCAGAAACAAAAAGTTCTGAAAGACAATTTGTGGTTTTTACATGAACATAAAAGGATAGTTTGTGTTCAAATTTTCTTGTGAATGGACCATATTTTGACAACTCTGCATACATTTTCAATTTCCTATTGGGAAGATGTTCAAAATGCCCTGTGAATTCTGGGAAATTTTAGAGCTGTCTTGTGAAATAGCTGGATTTGCTTTCCGCTGTCTTCCCAAGGATCTTGGGCCACATACACGGAGGAAAGGAGTCTGTTGGGATTCTGATTGTAAAGGGCCAATCTGTCTCTCACTCTGTGTGTATGACAGACTTTCATGATATTTCAGATTATGTCCAGGAAAGCTTCGACGATCATGTAGCAACTCTGGTGTCTATAAACTATATGAAAAGGAATATTCTCCCAGCTCACATCCCCTTTCATACTTTGCAAACCTTAGGATTACATCTAAGCCTTTGAAATAAATCCCTCTAAAGGACCAGGAATAGGAATTCTTCTCCACATTCTGGGTGATTTCTACTTCTGATGAGAGCAGGAGTCAGCAACCTTTAACACCCAAAGAGCCATTTGGACCCGTTTTCCATGGAAAGGAAAGCAGTTGGAGCCACAAATACTTTTTGACATCTAAAATGAAGATAACACTGTATATATTCTCATGCAGGGAGAAGTTCCCTTCTTTGGGGCCCATTTTTACCCATCAAAGCAAAAGGGGGAGGGGGTAAAAAGCCTGTTGTTTTGTACATGATTCAAATGACCAGCACTAGAACCCCCGTTTCACACATTTCTCTTTTCTTGTGTTGAAAGACACTGATTATGCCCCCTCCCAAAAGAACCCCTCAAATTCCACTTGGATGGTGGAATTTGTGCCTTTAATGGGGTTGTCAACTTCCGGGGTGGGGGGCTGAACTTCTCCCCCCCTGAGAAAATGTCTGCCATGGAGGGTGGACTCGACAGCCATATTCCTCACTGAGCGTGGCCCCTGCCCTGGTCCCAAAAGCCACAGCTTCTGAGAATCTACCCCCAAATGTCCTGGGATTTGCCCACCGGGAGTTGGCAACCCGCAACAATCATAGCTGAGGATTATCTCGGCCTTCCTCCTTCCACGATCTACAAGCTTACCCTCCACTGGCTTACTCTGAAGTAAACCTTCCAAGATCCACGTGCAAGGCTTTCCCCATGTGCTCCTGCCCTCCTTGGCAATGCAGAAGCAAACAATTCCCACCCACCCCCACATCAAACAGCCCCAATGAGTGCAACCTTGCAGGGCTGAAGGTAATAACTCCTTTAAAACCCGACATTGTATTTCTCTGGACTCCGCCAGGCTGCCATCCGCCAGGAAGAAGAGAAGAAGAAGAGGAGTTTGGATTTATATCCCCCCTTTCTCTCCTGCAGGAGACTCAAAGGGGCTTACAATCTCCTTGCCCTTCCCCCCTCACAACAGTGGAGCTCCGGGGTGGGGGGGGTCTGCAACCCAAGGTGGCGCTGCTGGGGTCCCCATGTGGTCCCGCCCCCCAAGAAGGACCCGGGGAGGGGAGAATGAGGCCACCCAAAGCAGGGTCGACCCCAACCCCCCATTCAAGGGGGACAGACTGAGGTTAGGATTGTGCTAAAAATCTGCGCTCCTGCAACTCCCTCCCATTTCCCACCCTTTGGCACAGGATCCACCAGCAGTGCTCCGCCTCCGCCCCGTCATCATCAGCCAACCAGGCAGCTGGGACAGGGAAGCCAGAAGTGGCTTGGGATAGCTGTCTCGGGCTATGCCTCTCTAGGAACGGGGACTCTTTCCCATTAACCCTTAGGGCAACTTTCCGAAGGAGGCTGAGAGGACCCAAGCCATGAGGAGCTGCAGTGCAAGGATGAAAGAGCCGCATGCGGCTCCGAAGCCGCAGGTTGCAGACCCCTGGACTAGAGAATGGTCCCTCTCTGACACAAACCTTCTAAGTCAACTCCCTCAGTTCTACCTACTCTGTCCAGAAGACAAACTACTTCCATTTTAAGAACCTGCACTAGGGATTCCTCTCTGCCTAGTAGTAAATTCCCTTCCTAGCCAGAGTAGGATCTCTTTCTCCCTAATACTCTTTTCCTGCCAGCATCACAGGTTTCTCCAAGACACTAAAACATGTCTGCTCCCTCTGAGTTGAACTCGAAGTACACCTAAAACTCTGCCCACTCCCTCCTGGTCACTCACACTCTCACGCTCTGTGAGGAGTTAATGCTTTTCTGCCTCTGCCTGCTCCTTTGGTCCATCACACAGGCATTCATTTTGTGAGGGAATCTACTAGCTTTCACTTAATACCACTTTTATTGGTAGTATTGAAGATTTTAATGGTTTTAGTTGCCAGTTATTGTGTTTTTTCCTTGGTTTTAATAAGCTAGGCTTCATTGGGTATTTGGGGAGCCATTTTCATCATTATGGATTGTTTTCAGCTCTGTGCTTGAGTGTAGGTGAAATCGTGAAAAGTGTTAATTGGCCACTGAGTCAGCATGTAATATTTTCCCCCCGTTTATGATTTTGTACTACCTATAATTCTGATTATGGAATTGCATCACATGACCACCCAAAAAGATACAGAAACAGCTATGATTGTACAAATTAAAGAAGCCCACATTCAGCTTTTAGTAAAATTCTAGATGCCCTCCAGCATCATTTATTGCAAATCAGTTAACCAAAAAATACACATCATTTTGCA
The DNA here is from genome assembly GCF_021028975.2 of Sphaerodactylus townsendi. Lineage (NCBI taxonomy): Eukaryota > Metazoa > Chordata > Lepidosauria > Squamata > Sphaerodactylidae > Sphaerodactylus > Sphaerodactylus townsendi. The sequence continues at coordinate 56,201,431 of NC_059436.1, read as the reverse complement.
AACTACAGTTTTGCGCAAATATTTTTTTTAATTACAGGTTGCTTTTTGCCATCACCAACCTCCACTTATAACTACACTCTATTTTATAAAACATAAACAATTTAATACAAGAAAGTGTATAATTATCGCTTGCTTTAGGGATGCCCTGACAGTAGCACTTCACTGTGTTTCCTAAGAAGTGGGTGCTTGAGAGACCCTCCCCGCAAAAAGGGGGAAGATGTGCATCCACCCCCCCTCCCACAGAGTTTAGCCATATCGGTCTGTACAGTCCTGAACGAGGATGCTTTGCTTGCTTCCTTAATGCAGGTTCCAGGGACTGTTTCCTGCATGTCTAGGTGGGGCATTTTTGGAAGCAAAGACGTACGGAATTGGAACTTCAGACCCCCAATCCACAAGAAACTCTCCTGGAGTAGCCCCAGTGCTATGAAGGAATGCACATTCTCATTGGCACAAAGCCCCCCCCCCCCCGCCCCAACCTCTTCTAGCAGTTCTTCCACACCTCTAACCAGCTCAATGGTTACTTTAGACATAATCACTTAGATTTTTGAAACAAAATCCACGCTTGTTTTTCTTAAAAACCCTTATTTACAAAACATTAGCTTTGCCATAGGCTTCTACGAAATATATATAGTTCTTTTTTTTACAAAATCCCCCCCGCCCCAAAATTCACCTGGTCACCAAAAGAGCATAACTCTACAGTTAACACAACATGCCATTCTTGAAAACTACGAAGAGTCTTCCTGTAGAAGATGACATCTAAAAACCGTGAACTCCGCTCCTTCTGTTTGGCTGTGATGGCCCCTTGGGACGCTGTTCTTCCTAGGGCAGTGAACTTGGGCCCAAGGGGAAGGGAGAAGTTGGCAGTGATGGACAGGCCCTCTTTTATCCTCCCTGCCACAAGAGGCTGCAAAGGCCTTGCTATCTCTGAACCACAGCCCTTGAGGCTACCTGGTCCCAAGTCATTCTGGTTTGAATGTTCACATCCAGTTGTCATAATCAGTGGTGGGATTCAAATAATTTAACAACTGGTTCCGGTGGTGGGATTTAAATAATTTAACAACTGTTCACAAGCACCATTTTAAACAACCGGTTCTGCCAAAGTGGTGCGGACCTGCCGAATCCCACCACTGGTCATAATGTATTTAGCAAGGCTGGATCCCATCTCTCCCATTCCCAGGCATAGCCTGGCAACTTCCCTGTGCACAGGAGGAAGAAGCCCACAGGCCAACTGGAACCCATGGGAGGGAGGGAGAGGGCGGGCGGGCAGGAAGACTGTCTGTTTGACAGGAAGTTAGAACACGGCCAAAACACAGCTGGCCCCTCCACACAGGGCCTACTCCCTTTGCCAGACTGTAATGTTCCCTCATGCCACACTGCGGCCATGAAACAGCACCCAACACGGGTTGACTCTTAATGGGTTAGGTCATCAGAGCAGGTTTCAGCCTCATCCTCCCATAGTGGGCACCTTCCAACCCCCTGTGGCTTACAGTGGAGATCTGGCTGTTACGACTGGCATTTTCCTGATCCTTTCATAAAAAGAATGTGGTTCGCAAAAACACATTGAAAAAGTCACAGCATTTAAAAATAACATGATATCTCAGGCAGCACCTTTAAAAAACAACAAGAGTCCAGCCAGGTTCCTCTTCAGCACAAAATAATCCACAATTTTTCTGGTTTCCTTATTCCACAAGCTTGGGCACAAGTCCTTTTGGCAGGGGGTGGGGTGGAGCACCTGGGTTTCATTTGTAGCTTAGAACCTGCGATCCTGATTTTTTGATCATAGGCAGCATTTTAAAATAAATAAAAGAACAAGATGTGCTATTAGCAAGGAGACAAAATGTACACACAGCTCTGTAATACTGAAACCTTTCAACAATAATGCAAAGCTGGTACCCAAACATTCCCAACCTCAGCCTACAAAAAGTTTTCAGTGAATTCTTTTTAAAAATTAAAACAGTTCAAATTCATCAGTTTTTCTTAAACAGGTAACATTTGCAACAACTCTCCCTCTTTACCCCACCCCAGACTTTTCCAGGATTTAAAAAAACAATAAAAACATCCGCTGATCAATAAATAAGTGGCATTTTATGAACATTAATCTTTTGCTTATAGCTTTATAGCAGAAAACCTTCCCAACAAACACACACAATAGATACAATAAGTTTTAAAAGAGGGAAAAAATTCTAAGACACATTAACAGATGTTATATTTCTTGGAGCCCAGCAAAAACAGGACATATAAATAAAAAGGCAGTGTTTTCATGTAAAATAAGTACATAAATAAATACTAAAAAAGAAAAAAAATTAAACATTCCATTTTACTTTGTATGTAAAAATATTTTTTTTTAAAAAAGGATTGCTGCAGTCCAACTCTGAGCATCTCTGTCAGAAGAGAACTCTCCAAGTTGCTCTTGCTGGGAGATTTCTGAGATTACCCTCCACTCCTGCCAGCCTCCACCCTTTACTTGAAGGCTTCTGGGATGTGTCCCATTTGTGATGATGGCATACTGGTAGGAGGACTCGAGATGCCTTCTGACCAATCGGATAGGTTGGAGTGAGGAGACGAGCTTGACCACTGGTCCGGCGACTCCGGGGAAGGTGTCAAGAAAGGGTGGTCAGGCACCTGCAGCTGGTGACTGGGAGTGTTGTCCAATGGGGAGGAGTAACTGTGTTGAGAAGGTGGGGTGAGAAACTGGGTGGTTGTCATTGGCTGGGTGAGGGCGGGTGGCAGGGAAGTGGCCAGGATCTGGGTGTCTGGAGGCAGAATGGGGTGGATTGCCAAAGCGCCACCGGTCACTTGCTGCATGTCAGGCTGGCTCAGCTCGTTCCCAAGGAAGTTTTGGCTGATGTGGGTGCTAGCAGTTGAGGGGGCACTTTGGGGCTGCTGCTGCTGCTGCTGCTGCATGTTTTGCTGTGGCTGGATCTGTGGCAGCTGCTGAGCCTGCCGCAAATGGGGCTGCGAGGTGGCCGGGAGGTGGCTGTTGGGGAGGGCCTGATAGCTCATCATCTGGGACAAGGTGGTGTTGGGCAGGCCGCTGTGCAAGGCGGTCATCAGCCCGTGCTGCAGCACTTGGTTCTGCTGGTGTGCCCCTTGCTGGATGCCGCTGCGCATGGGGTTGTACTGGTTCTGCACCATGCTGTTCTGCAACCTGTTCAGCCAATCACACTGTCCATTCATGCTGGGACCCCCACTCACGGTGAAACTTAAGGGCGCACTGCTCATAATGGCATTTGGGCTGGAGACCAAGTGGGAGAGGCGTGGGGGCACCGCGTCAAAAGCCTGCATTCGGTTGGTGCCCATGGGCACGTCTTGCTTGCCTGCCATATTCAGGTGGTTCATGGTCATATGGGCATCAGGCATGCCAGGCAGATGGTTGAGGGGCATGGAGGGAGATGGCTGGAAGGGTGAAGTCATTAAAGGAGGGGAGGCCACGTCTGACAGGTACCCATGGGGAGACTCCAAGGAGTCCACTGGTGAGAGGACACTGGAGCTGTCGAGCAGGCATCCTTTCCCATCCTGTGACTTTTTCCTGCGGGCCTTGATGTCCTTGGACTCTTTCCCATTACAGCTGAGGCCCTTGGTGCTCGGCTTCCTGGCCTTCTTACTCTGGAGAGCAGGTTTCAAGTTGCCAATGTAACTGCTGGGTGAGCACAGGGGCGGAGAGAGTGTGGGAGCCCCCAGAGACCCATTATGCAAAGGTGGACTCCGCACTAGGTTGTACTCATCCAGTAGGCGCACAATATCATGGTGCATGCGCTCCTGGGCAATGTCACGCGGCAGGCGATCCATGTGGTCTGTGATGTCCCGGTTGGCAAAGTGCTCCAGGAGAACCTTGGCTGTTTCGTAGCTCCCTTCTCTGGCTGCAAGGAAAAGAGGGGTCTCCTCCTGGAAGCAGAGGGAAGAGGGCTTCAATAACTCCTCTCAAAGCAGCAGGGTTAGAGACAGACATCAATGAAGGTGGGAAAGGGGAAGTAATTAAGAAGATATGCTACTTTTGCAAGCTGATTCTGTAATTTAAGGGAAGGTCTCTGAGGAATTCAAAATGAAGTTTCTGGTTAGTATCACCAGACTAAATTATAGCTTGAAATACATTCATCCAGTAAAATACACCAGATGTGGAACTGCCGTGATCCCCAGCACCATTTGTTCCCAATAAGCAGGCATTCCTCACTGTCTGTGCTGGCTGGGCTTGGACTGGTAACCACAGTCAGGGCACCTGGGTCTCATCCTCAGCATAGTGTGATCCAGGCCCTTAGCTCTCTACAGTGGATTGATCCATGGCTCCAGTTCCATCAGCCTTAACTGCATCAGTTTGGTACAGACGCTGCTACTAACTGTCTCCCCCCGTCCTCCTAGAGGAACTTCTGCTATGTGGCCCAATTCATGGCTGAACCCTACCTTGTTGTTCTGCATGTCTTTATTAGCCCCGTTTTTCAGCAACACAATTGCAGCTTCCACATTATTCACAGCTGCCGCCCAGTGCAGAGCAGACTTTCCTGTGGACAAAGAGAAATGCGTGAAGGAAAATGCTGGAGGAGCCCCCCTTTCTGGAATCCGCTCCACTCCTTAATGATGCCAATACCTAGATCATCCACCGCGTTGACGTCTGCATGGCAGCTGATGAGATCCTCTAGCATGCCTTCTACAGCCAGGCGGGCAGCCAAAATCAAAGGTGTTGTCCCATCATGCATGCGTGCATCCAGGTCGGTGGCCCTGTTCCGTATCAGAATCTGTCCCAGGAAGAGAAGGGAAAGTAGTCTCTCATCTATTTGCTATCCTGTTCTGGACTGAGACAGGGGACTGGAGAATTTGTTTACCTAATGTATTCTACTTCTGCTTGTTCTGCTGACAGTCCTCGACCAGGGATGACATAATAAACAGAAAATTACTCTGCGGAAAAGAGCAACCCCCAACTAGTCTAAGCAAACTGTTCCCACCAGCTGGTTAGCCTCTGGAGCACTGTCAGGCAAACAAACAGAAAGAGAATTCACTAGGTGGGGGGGAAATCCCTGTTCTCTTTACTTGTCACTTCCCACTGGTTCAGACCATGAGCCTTTGCAGCACAGTATCCAAAGCCCGTGATGGAAAAAGATATAGATGTGAAGGCTGCTTCAGCCAAAGCACAAAAATTAATCTCCTAGTGCCTAGTAAATGTGAACTGAAAGGATCGTGCAGCTGCAGATGACAAAGGAACAAAGGGTGTGCTAAAAGATGGCAGGGAGATTGCAGAGAAGCTGAATGAATTCTTTGCATCTGTCTTCACCCAAGAGGAGGTGAGGAACATTCCTGCACCTGAACTAAGCTTCTTAGGAGGCGAATCCGAGGAACTAGCAAAGATAGTGGTAGACAAGGAAGAAGTTCTGGCAGCCATTGATAAACTAAATGTTACCAAATCCCCTGGCCCAGATTGCATTCACCCAAGAGTTCTTAAAGAGCTCAAGCATGAAATTGCTGATCTTCTCACTTTAATATGCAACTTATCCCTGAAATCAGGCTCCATCCCTGAAGACTGGAAGATGGCCAATGTCACACCAATCTTTAAGAAAGGATCTAGGGGGGACCCGGGAAATTACAGGCCAGTCAGTTTGACATCTGTTCCTAGTAAATTAGTAGAATCTATCATTAAAGATAAAATTATAAAACATGTAGAAAAGCAAGACCTGCTGAGAAAGAGTCAGCATGGCTTTTGCAGAGGCAAATCCTGTCTTACAAACTTACTAGAGTTCTTTGAGGGTGTAAACAGGCATGTGGACAGGGGTGAACCGGTGGACATTGTCTACTTGGATTTCCAAAAGGCTTTTGACAAAGTTCCTCACCAGAGACTGTTGAGAAAACTCAGCAATGAAGGAATAAGAGGGGAAGTCCTCCTATGGATTAAAAACTGGTTGAGAAACAGGAAACAAAGAGTGGGTGTAAATGGGAAGTTCTCACAATGGAGAGATGTAGGGAGTGGTGTCCCCCAAGGATCCGTTTTGGGACCAGTGCTCTTTAACCTATTCATAAATGACCTGGAAGTAGGGGTGGGTAGCGTGGTGGCCAAGTTTGCAGATGATACCAAATTATGTAGGGTGGTGAGAACCACAAAGGATTGCGAAGAGCTCCAAGTGGACCTTGATAAATTAGGTGAGTGGGCTCAGAAATGGCAAATGCAGTTCAATGTAGCTAAATGTAAAGTGATGCATATAGGGGCAAAAAATCCAAACTTCACATACACGCTACAGGGGTCAGTGCTATCAGTCACAGACCAGGAAAGGGATTTAGGCGTCTTAGTTGATAGTTCCATGGGAATGTCAACTCAATGCATGGCAGCTGTGAAAAAGGCAAACTCTATGCTGGGGATCATTAGAAAAGGAATTGATAATAAAACTGCAAAGATTGTCATGCCCGTATATAAAGCAGTGGTGCGACCGCACTTGGAGTACTGTGTCCAGTTCTGGTCGCCGCATCTCAAAAAGGATATTGAGGAGATAGAAAAAGTGCAGAGAAGGGCAACAAGGATGATTGAGGGACTGGAGCACCTTCCCTATGAGGAGAGGCTGCAGCATTTGGGACTCCTTAGTTTGGAGAGGAGGCGGCTGAGGGGGGATATGATTGAAGTCTACAAAATTATGCATGGGGTAGAAAATGTTGACAGAGATAAATTTTTCTCTCTTTCTCACAATACTAGAACCAGGGGGCATTCATTGAAAATGCTGGGGGGAAGAATTAGGACTAATAAAAGGAAACACTTCTTCACGCAATGTGTGATTGGTGTTTGGAATATGCTGCCACAGGAGGTGGTGATGGCCACTAACCTGGATAGCTTTAAAAGGGGCTTGGACAGATTTATGGAGGAGAAGTTGATTTATGGCTACCAATCTTGATCCTCTTTGATCTGAGATTGCAAATGCCTTAACAGACCAGGTGATCGGGAGCAACAGCCGCAGAAGGCCATTGCGTTCTCATCCTACATGTGAGCTCCCAAAGGCACCTGGTGGGCCACTGCAAGTAGCAGAGAGCTGGACTAGATGGACTTTGGTCTGATCCAGCTGGCTTGTTCTTATGTTCTTATGTTCTTATGCTGTACATGCTGGTCTTCAGTGGAAACAAAAGAACTGGTGGCCTGCGAGAATGCTCCCCTTCTGCAGAGGTGACCGGCGGCCTATATATCAGAACAATGTATGCATGAAGCCATGAGGTCGTGGTGTCCTTGAAAGTCCTGTTGCCTCTTCCTCCCACTGTATATATTGTGAAGAAAGAAGGGGATCTTCTAAAAAAAGATCTTCCCCACCCTGCTGAGATAAACCATGCAACTAAGGAAATGTCAGTTCCCCTCCTTAGGGCAACTTAACGTGAAACAGAAAGAGGGCAAACCAAGCTCTGCAAAAGCAAGAGTTAATCCTGGACACAAAAGGAAGGTCTTTTGAAAAGCCCAGACAGCATTTTATCCCAATGCCAACATCAACCCCCTGATATCAGATTATTTGGATGCGGAACCAAAGTCTTTGTCAAAATGGCAGACTGGCACGTGCTACTTTCACTAGTATTGCTGAATCTCCTGCCCTCTGATTGGTCACAAACCCTCCATAATACTTCCAGGTCAGTTGCGGACAACTGGCAAGCAAGAACCCACCTGGAATAATCTGGCCAAGCCACTGACTCCCCTGCTGGCTTCTGGTCCAGCTGCAGGCCAGGCCGCCTTGTATCTAGTGATCAGGGCCTCCTCAACCCAAACCTTTGGAGCCCCATAGAGCATGGGCCCAGGGTCCCCCTAAGAAAACTGATTAACATTTGACATTTTAGGTAGGCATGTTTGCTGCTACAGGCCGTTTTGTCTTGATCTGCTGGTCTTGTTTGTCTTTTTTATACTTGGGGGAGGGTTACACTTTTGTACACCACTCTGACAGTTTATGGCAAGGTTACATGGTACGAAAAGAAGAAAGTCCACATTTCCAGACACGGTGTCCCCTGCTGTGAGACCCCTCTCTGTTTGCTGGAATCCTGAGAGCTTTTGACTCAGCATAGCCAAGACTGGAGTGCACAACAGGGTGCACAACGGGAAGGCTAAGCCAGTCAGCACAGTGTTGGTGTGGAAGGGCAGGAGGCCCAGCCCCCACCCCCCGACTCCAAGACCTGGGAGAACTGAGCTGTTCTTACCTGGAAGACGCCCTGAGCATCTGCCGACACAGCAGCATGGAGAGGTGTCTTGCCCATGTGATCCTGGATGTTGGCATCAGCACTAGCTTCCAGAAGCCTCTTGGCAGCATCCGAGCGGGAGTAACGGGCAGCCAGGTGGAGTGCCGTCTCTCCTGTGCGGTCTGTCTGATTGTGCAAGCTGGCCCCCTGGTAAATGAAATCTGAAATGACCGCAGGGGCATCTTCCTCCTCCTCGCTGTTGCCGGTTTCCAGCCCTCCTCCGCTGCACGAGGCAATCATCAAAGGAGTGAATCCATCTGAAAAGGCAGGGGGACCCCGTCAGAAGCACAGCCTCCCTCATACAGCCTAGAACACTCGCATCCACCAACACACTTCTCTCCTGCCGATAGATTTATTCTTAGGAATCACGATATCACTCTCCCTACTCACGAAGACATGATTGTTCACACAGAAAGGATCTCCATTGTCCTCCTATGACAAAATCAATGAAAAACGGGCTGGGTTCCTCTCTACCTGGTCCTCGAACGTTGACATCCATGCAATCGGCATCGATTTCACCCTGTGGAGGGGTGGGAGCCATGGAGGAAATGCGCAGGTCAGCTGCATCCAAATGCTGCTGTGTCCACTGCCTGTGGTCTGTATGGTCATCCATGTCTGGCAGCATAGCCTGCTCCTCCACCTGGACAAGGAATCAAAAGGAAAATGATGCCACAGGGAACTGTGGCACAGCCATGCACCTGGCTGAGGGGAAACCTGCTTGCATGCGCCTTGCTCAAGGAAGAACAGGATCAAACACAAAACTGCAGCTGTTGTAACCAGAAAGCCCACAGTGTTGGGTACATTCTGCGTAGTCAGGTTTTCATTCTGCAGTTCTGGGGAAATTGTCTGGCCAGTAAGCCTGAGACTGGGAGCAGGAGGATCAAGCTATGAGGCTGAGAAACTCTTTTTTTAAATCCACCCTTCTCACAACACTGAATTCCACAACATGCAGGTTGACAGCTGAGCAGAGATGGCAAAGCCAGGCAACTGGCAGTTCCTGACTAACGGCTTCTCACCCAGCCCTCGTCCCCTTTGCTCCAAAGTCCCCAGAGTGTCTGGTCATGAAACACTGCATCCACCCTAACTTTCCACAGTTGTGAAGTACCTTCTGGGGCCACCACTTGCCCTGGGGAAAAGCTTCACTATTCACAGAGTGGATTCACAAGAGCCACCTCAGAGTCCAGGGCTACATGCTGGAACATCAGCCTTGAAGTCCCTGGCATTTGTCCCTATTCCCCAAGTCTGGAGGAGCAGAAACCACCAGCACCTGGTGATGTCTGACCACCGACCAGACCAGATGGGCAACTGCTGGCATGTCTCTTCCTTCACACGTGGACCAGAAAACAATGCAAAATTCTTCCACTAGCTTACCCTGAACTTCTTGGTGTCTAATGTCTCTTCATCGCCCCATTCATTCTGGTTGTCGTCCATCAGAGTTCCATTAGACATGGGCTTCAAGGGTCTTTGTAAAAGCATAAAAAAAGAAGCATGGGAATGAAAGCCACTGTGAGAAAAGCCATGGAGTGAACTATGGTCTTTGTCAACAAAGTCAGATGAGAAATTTAAAGACTGTTGGTTTTTCAAAATCTCCCCATCACCTGCATTTCTGTGTGTACTACACCCGCAATGACCATCAGCTCAGATGCCTTTGATCGAAGGACAGCTGAAGTGCAGAGACTTCGGAATGTGGGATGGGGAGAAAAGTGAAGATCCAAGGCCCTCATTAAGTAGACAACAGATCAGGTAGGCATTTGTCTTTTTTTGCTATCCATAAAAGAAGCTATGTACTTCCTACATCATGTATCTCCTCCAAAAAAACATGAACTACACAAAAGCATCAGAGATCTTGATAGGAAAGGAGGCACTCTAAAGCAGAGCTACATCTGTCCACGTTTCCAGCTTCCAGGTTCACCAGACAGAGAACATAATACTGAGGAGGAGGAGGAAAGTGAGAGGCAAAGGAGGCCGCTGGAATACTGTGGAGAAGAGGGAATTCTGTCGGGGCAGATTCTCTTACAACGGTGAAACCAGCGGCACCTCCCAGAGTTCCCTCTTCCGCCCAACGACTGAGAAAGCGAGAATGAAAAAGTGTAAAATGTGCCCCATGTTTTAGGCTGAGATGGAACATGTGTTTGGAAAGGTGGAGGACCCCCCAAATCAAGCAGCACAGGAGGTCCCACCCAACCCAGATCTCAGGGGATATCTCAACAAACTTGAAACTGTCTCCAAAAATACACACAGAAACCAGACACAGAAGAACCACTACCCTCACCCTCTCTTTCTCCACATGCACGCCTTAGCCTTCCTGTTATGTACTTTGTACAGGAAAGATCTATTGAGTGGCAAGGAATTGAGAACAAGAGTGCTGGAAACCAGCAAGGGCACTGGGGCTCTGAGGCCAGTCACTGGCTCCCAACCTACCCACAGGGCGGTTATAAAGATAAAAGAGAAAGAAATGTGGCCCCGAGCTGCTTGCAGGCAGAGTGCAATACAATTCAAAATTCTTATTCACAATAAAGTGCTTAAATTAAATTGATCTCACACTACATATATACCCAGTGGAAATAAAAGCATCCCCACCCCCGGTAGAGGGTTGCGCTCTGTGGCCTTTAACAAGAGTAAACGAAGGGGTCACTTACTTCAGCCCCACAGAATCCTCCCCAAGGGGTTCCCGTCGTTTCTTCTTGCTTGACTCTGTCACTTTGAAGCCCTCGGGAAACCAGAGCTGTCCATGCTCTCTTCGCCGCTTGCGAGATGCTAATACTCCAACGCCAACGATGACCAGGAGAACGAGAGCAGACACGACCACGTACATGGGATACCACGGAGTACTCCCCGGGGGATCGGCAATTTCACCTGCAAAACAAAACAGAAGCAAGGTGCAAATGGAGCACAGAGAGTTAAGCTGCATATCAAGCCAGAGACAGAAACAAAATGAAGCAAAATTAGTTAATAATGGTCTTTCTGGCTTATCTAATTCGCCACCACCCCCCACCCACCCCAACTCCTCCAAAGCTCTCCTGGAAAAAAAAAAAGGTAATTTTCTCTGCAGTCCATCAGAATTGCAAACTCTTGGCAGGTTGCGCCGCTGCACTGGGGAAGACAGCTTCCCTCCCTTTCTCCTTTAAGGGGAAAAGGATTAACAAACTTCAAAATCATTGCATTCACATTGAGCGGTTAAGTCGGAAGGATTGAGGGGGGATTTGGAAGATGCAAACTTCAACAGTTTGCCTTTCACAGATCGATTGGGAGAACTTGGAGAGGGAGGGCCTTCTCTTTCCTCTTTTCCCCAGCAGGAATGGTTCAGAAAAAAGCTCTGGGTGAGGCAAAACTTTTAAAAGCAAAGAAGAAAAAAATATTTTTATGAACCAAGGGATGTTTACTTCTTTCTTTAAAAAGGCCGCCAATTATTCAGCTTGATTCTACTGTACACAAACAGGACCAAGCAAATCTGATTGGCTAAGACTCACCCCCCAGATTTGCCTACCAGAATGCCACGACATGCAGAGTTTGAACTATTTTTAGGACATTCTCCTTTTCAAATCTTGTGACTAGGACTAGCCTAAGCTGACCACTTCGACTTCAACTGACCCTGTATTTTGTGTGCCCTGACCAAGTGGCTCAAGTCCAGCTCAACTTGTGAGATTTTGGAAGCTAGGCAGGGTTGGCCTTGGTTAGTATTTGGATGGGAGCTGCCCAAGGAAGTCCAGGGTTGCTGTGCACAGGCAGGCTGTGGCAAACCACCTCTGGCCTTAAAGCCCCATGGGGCTGTCGTAAGTCAAAAACACAAAACAACAACCCCTGTGTATCACCTTCCACTTAATGCCCAGGACTGTTAATACAAAGACTCTCAGCTGCTCCCTTCCAGGCTCAGGAAATTTAGAGGAAGCTCCAAGTGGTCTGGGCGTGAAGCCCTCCTGCCTATCAGCTGCCCTCGGCTGCATGTCTCCACCATCACAGCTGCATGGCAAATGCGTCAGGGCCAGTCCCTGACATTTCCTGTCAAAAGGCTCCGGTAGCAGGTCCTGGGGAGGGATTTTTCTCTACTGGCGATCCGGGGGAGCTACTGCCAGTTAGAGGCAGCCAGGTTGCCCTTGGCTGGCTAAAGATCTGACTTCCTGTGATGGCACCTCCACGTATTCAGCTCTGAATACTTCACTCCCCACAGTGGTCTGCCTGGCACTGAACCACCTGCACTTTAGGCCTGGTGTGGAAGCTGTTATCGATCCCACAGAAATGACCTGGTTCTTTTTCTGGGCCTGCACGGCTGCCGTGTGTGCCCTGCTGCTTCTGTGGCTGGTCATGCAGTTGACAGTAACTGCAGTTTAAACGCGAAATTCCTTCTCTTGACTGGTTTTGACTTTCCCCCCTATTTCTACTTCTATAATTACATAAGCTACCTTCAGCAATTTCACTGGAGAGTGGTACAGGCTACAAATATATGAAATCAAGAACACTCACGTGCTGGACTTACTTTTAACAGCCTCAATTTTGTAAGGGATGTCCAAGTTGCCAAGAGAAGCCAGGGCACCAAGGAAGGCAGCAACATCAGTGGTGCTTTGGAAACACTGAGAGGAGGACTGGATGCACTGGCGGTTGTCAATCTCCAAGTGGACAATGGAGCTGCCATTTTTGGAAGGACAAGGGAAGGCAAGAAGCAACAGTCTGAGTGACAGGAGGAGATCTTGCAGCAGACTAAATCAACCACCCCCAAACCACACTCTGACTCCCATTGGCAGCCCTGGAGTTGGCAACCAGTGGGTGGCATACAAAGATTTTAAACAAATAAATAAGAAAATGTTATGATTGTCTCGGGGTTCTCCAATCTCCTAGCTCAGCTAGAGGCTTTGCAAACAAGTCCTTAAAATTTACTAGCCAGCACCCAGAAAACCATGTGCTGGCTCACGGACCTGCATGAGTCTCTGTTACTCAAGTGTGGCAGACTGATCTAATGTAAGGAAAAATGAGCCAGTCTTGCAACTGAAGCAACTGTTATCCCAGCAGAGTGACCATTTACCAGCCTCTTTCAGACACTTGATTGGCCGTGCTCTCTTCCCGGCCCCTTTCCATGCCCCTGCCCCCAGGGGGCAAATGCAGGCAGGCAGTCAAGGAGCACAAAGAGAAAAGGAGAATCTCTGTGAAAGAGGCATGGCCCTTCCACCTTTGCCCTATTAGAAGCTGGCTGCCAATCCAACATGGCCGCTGCCCTCACCCGTAGATGTCCAGCTGGTCCAACTCTCGAGTGACCCTGGAGTAGAGGGAGGTCTTCACTTGGAAGACTGCACTGGACACGTCCAACCAGTTCTCCGCCGACCGTCTAATGTGATGCTTCTTCAGCTCTTCCGGGTTTCCATAGTAGGGGAAGATCATGTACTCCCCTTTGGCATCCCTTTTGAAGACCACATTGGTGTGCAGGACGCGACTCAGCTCCCGCAGGAAGTTGAAGGAGTTGTTTTTCAGGTTCTCCGGCGTAGTCAGAACCACCACCACCAGGATGCCGTCGGCCAGCTTCTCGGGCATGTTGTTGGCACAGTCCAGGCCATCCCATTCACACTCCGCATTGTTGCAGCCCTGGTCACAGTGGCCGTCCGAGAAATGGTCCTTGCAGTACTGGTCATACAGAGGACTAGACACGTGGGAAGGAAAAGAGAAGTCGGTCACACCTCATTCCACCCATGTCCGCCGAGCACAGCTCACAAAGCTGTTTCACGCAGCTTATGGAAGGCCAGCAAAGACGTGGAAGGCTCAGCTGGCATCTGGGTGCCCTCTGCCACACTGCAGGCACATCAGCAAGGCCTTTGCTCTGCACAGAGGCAAACTGTGAGGATGTGCCGCAGCACCATGGCCAGTGCTCTACTCCACAGCCCCTGCTTCCCGGAGGAAACACATAACCTTTCTGTCACACGCCACTGGGGAAGAGCCTTTCAGGGACATGTGCAAACCCATGACCTGTGTTCACACTGGGAAGCCCTGGAAAGCACTCGAGGGACCCTTTCTGAACACCCCAAAGCATCTGCAGTGGCTTCCATCAGCCCTGTAAGGTAGGTCAGCACTTTTATCCCCATATTGCAAACAGGAGGGTGAGGCTGAGACAGCGAGCAGCTTGCCCAAGGACCCATGAAGAGGCTGTGGCAGAGGCAGCAAGCGAGTGGGGTTCTGAGCTCCCAGGAAGCCTCCTTTAGGCCATTGTGGATGACCCCTGTTCCCCCCACATGCCACATGCCTGTTCCCGCCCGTCTCAGCTGAGACGCAGGGGGCCTGCAGGCTTACTTGCACTGTCCTTCCACCTTCTGGCAGTCAAAGCCGTCGTAGAGGCAGCCGGTGTTGTTGCACTGGGCATCACACTTCCCATCGTTGAAGTACTTCCAGCACTGGAGGGACTGGGAGCAGTTCTTCCAGGGGTCATTGAAGTTGAGTGAGCAGTCCCCTCCGTCCCAGCCGCAGGCGTGGTTGTTGCACTTGGTGTCGCAGTACTTGTCGCCCGCTTGGCCGGCACACCCCGGGATCTCACATTTCTCCTCGAAGGAGGTGGGAGGGATGTCCTGACCTTTGCCCCCAGGAAAGTCAAAGTCCAGGATGTGACAGTTGAGCCCATTGAAGTTGACAGGGCAATGGCACCGATAATGGGGTGGCTCTTTGGCAAACTGACACGTCCCCCCGTTGTAGCAGGGGCTCGAGTGGCAAGGGCTGTTGGGGGGGAACTGGCACATAGGGCCCGTGAAGCCCAGCGCACACGCGCACTTGGAGCCCTTGGAGGGGGACACGCAGGTGCCGCCATTCAGGCAGCGGAGGGCCCCACAGCTGTGTGAGTCATTTTCACAAGTAGCCCCTTCAAAGCCCTGAGGACAGAAGAAGAAGAAGAAGATGAGAACAGAACCCGCCCAGAGGGGTCAGATTACCTTGCCTGGCAGTCTGGCCAGAGGAGCCACCCAGTGGAGTCCAGCTGGACTGAACAAAGCGGGACCCACCTGCTCACCCATCCTCTGACCTGGAAGGCAGCGCTGCCCGGCTGCCTTCTTGGATCACTGAGGCAGGGCTACGGACACAAGGAAACAGGGAGGTGCTTTCCACGGAGCCAGACCATCGGTCAGCCAGTGTCCGCATGGCCCACTCAGACGGGCAGCAGCTCGCCAGTGCCTGAACCTGGGACCCTCTCTTCAGCCACCCCCCTGCAGCCCCCATTCCAGGGGAGAAGGATCAGTGCCAGGATGGGGGCCACCGGTGTGCAGTATTGAAGGCCCTGCCTTTCCAGACCCAGAGACACTGGCTGAGACTGAGCACCAAGCAGCAGGTGCAGGGGAGGGGGGCAGGCAAAGGGCAGCCAGCCGCCCGGCCCCAACACAAAGGAACCCTCCTTGCAGCTCCACAGCGCTAAAAGTGACAGGGCAGCCTGACAAAACTTAACCCCCTGCTCCATCCCATGGTCAACCCCCCCCCCCCCCGGTTTCCAGGATCCCTGGCCAATCTGGCCCATTGGAAAACTCCTTCCTGACCCCAAAGTGGCGATCAGCATTATCCTGTGCCTGTAAGGAATGACCATGAGAGCCAAGCACTGGCCCGTTCATTTCAGTCTTCTCACTCACCACCTGCCTAAATTCGCAGGTGGCCATCGAGCCCCTGCTTAAAATCCTCCAAAGAAGGAGAGAGACCCTCCCACCTCCCGAAGAAGCCGGTTCCACTGAGGAGCTGCTCTATCTGTTCAGAAGTCCTTTCCAGTGATTAGATCACAACTCTTCTGATTTAATTTCAGTCGCTTGGTTCAAGGGCACACAGAAGACAACTCTGCACCTTGCTCTGTCTGACAGCCCTTTGTGTCTCTGAAGAAGGTTATCACACCACCTCTCAGTCTTCTCTTCTCCTGGCTAGGCGTACCAAGTTCCTTCAACCTTACAGGACTTGGTCTCCAGACCCCCCCACATCTTCACTGCCCTTCTCTGGGCAGGTGACAGATTTTCTACATTATTCTTAAACTGTGGTGCCCACAACTGAACACAGTACTCTTGGTGAGGTCTAACCAGAGCAAAGCGATCCCATCACTTCACATGATCTGGACAATTTACTTCTACTGACACAGCCCAAAAATCACATTGGCCTTTTCAGTTACCGCATCACGCTATTGACTTGTGTTTGGTGTCTTGTCTATTAAGACCCCCAGATCCTCTTTTCACATAGTGGTGCCAAGATAAGTCTCTCTTATCCATTCGTTTTTCGTACCTGAATGCAGCCTCCTACCTACCTGCCTTCCTTCCTTGACCCTCCCCCCACCCTGCCCCTAAATACAGGAACTTGCTACTCACTGGGGGGCATCTGCAAATGTAGCCGTGCTGAGTGTTGCTGGCAACTGCGCACGTCCCTCCGTTACTGCAGGGCTCATTTCGACAGCCATCCAACACGCTCTCACAGTGCCGTCCTGCAAGGGGATATGGAAAGCAGCCGTGTAAGACTGACCATACATGGGCATCCCCTGAGCTGCAGTCTATGCAGCCTCCTATGTTGCACTCAGCCGAGTGGCATTCACAGGGGGGCTTACAAACGCCTGTGTCTTCTATGAGCAGCCAGGGAAATGCTCGGCACAGACTGTGTGGGCAGTGCTGCTCACCCAAATAGCCCGGGCGGCACTCGCAGATGTAGTCGTTGATGCGCTGCACGCAGTTCTGGGTCCCGCGTTGGTCACATGGGTTGGAGAGGCACTCGTTCACGTCCCCCTCGCAGCGCTCTCCTACAAAGCCCGGTGAGCAAATGCAGGTGTAGCTGCCGACCTTATCCACACATTTCCCATTGTTGAAGCACTTGGGCGCCAAGGTGTGGGCATCAAAGAAGGGGCTGCAATCATCCACGTTGATTTCACAGTGCACCCCTGAGGACAGAGACCAAGAGCAGCACAGGTGACCAAGGGGGGGCCCCCACACTTTTCGAGAGAAAGGGTTCTGCTTTCAGGACACACCTGTGTCACCAGCCTTCCCTATCAGCCAGATTCGCAGTGGGGCAGCCCAGAGTGTCCCTGATTGGACCAGCAAAGGTCAACGAGCAAAGGGGGAGCTGCCCGGCCCCAACACAGAACAATCCTCCTCGCATCTGCACAGGGCTAAAAGTGACAGCAGGGATGGCAGAGACCATTGTTTTCCAACTCTATGATTCTATGACTGCCCACATCCTTCCCTTCCTGTTTGCTAGATGCTTGGCGGCATCTCCCCTGGATCACATGACTGCATCTAGGAAACCAGCAAAGGGCAAAGCCACGCACAACTGAACAGACACCTCCTTGCTTGCCGCACATAATTTATTTCGCTGTTTTTGCTTCTTGATGTCTCTCCTGCTGGCTTTGCTTATTATGGGAAGGGTGGAAACGTTTTCAAGAGCACCTGTACAGAAAGCAGGCTAGGAACTGACTTCCTTCCTTGTTTTCTATTTTTTTTAAGACCAAAAGAAGTTGTCAGGAAACAAATTGTGCACCCCAATGCTGCCCTTTCCCAGCATCCTCCAGCAATTAGAGGAGGGAATGAAATCGTCTGCCAACCTGAACATGGACGGCTGGCCTCCTCTGCTAGCTGCAACACGGCCCTCTGCCTGGGAGGGCAGCCACAGGATGTGTCCAGCAGTCAGAAATCCAAACAGTGTTGACCGTGGTTATCCACCCCCACCCCTCTGCTCCCAGCCACGGCCAGCCCTTTACCTTGAGTTCCTCGAGGACAAGAACATTTGTAGGTGTTGATAAGGTCAATGCACGTTCCTCCATTTTGGCAGGGCTGAGAAAAGCATTCGTTGACCTCCTCCGAGCAATTAATGCCGTGATAGCCAGGGACACACTGTGAGAAGCAGCACAATTAGAGAGGTCATTCCTACTGCTCATGACTGGCACCCTGCTGGGCAGAACCAGTGGGCGGTGCATGGCCAGGGCGGGGCCTTGCTATGAGGTCTGCAAGGGAAAGACTCCAAGGAAGCAACACACAGGCAGCTCTGACCACCTGCTGCCATACTGGCTGGAAAATGAGAGAGCAGGTCTCCTTACAGGTCTCCTGACCACGCACAAGTGTGGCAGCAGAAAGAAAAATGTGCTATAGACTAGAGCTGAAATGCTCCAGGTGCGTCTGGGCAAGAGCTGCATGACCCAGGTGCAGATCTGGCTTCCAGAAGTCAAACTCACCACCCTCTGGAAAATGCCCACACCTAGTCCTGGGCTGATGTGTTGCATGAGACAACACACACATGATCTACAGTTGCTTATGGTCTACTGGCAGCTCCAGGACATGATGCATCTTGCTAAGGGCTGCGTTCCCTCCTGGTCTATTCAGAGTCTGCCCACAGAACTGTGGGAGGCTGGAGGAGTGGACCACAGCTATGTCTCTGGCCACCTTGCAAGTCTTGGCCACCTTGGCTCTTAAAGGTTGGACTCTCACCCAACAAGTAACTATGGAACAAGTTCCAAACATTTCCCTATGAGCAACTGACCTCCAGATGGCAGCACTACTGCCTACAGGCAGGGGCATAGTGCCCATGGAGACATGGGGTATCCCATGTCCCCAGGTGCCACCTATTTGATCATGAGGGGGCGCAAAATCGCACCCCCACGTGATCAAGCTGCTGGCCCCCCTCACCTCTATCAGAGGCCACGGTTTGCAGCCTCCGATGGAGGTGGGGCAGACCTGCTCCTGCGAGCCTGCTCCGATAGAGGGGTGGAGTGGGGCGGCAGCAGCAGCCAGTGCCAGGCCGGGAGCCTGATGTGGGCAAGGCCTTGTTTTTGCGTCCCTCCCACCTCTATTGAAGGCCTGAGGTGGGGGCACAAAAACAAGGCCTTGCCCCTGGGTGCCGTTTTATGCCCGCAAGCCTCTGTCTACAGGAAATGCACCACCAATCTCTCTACCGAAACGTTCTTGCCTTCCCAACAGGATTCCCGATTCCGATATTATTAGGAGTGATAATATTGGACTCAGGAATTGTGTCAAGGGAGTGCAGCAGTTTCAGAAACTATCTGACCGGAAATGTCAGACATTTGATCAGGCTAGCAATAGCTGGCTACATGCCCCCAGTTCCGCAGCCCACAGGATGCATTTCCTGAGCGTCGAAATGCAAACACCGAGTGGACGTGGTTGGGCCAGATGTTTGAAGGGGCTCTGCAAACCCAGCGCTCTTCCTCACCTCACATGAGTAGCCTCCAAGGTAGTCAGTGCAGGTGGCCCCGTTCTGACATGGACTCGGGGAGCACTCGTCCACCTGCTCCTCGCAGTAGCTGCCAGTGTAGCCGGCTTGGCAGTGGCAGAAGTGTGTGTTGCCTGTATCCACGCACAGACCTGAGTTCCTGCACAGGTGTGCTACGTCCATGCCTGCAAGGCCCAAAGACAAGCAGGGGGTCAAACACAGGTCCAGCCTAGGACCTTTCCGCATTAGCTCGGAGCCCAGGGTCTCATGCTCCCGAGAGCCTTGCCAGGAACAGGAGAGAGTGGAGTTTAGACTGTTCTGTGCCCAGCGGCTCATAGGAAACATGGCACAAATCCAGCCTTGGCTTTTCTGTGCCTGGGGCTCTACCCTTGTACCCGCACCCCCACCCTACAGCAGAAGCCCAGAGGAGGGTGCCTGGCTATGAATACACTCATTTGGGAACTGGATTCAGGTCATCGCAGAACTGGTCTGAACCTGACCCCATAGTTCGATCAGTTTCAGTAGCTGGCTCAAGATCAACTCCGCCTTCCATGGCTGGTAGAACAAGTGCCCAACAAGTCAAA